>NC_135884.1:156082186-156669686 GCF_964194155.1 Cetorhinus maximus
AACACTGGGAGACACAGCACCGGATTACTGCAGATTTCCGGTTGACACTGGGACAGCACCAGATTACTGCAGATTCCAGTGTTAACACTGGGAAACACAGCACCAGATTACTGCAGATTTCAGTGTTAACACTGGGAAACACAGCACCAGATTACTGCAGATTTCAGTGTTAACACTGGGAAACACAGCACAGATTACTGCAGATTCCAGTGTTAACACTGGGAACACAGCACCAGATTACTGCAGATTCCATTGTTAACACTGGGAAACACAGCACCAGATTACTGCAGATTTCAGTGTTACCTCTGGGAAACACAGCACCAGATTACTGAAGATTCCAGTGTTAACACTGGAAACACAGCACCAGATTACTGCAGATTTCAGTGTTAACTCTGGGGAAATACAGCACCAGATTACTGCAGATTTCAGTGTTAACACTGGGAAACACAGCACCAGATTACTGAAGATTCCAGTATTAACACTGGGAAACACAGCACCAGATTTCTGCAGATTTCAGTGTTAACACTGGGAAACACAGCACCAGATTACTGAAGATTTCAGTGTTAACACTGGAAACACAGCACCAGATTACTGAAGATTCCAGTATTAACACTGGGAAACAGAGCACCATATTATTGAAGATTCCAGTATTAACACTGGGAAACAGAGCACCGTATTACTGCAGATTCCAGTATTAACACTGGGAAACACAGCACCAGATTACTGAAGATTCCAGTATTAACACTGGGAAACACAGCACCAGAATACTGCAGATTCCAGTATTAACACTGGGAAACACAGCACCAGATTACTGAAGATTCCAGTATAAACACGGGGAAACACAGCACCAGGTTACTGAAGATTCCCGTATTAACACTGGGAAACACAGCACCAGATTACTGAACATTCCAGTATTAACACTGGGAAACATTGCACCAGATTACTACAGATTTCAGTGTTAACACTGGGAAACACAGCACCAGATTACTCCAGATTCCAGTATTAACACTGGGAAACACAGCACCAGATTATTGAAGATTCCAGTATTAACACTGGGAAACACAGCACCAGATTACTGAAGATTCCAGTATTAACACTGGGAAACACAGCACCAGATTACTACAGATTTCAGTGTTAACACTGGGAAACACAGCACCAGTTAACTACAGATTTCAGTGTTAACACTGGGAAACAGACCACCAGAATACTGCAGATTCCAGTATTAACACTGGGAAACACAGCACCAGATTATTGAAGATTCCAGTATTAACACTGGGAAACACAGCACCAGATTACTGAAGATTCCAGTATTAACACTGGGAAACACAGCACCAGATTACTACAGATTTCAGTGTTAACACTGGGAAACACAGCACCAGTTAACTACAGATTTCAGTGTTAACACTGGGAAACAGAGCACCAGATTACTGCAGATTCCAGTATTAACACTGGGAAACACAGCACCAGATTACTGAAGATTCCAGTATTAACACTGGGAAACACAGCACCAGATTACTGCAGATTTCTGTGTTAACACTGGGAAACACAGCACCAGATTACTGAAGATTCCAGTATTAACACTGGGAAACACAGCACCAGGTTACTGCAGATTTCAGTGTTAACACTGGGAAACACAGCACCAGATTACTGCAGATTACAGTATCAACACTGGCAAACACAGCACAAGATTACTGCATATTTCAGTGATAACACTGGGAAACACAGCACCAGATTATTGCAGATTCCAGTATCAACACTGGGAAACACAGCACCAGATTACTGCAGATTTCAGTGTTAACTCTGGGAATCACAGCACCAGATTACTGCAGATTTCAATGTTAACTCTGGGAAACACAGCACCAGATTACTGCAGATTTCAGTGTTAACACTGGGAAACACAGCACCAGATTACTGCAGATTCCAGTATCAACACTGGGAAACACAGCACCAGATTACTGCAGATTTCAGTGTTAACACTGGGAAACACAGCACCAGATTACTGCAGATTCCAGTATCAACACTGGGAAACACAGCACCAGATTACTGCATATTTCAGTATTAACGCTGGGAAACACAGCACCAGATTACTGCAGATTTCAGTGATAACACTGGGAAACACAGCACCAGATTACTGAAGATTTCAGTGTTAACTCTGGGAATCACAGCACCAGATTACTGAAGATTCCAGTATTAACACTGGGAAACACAGCACCAGATTACTGCAGATTTCAGTGTTAACACTGGGAAACACAGCACCAGATTATGCAGATTTCAGTGTAAACACTGGGAAACACAGCACCAGATTACTGAAGATTCCAGTATAAACACTGGGGAACACAGCACCAGATTACTGCAGATTTCAGTGTTAACTCTGGGAAACACAGCACCAGATTACTGCAGATTTCAGTGTTAACTCTGGGAAACACAGCACCAGATTACTGCAGATTTCAGGTTGACACTGGGAAACACAGCACCGGATTACTGCAGATTTCAGTGTTAACACTGAGAAACACAGCACCAGATTACTGAAGATTCCAGTGTTAACACTGGGAAACACAGCACCAGATTACTGCAGATTCCAGTGTTAACATTGGGAAACACAGCACCAGATTACTGCAGATTTCAGTGTTAACACTGGGAAACACAGCACCAGATTACTAAAATTCCAGTGTTAACACTGGGAAACACAGCACCAGATTACTGCAGATTCAGTGTTAACACTGGGAAACACAGCACCAGATTACTGCAGATTCCAGTGTTAACACTGGGAAACACAGAACCAGATTACTGCATATTCCATTGTTAACACCGGGAAACACAGCACCAGATTACAGCAGATTTCAGTGTTAACACTGGAAACACAGCACCAGATTACTGCAGATTCCAGTATCAACACTGGGAAACACAGCACCAGATTACTGCATATTTCAGTATTAACGCTGGGAAACACAGCACCAGATTACTGCAGATTTCAGTGTTAACACTGGGAAACACAGCACCAGATTACTGAAGATTTCAGTGTTAACTCTGGGAATCACAGCACCAGATTACTGAAGATTCCAGTATTAACACTGGGAAACACAGCACCAGATTACTGCAGATTTCAGTGTTAACACTGGAAACACAGCACCAGATTTCTGCAGATTTCAGTGTTAACACTGGGAAACACAGCACCAGATTACTGAAGATTCCAGTATCAACACTGGGAAACACAGCACCAGATTACTGCAGATTTCAGGTTGACACTGGGAAACACAGCACCGATTACTGCAGATTTCAGTGTTAACACTGAGAAACACAGCACCAGATTACTGAAGATTCCAGTGTTAACACTGGGAAACACAGCACCAGATTACGACAGATTCCAGTGTTAACACTGGCAAACACAGCACCAGATTACTGCAGATTCCATTGTTAACACTGGGAAACACAGCACCAGATTACTGCAGATTTCAGTGTTAACACTGGGAAACACAGCACCAGATTACTGCAGATTTCAGTGTTAACACTGGGAAACACAGCACCATATTACTGAAGATTTCAGTGTTAACACTGGGAACACAGCACCAGATTACTGAAGATTCCAGTATTAACACTGGGAAACACAGCACCAGGTTACTGCAGATTTCAGTGTTAACACTGGGAAACACAGCACCAGATTACTGCAGATTACAGTATCAACACTGGCAAACACAGCACAAAATTACTGCATATTTCAGTGATAACACTGGGAAACACAGCACCAGATTACTGCAGATTCCAGTGTTAACATTGGGAAACACAGCACCAGATTACTGCAGATTTCAGTGTTAACACTGGGAAACACGGCACCAGGTTACTAAAATTCCAGTGTTAACACTGGGAAACACAGCACCAGATTACAAAAATTCCAGTGTTAACACTGGGAAACACAGCACCAGATTACTGCAGATTCCAGTGTTAACACTGGGAAACACAGCACCAGATTACTGCAGATTCCAGTGTTAACACTGGGAAACACAGAACCAGATTACTGCATATTCTATTGTTAACACCGGGAAACACAGCACCAGATTACTGCAGATTTCAGTGTTAACACTGGGAAACACAGCACCAGATTACTGCAGATTCCATTGTTAACACTGGGAAACACAGCACCAGATTACTGCAGATTTCAGTGTTAACACTGGGAAACACAGCACCAGATTACTGCAGATTTCAGTGTTAACACTGGGAAACACAGCACCAGATTACTGCAGATTCCAGTATCAACTCTGGGAAACACAGCACCAGATTACTGCAGATTTCAGTGTTAACACTGGGAGACACAGCACCGGATTACTGCAGATTTCCGGTTGACACTGGGACAGCACCAGATTACTGCAGATTCCAGTGTTAACACTGGGAAACACAGCACCAGATTACTGCAGATTTCAGTGTTAACACTGGGAAACACAGCACCAGATTACTGCAGATTTCAGTGTTAACACTGGGAAACACAGCACCAGATTACTGCAGATTCCAGTGTTAACACTGGGAAACACAGCACCAGATTACTGCAGATTCCATTGTTAACACTGGGAAACACAGCACCAGATTACTGCAGATTTCAGTGTTAACTCTGGGAAACACAGCACCAGATTACTGAAGATTCCAGTGTTAACACTGGGAAACACAGCACCAGATTACTGCAGATTTCAGTGTTAACTCTGGGAAATACAGCACCAGATTACTGCAGATTTCAGTGTTAACACTGGGAAACACAGCACCAGATTACTGAAGATTCCAGTATTAACACTGGGAAACACAGCACCAGATTACTGCAGATTTCAGTGTTAACACTGGGAAACACAGCACCAGATTACTGAAGATTTCAGTGTTAACACTGGGAAACACAGCACCAGATTACTGAAGATTCCAGTATTAACACTGGGAAACAGAGCACCAGATTATTGAAGATTCCAGTATTAACACTGGGAAACAGAGCACCGTATTACTGCAGATTCCAGTATTAACACTGGGAAACACAGCACCAGATTACTGAAGATTCCAGTATTAACACTGGGAAAC
Source organism: Cetorhinus maximus (assembly GCF_964194155.1). Lineage (NCBI taxonomy): Eukaryota > Metazoa > Chordata > Chondrichthyes > Lamniformes > Cetorhinidae > Cetorhinus > Cetorhinus maximus. The sequence goes on from NC_135884.1 coordinate 156,087,236, forward strand.
ACAGCACCAGAATACTGCAGATTCCAGTATTAACACTGGGAAACACAGCACCAGATTACTGAAGATTCCAGTATAAACACGGGGAAACACAGCACCAGGTTACTGAAGATTCCCGTATTAACACTGGGAAACACAGCACCAGATTACTGAACATTCCAGTATTAACACTGGGAAACATTGCACCAGATTACTACAGATTTCAGTGTTAACACTGGGAAACACAGCACCAGATTACTACAGATTCCAGTATTAACACTGGGAAACACAGCACCAGATTATTGAAGATTCCAGTATTAACACTGGGAAACACAGCACCAGATTACTGAAGATTCCAGTATTAACACTGGGAAACACAGCACCAGATTACTACAGATTTCAGTGTTAACACTGGGAAACACAGCACCAGTTAACTACAGATTTCAGTGTTAACACTGGGAAACAGACCACCAGAATACTGCAGATTCCAGTATTAACACTGGGAAACACAGCACCAGATTATTGAAGATTCCAGTATTAACACTGGGAAACACAGCACCAGATTACTGAAGATTCCAGTATTAACACTGGGAAACACAGCACCAGATTACTACAGATTTCAGTGTTAACACTGGGAAACACAGCACCAGTTAACTACAGATTTCAGTGTTAACACTGGGAAACAGAGCACCAGATTACTGCAGATTCCAGTATTAACACTGGGAAACACAGCACCAGATTACTGAAGATTCCAGTATTAACACTGGGAAACACAGCACCAGATTACTGCAGATTTCTGTGTTAACACTGGGAAACACAGCACCAGATTACTGAAGATTCCAGTATTAACACTGGGAAACACAGCACCAGGTTACTGCAGATTTCAGTGTTAACACTGGGAAACACAGCACCAGATTACTGCAGATTACAGTATCAACACTGGCAAACACAGCACCAGATTACTGCATATTTCAGTGATAACACTGGGAAACACAGCACCAGATTATTGCAGATTCCAGTATCAACACTGGGAAACACAGCACCAGATTACTGCAGATTTCAGTGTTAACTCTGGGAATCACAGCACCAGATTACTGCAGATTTCAATGTTAACTCTGGGAAACACAGCACCAGATTACTGCAGATTTCAGTGTTAACACTGGGAAACACAGCACCAGATTACTGCAGATTCCAGTATCAACACTGGGAAACACAGCACCAGATTACTGCAGATTTCAGTGTTAACACTGGGAAACACAGCACCAGATTACTGCAGATTCCAGTATCAACACTGGGAAACACAGCACCAGATTACTGCATATTTCAGTATTAACGCTGGGAAACACAGCACCAGATTACTGCAGATTTCAGTGATAACACTGGGAAACACAGCACCAGATTACTGAAGATTTCAGTGTTAACTCTGGGAATCACAGCACCAGATTACTGAAGATTCCAGTATTAACACTGGGAAACACAGCACCAGATTACTGCAGATTTCAGTGTTAACACTGGGAAACACAGCACCAGATTATGCAGATTTCAGTGTAAACACTGGGAAACACAGCACCAGATTACTGAAGATTCCAGTATAAACACTGGGAAACACAGCACCAGATTACTGCAGATTTCAGTGTTAACTCTGGGAAACACAGCACCAGATTACTGCAGATTTCAGTGTTAACTCTGGGAAACACAGCACCAGATTACTGCAGATTTCAGGTTGACACTGGGAAACACAGCACCGGATTACTGCAGATTTCAGTGTTAACACTGAGAAACACAGCACCAGATTACTGAAGATTCCAGTGTTAACACTGGGAAACACAGCACCAGATTACTGCAGATTCCAGTGTTAACATTGGGAAACACAGCACCAGATTACTGCAGATTTCAGTGTTAACACTGGGAAACACAGCACCAGATTACTAAAATTCCAGTGTTAACACTGGGAAACACAGCACCAGATTACTGCAGATTCAGTGTTAACACTGGGAAACACAGCACCAGATTACTGCAGATTCCAGTGTTAACACTGGGAAACACAGAACCAGATTACTGCATATTCCATTGTTAACACCGGGAAACACAGCACCAGATTACAGCAGATTTCAGTGTTAACACTGGGAAACACAGCACCAGATTACTGCAGATTCCAGTATCAACACTGGGAAACACAGCACCAGATTACTGCATATTTCAGTATTAACGCTGGGAAACACAGCACCAGATTACTGCAGATTTCAGTGTTAACACTGGGAAACACAGCACCAGATTACTGAAGATTTCAGTGTTAACTCTGGGAATCACAGCACCAGATTACTGAAGATTCCAGTATTAACACTGGGAAACACAGCACCAGATTACTGCAGATTTCAGTGTTAACACTGGGAAACACAGCACCAGATTTCTGCAGATTTCAGTGTTAACACTGGGAAACACAGCACCAGATTACTGAAGATTCCAGTATCAACACTGGGAAACACAGCACCAGATTACTGCAGATTTCAGGTTGACACTGGGAAACACAGCACCGGATTACTGCAGATTTCAGTGTTAACACTGAGAAACACAGCACCAGATTACTGAAGATTCCAGTGTTAACACTGGGAAACACAGCACCAGATTACGACAGATTCCAGTGTTAACACTGGCAAACACAGCACCAGATTACTGCAGATTCCATTGTTAACACTGGGAAACACAGCACCAGATTACTGCAGATTTCAGTGTTAACACTGGGAAACACAGCACCAGATTACTGCAGATTTCAGTGTTAACACTGGGAAACACAGCACCATATTACTGAAGATTTCAGTGTTAACACTGGGAACACAGCACCAGATTACTGAAGATTCCAGTATTAACACTGGGAAACAGAGCACCAGATTACTGAAGATTCCAGTATTAACACTGGGAAACAGAGCACCAGATTACTGCAGATTCCAGTATTAACACTGGAAAAAACACAGCACCAGATTACTGAAGATTCCACTATTAATACTGGGAAACACAGCACCAGATTACTGCAGATTCCAGTATTAACACTGGGAAACACAGCAACAGATTACTGAAGATTCCAGTATTAACACTTGGAAACACAGCACCAGGTTACTGAAGATTCCAGTATTAACACTGGGAAACACAGCACCAGATTACTACAGATTTCAGTGTTAACACTGGGAAACACAGCACCAGTTAACTACAGATTTCAGTGTTAACACTGGGAAACAGAGCACCAGATTACTGCAGATTCCAGTATTAACACTGGGAAACACAGCACCAGATTACTGAAGATTCCAGTATTAACACTGGGAAACACAGCACCAGATTACTGCAGATTTCTGTGTTAACACTGGGAAACACAGCACCAGATTACTGAAGATTCCAGTATTAACACTGGGAAACACAGCACCAGGTTACTGCAGATTTCAGTGTTAACACTGGGAAACACAGCACCAGATTACTGCAGATTACAGTATCAACACTGGCAAACACAGCACAAGATTACTGCATATTTCAGTGATAACACTGGGAAACACAGCACCAGATTACTGCAGATTCCAGTATCAACACTGGGAAACACAGCACCAGATTACTGCAGATTTCAGTGTTAACTCTGGGAATCACAGCACCAGATTACTGCAGATTTCAATGTTAACTCTGGGAAACACAGCACCAGATTACTGCAGATATCAGGTTGACACTGGGAAACACAGCACCAGATTACTGCAGATTTCAGTGTTAACACTGGGAAACACAGCACCAGATTACTGCAGATTCCAGTATCAACACTGGGAAACACAGCACCAGATTACTGCAGATTTCAGTGTTAACACTGGGAAACACAGCACCAGATTACTAAAATTCCAGTGTTAACACTGGGAAACACAGCACCAGATTACTGCAGATTCAGTGTTAACACTGGGAAACACAACACCAGATTACTGCAGTTTCCAGTGTTAACACTGGGAAACACAGAACCAGATTACTGCATATTCCATTGTTAACACCGGGAAACACAGCACCAGATTACAGCAGATTTCAGTGTTAACACTGGGAAACACAGCACCAGATTACTGCAGATTCCAGTATCAACACTGGGAAACACAGCACCAGATTACTGCATATTTCAGTATTAACGCTGGGAAACACAGCACCAGATTACTGCAGATTTCAGTGTTAACACTGGGAAACACAGCACCAGATTACTGAAGATTTCAGTGTTAACTCTGGGAATCACAGCACCAGATTACTGAAGATTCCAGTATTAACACTGGGAAACACAGCACCAGATTACTGCAGATTTCAGTGTTAACACTGGGAAACACAGCACCAGATTTCTGCAGATTTCAGTGTTAACACTGGGAAACACAGCACCAGATTACTGAAGATTCCAGTATCAACACTGGGAAACACAGCACCAGATTACTGCAGATTTCAGTGTTAACTCTGGGAAACACAGCACCAGATTACTGCAGATTTCAGTGTTAACTCTGGGAAACACAGCACCAGATGACTGCAGATTTCAGGTTGACACTGGGAAACACAGCACCGGATTACTGCAGATTTCAGTGTTAACACTGAGAAACACAGCACCAGATTACTGAAGATTCCAGTGATAACACTGGGAAACACAGCACCAGATTACGACAGATTCCAGTGTTAACACTGGGAAACACAGCACCAGATTACTGCAGATTCCATTGTTAACACTGGGAAACACAGCACCAGATTACTGAAGATTTCAGTGTTAACACTGGGAAACACAGCACCAGATTACTGAAGATTTCAGTGTTAACACTGGGAAACACAGCACCATATTACTGAAGATTTCAGTGTTAACACTGGGAACACAGCACCAGATTACTGAAGATTCCAGTATTAACACTGGGAAACAGAGCACCAGATTACTGAAGATTCCAGTATTAACACTGGGAAACAGAGCACCAGATTACTGCAGATTCCAGTATTAACACTGGAAAAAACACAGCACCAGATTACTGAAGATTCCACTATTAACACTGGGAAACACAGCACCAGATTACTGCAGATTCCAGTATTAACACTGGGAAACACAGCACCAGATTACTGAAGATTCCAGTATTAACACTTGGAAACACAGCACCAGGTTACTGAAGATTCCAGTATTAACACTGGGAAACACAGCACCAGATTACTACAGATTTCAGTGTTAACACTGGGAAACACAGCACCAGTTAACTACAGATTTCAGTGTTAACACTGGGAAACAGAGCACCAGATTACTGCAGATTCCAGTATTAACACTGGGAAACACAGCACCAGATTACTGAAGATTCCAGTATTAACACTGGGAAACACAGCACCAGATTACTGCAGATTTCTGTGTTAACACTGGGAAACACAGCACCAGATTACTGAAGATTCCAGTATTAACACTGGGAAACACAGCACCAGGTTACTGCAGATTTCAGTGTTAACACTGGGAAACACAGCACCAGATTACTGCAGATTACAGTATCAACACTGGCAAACACAGCACAAGATTACTGCATATTTCAGTGATAACACTGGGAAACACAGCACCAGATTACTGCAGATTCCAGTATCAACACTGGGAAACACAGCACCAGATTACTGCAGATTTCAGTGTTAACTCTGGGAATCACAGCACCAGATTACTGCAGATTTCAATGTTAACTCTGGGAAACACAGCACCAGATTACTGCAGATATCAGGTTGACACTGGGAAACACAGCACCAGATTACTGCAGATTTCAGTGTTAACACTGGGAAACACAGCACCAGATTACTGCAGATTCCAGTATCAACACTGGGAAACACAGCACCAGATTACTGCAGATTTCAGTGTTAACACTGGGAAACACAGCACCAGATTACTGCAGATTCCAGTATCAACACTGGGAAACACAGCACCAGATTACTGCATATTTCAGTATTAACGCTGGGAAACACAGCACCAGATTACTGCAGATTTCAGTGATAACACTGGGAAACACAGCACCAGATTACTGAAGATTTCAGTGTTAACTCTGGGAATCACAGCACCAGATTACTGCAGATTTCAGTGTTAACACTGGGAAACACAGCACCAGATTACTGCAGATTTCAGTGTTAACACTGGGAAACACAGCACCAGATTACTGAAGATTCCAGTATCAACACTGGGAAACACAGCACCAGGTTACTGCAGATTTCAGTGTTAACTCTGGGAAACACACCACCAGATTACTGCAGATTTCAGTGTTAACTCTGGGAAACACAGCACCAGATTACTGCAGATTTCAGGTTGACACTGGGAAACACAGCACCGGATTACTGCAGATTTCAGTGTTAACACTGAGAAACACAGCACCAGATTACTGAAGATTCCAGTGTTAACACTGGGAAACACAGCACCATATTACTGCAGATTCCAGTGTTAACATTGGGAAACACAGCACCAGATTACTGCAGATTTCAGTGTTAACACTGGGAAACACGGCACCAGATTACTAAAATTCCAGTGTTAACACTGGGAAACACAGCACCAGATTACTAAAATTCCAGTGTTAACACTGGGAAACACAGCACCAGATTACTGCAGATTCCAGTGTTAACACTGGGAAACACAGCACCAGATTACTGCAGATTCCAGTGTTAACACTGGGAAACACAGAACCAGATTACTGCATATTCTATTGTTAACACCGGGAAACACAGCACCAGATTACTGAAGATTTCAGTGTTAACACTGGGAAACACAGCACCAGATTACTGCAGATTCCATTGTTAACACTGGGAAACACAGCACCAGATTACTGCAGATTTCAGTGTTAACACTGGGAAACACAGCACCAGATTACTGCAGATTTCAGTGTTAACACTGGGAAACACAGCACCAGATTACTGCAGATTCCAGTATCAACTCTGGGAAACACAGCACCAGATTACTGCAGATTTCAGTGTTAACACTGGGAGACACAGCACCGGATTACTGCAGATTTCCAGTTGACACTGGGACAGCACCAGATTACTGCAGATTCCAGTGTTAACACTGGGAAACACAGCACCAGATTACTGCAGATTTCAGTGTTAACACTGGGAAACACAGCACCAGATTACTGCAGATTTCAGTGTTAACACTGGGAAACACAGCACCAGATTACTGCAGATTCCAGTGTTAACACTGGGAAACACAGCACCAGATTACTGCAGATTCCATTGTTAACACTGGCAAACACAGCACCAGATTACTGCAGATTTCAGTGTTAACTCTGGGAAACACAGCACCAGATTACTGAAGATTCCAGTGTTAACACTGGGAAACACAGCACCAGATTTCTGCAGATTTCAGTGTTAACACTGGGAAACACAGCACCAGATTACTGCAGATTTCAGTGTTAACACTGGGAAACACAGCACCAGATTACTGCAGATTTCAGTGTTAACACTGGGAAACACAGCACCAGATTACTGAAGATTTCAGTGTTAACACTGGGAAACACAGCACCAGATTACTGAAGATTCCAGTATTAACACTGGGAACACAGCACCAGATTATTGAAGATTCCAGTATTAACACTGGGAAACAGAGCAACGTATTACTGCAGATTCCAGTATTAACACTGGGAAACACAGCACCAGATAACTGAAGATTCCAGTATTAACACTGGGAAACACAGCACCAGAATACTGCAGATTCCAGTATTAACACTGGGAAACACAGCACCAGATTACTGAAGATTCCAGTATTAACACTGGGAAACACAGCACCAGGTTACTGAAGATTCCAGTATTAACACTGGGAAACACAGCACCAGATTACTGAACATTCCAGTATTAACACTGGGAAACATTGCACCAGATTACTACAGATTTCAGTGCTAACACTGGGAAACACAGCACCAGATTACTACAGATTCCAGTATTAACACTGGGAAACACAGCACCAGATTATTGAAGATTCCAGTATTAACACTGGGAAACACAGCACCAGATTACTGAAGATTCCAGTATTAACACTGGGAAACACAGCACCAGATTACTACAGATTTCAGTGTTAACACTGGGAAACACAGCACCAGTTAACTACAGATTTCAGTGTTAACACTGGGAAACACAGCACCAGATTACTGAAGATTCCAGTATTAACACTGGGAAACACAGCACCAGATTACTGAAGATTCCAGTATTAACACTGGGAAACACAGCACCAGATTACTACAGATTTCAGTGTTAACACTGGGAAACACAGCACCAGTTAACTACAGATTTCAGTGTTAACACTGGGAAACAGACCACCAGAATACTGCAGATTCCAGTATTAACACTGGGAAACACAGCACCAGATTATTGAAGATTCCAGTATTAACACTGGGAAACACAGCACCAGATTACTGAAGATTCCAGTATTAACACTGGGAAACACAGCACCAGATTACTACAGATTTCAGTGTTAACACTGGGAAACACAGCACCAGTTACCTACAGATTTCAGTGTTAACACTGGGAAACAGAGCACCAGATTACTGCAGATTCCAGTATTAACACTGGGAAACACAGCACCAGATTACTGAAGATTCCAGTATTAACACTGGGAAACACAGCACCAGATTACTGCAGATTTCTGTGTTAACACTGGGAAACACAGCACCAGATTACTGAAGATTTCAGTATTAACACTGGGAAACACAGCACCAGGTTACTGCAGATTACAGTATCAACACTGGCAAACACAGCACAAAATTACTGCATATTTCAGTGATAATACTGGGAAACACAGCACCAGATTACTGCAGATTCCAGTATCAACACTGGGAAACACAGCACCAGATTACTGCAGATTTCAGTGTTAACTCTGGGAATCACAGCACCAGATTACTGCAGATTTCAATGTTAACTCTGGGAAACACAGCACCAGATTACTGCAGATTTCAGTGTTAACACTGGGAAACACAGCACCAGATTACTGCAGATTCCAGTATCAACACTGGGAAACACAGCACCAGATTACTGCAGATTTCAGTGTTAACACTGGGAAACACAGCACCAGATTACTGCAGATTCCAGTATCAACACTGGGAAACACAGCACCAGATTACTGCATATTTCAGTATTAACGCTGGGAAACACAGCACCAGATTACTGCAGATTTCAGTGATAACACTGGGAAACACAGCACCAGATTACTGAAGATTTCAGTGTTAACTCTGGGAATCACAGCACCAGATTACTGAAGATTCCAGTGTTAACACTGGGAAACACAGCACCAGATTACTGCAGATTTCAGTGTTAACACTGGAAACACAGCACCAGGTTACTGCAGATTTCAGTGTTAACACTGGGAAACACAGCACCAGATTACTGAAGATTCCAGTATCAACACTGGGAAACACAGCACCAGATTACTGCAGATTTCAGTGTTAACTCTGGAAACACAGCACCAGATTACTGCAGATTTCAGTGTTAACTCTGGGACACACAGCACCAGATTACTGCAGATTTCAGGTTGACACTGGGAAACACAGCACCGGATTACTGCAGATTTCAGTGTTAACACTGAGAAACACAGCACCAGATTACTGAAGATTCCAGTGTTAACACTGGGAAACACAGCACCAGATTACTGCAGATTCCAGTGTTAACATTGGGAAACACAGCACCAGATTACTGCAGATTTCAGTGTTAACACTGGGAAACACAGCACCAGATTACTAAAATTCCAGTGTTAACACTGGGAAACACAGCACCAGATTTCTAAAATTCCAGTGGTTAACACTGGGAAACACAGCACCAGATTACTGCAGATTCCAGTGTTAACACTGGGAAACACAGCACCAGATTACTGCAGATTCCAGTGTTAACACTGGGAAACACAGAACCAGGATTACTGCATATTCTATTGTTAACACCGGGAAACACAGCACCAGATTACTGCAGATTTCAGTGTTAACACTGGGAAACACAGCACCAGATTACTGCAGATTCCATTGTTAACACTGGGAAACACAGCACCAGATTACTGCAGATTTCAGTGTTAACACTGGGAAACACAGCACCAGATTACTGCAGATTTCAGTGTTAACACTGGGAAACACAGCACCAGATTACTGCAGATTCCAGTATCAACTCTGGGAAACACAGCACCAGATTACTGCAGATTTCAGTGTTAACACTGGGAGACACAGCACCGGATTACTGCAGATTTCCGGTTGACACTGGGACAGCACCAGATTACTGCAGATTCCAGTGTTAACACTGGGAAACACAGCACCAGATTACTGCAGATTTCAGTGTTAACACTGGGAAACACAGCACCAGATTACTGCAGATTTCAGTGTTAACACTGGGAAACACAGCACCAGATTACTGCAGATTCCAGTGTTAACACTGGGAAACACAGCACCAGATTACTGCAGATTCCATTGTTAACACTGGGAAACACAGCACCAGATTACTGCAGATTTCAGTGTTAACTCTGGGAAACACAGCACCAGATTACTGAAGATTCCAGTGTTAACACTGGGAAACACAGCACCAGATTACTGCAGATTTCAGTGTTAACTCTGGGAAATACAGCACCAGATTACTGCAGATTTCAGTGTTAACACTGGGAAACACAGCACCAGATTACTGAAGATTCCAGTATTAACACTGGGAAACACAGCACCAGATTACTGCAGATTTCAGTGTTAACACTGGGAAACACAGCACCAGATTACTGCAGATTCCAGTGTTAACACTGGGAAACACAGCACCAGATTACTGCAGATTCCAGTGTTAACACTGGGAAACACAGAACCAGATTACTGCATATTCTATTGTTAACACCGGGAAACACAGCACCAGATTACTGCAGATTTCAGTGTTAACACTGGGAAACACAGCACCAGATTACTGCAGATTCCATTGTTAACACTGGGAAACACAGCACCAGATTACTGCAGATTTCAGTGTTAACACTGGGAAACACAGCACCAGATTACTGCAGATTTCAGTGTTAACACTGGGAAACACAGCACCAGATTACTGCAGATTCCAGTATCAACTCTGGGAAACACAGCACCAGATTACTGCAGATTTCAGTGTTAACACTGGGAGACACAGCACCGGATTACTGCAGATTTCCGGTTGACACTGGGACAGCACCAGATTACTGCAGATTCCAGTGTTAACACTGGGAAACACAGCACCAGATTACTGCAGATTTCAGTGTTAACACTGGGAAACACAGCACCAGATTACTGCAGATTTCAGTGTTAACACTGGGAAATACAGCACCAGATTACTGCAGATTCCAGTGTTAACACTGGGAAACACAGCACCAGATTACTGCAGATTCCATTGTTAACACTGGGAAACACAGCACCAGATTACTGCAGATTTCAGTGTTAACTCTGGGAAACACCGCACCAGATTACTGAAGATTCCAGTGTTAACACTGGGAAACACAGCACCAGATTACTGCAGATTTCAGTGTTAACTCTGGGAAATACAGCACCAGATTACTGCAGATTTCAGTGTTAACACTGGGAAACACAGCACCAGATTACTGAAGATTCCAGTATTAACACTGGGAAACACAGCACCAGATTACTGCAGATTTCAGTGTTAACACTGGGAAACACAGCACCAGATTACTGAAGATTTCAGTGTTAACACTGGGAAACACAGCACCAGATTACTGAAGATTCCAGTATTAACACTGGGAAACAGAGCACCAGATTATTGAAGATTCCAGTATTAACACTGGGAAACAGAGCACCGTATTACTGCAGATTCCAGTATTAACACTGGGAAACACAGCACCAGATTACTGAAGATTCCAGTATTAACACTGGGAAACACAGCACCAGAATACTGCAGATTCCAGTATTAACACTGGGAAACACAGCACCAGATTACTGAAGATTCCAGTATTAACACTGGGATACACAGCACCAGGTTACTGAAGATTCCAGTATTAACACTGGGAAACACAGCACCAGATTACTGAACATTCCAGTATTAACACTGGGAAACATTGCACCAGATTACTACAGATTTCAGTGTTAACACTGGGAAACACAGCACCAGATTACTACAGATTCCAGTATTAACACTGGGAAACACAGCACCAGATTATTGAAGATTCCAGTATTAACACTGGGAAACACAGCACCAGATTACTGAAGATTCCAGTATTAACACTGGCAAACACAGCACCAGATTACTACAGATTTCAGTGTTAACACTGGGAAACACAGCACCAGTTAACTACAGATTTCAGTGTTAACACTGGGAAACACAGCACCAGATTACTGAAGATTCCAGTATTAACACTGGGAAACACAGCACCAGATTACTGAAGATTCCAGTATTAACACTGGGAAACACAGCACCAGATTACTACAGATTTCAGTGTTAACACTGGGAAACACAGCACCAGTTAACTACAGATTTCAGTGTTAACACTGGGAAACAGAGCACCAGAATACTGCAGATTCCAGTATTAACACTGGGAAACACAGCACCAGATTATTGAAGATTCCAGTATTAACACTGGGAAACACAGCACCAGATTACTGAAGATTCCAGTATTAACACTGGGAAACACAGCACCAGATTACTACAGATTTCAGTGTTAACACTGGGAAACACAGCACCAAATTACTGCAGATTTCAGTATTAACACTGGGAAACACAGCACGAGATTACTGAAGATTTCAGTGTTAACTCTGGGAATCACAGCATCAGATTACTGAAGATTCCAGTATTAACACTGGGAAACACAGCACCAGATTACTGCAGATTTCAGTGTTAACACTGGGAAACACAGCACCAGATTACTGCAGATTCCAGTATCAACACTGGAAAACACAGCACAAGATTACTGCAGATTTCAGTGTTAACACTGGGAAACACAGCACCAGATTACTGCAGATTCCATTATCAACACTGGGAAACACAGCACCAGATAACGGCAGATTTCAGTGTGAACTCTGGGAATCACAGCACCAGATTACTGCAGATTTCAGTGTTAACTCTGGGAAACACAGCACCAGATTACTGCAGATTTCAGGTTGATACTGGGAAACACAGCACCAGATTACTGCAGATTTCAGTGTTAACACTGGGAAACACAGCACCAGATTACTGCAGATTCCAGTATCAACACTGGGAAACACAGCACCAGATTACTGCAGATTTCAGTGTTAACACTGGGAAACACAGCACCAGATTACTGCAGATTCCAGTATAAACACTGAGAAACACAGCACCAGATTACTGCATATTTCAGTATTAACGCTGGGAAACACAGCACCAGATTACTGCAGATTTCAGTATTAACACTGGGAAACACAGCACCAGATTACTGAAGATTTCAGTGTTAACTCTGGGAATCACAGCACCAGATTACTGAAGATTCCAGTATTAACACTGGGAAACACAGCACCAGATTACTGCAGATTTCAGTGTTAACACTGGGAAACACAGCACCAGATTACTGCAGATTTCAGTGTTAACACTGGGAAACACAGCACCAGATTACTGAAGATTCCAGTATCAACACTGGGAAACACAGCACCAGATTACTGCAGATTTCAGTGTTAACTCTGGGAAACACAGCACCAGATTACTGCAGATTTCAGTGTTAACTCTGGGAAACACAGCACCAGATTACTGTAGATTTCAGTGTTAACTCTGGGAAACACAGCACCAGATTACTGAAGATTTCAGGTTGACACTGGGAAACACAGCACCGGATTACTGCAGATTTCAGTGTTAACACTGAGAAACACAGCACCAGATTACTGAAGATTCCAGTGTTAACACTGGGAAACACAGCACCAGATTACTGCAGATTCCAGTGTTAACATTGGGAAACACAGCACCAGATTACTGCAGATTTCAGTGTTAACACTGGGAAACGCAGCACCAGATTACTAAAATTCCAGTGTTAACACTGGGAAACACAGCACCAGATTACTGCAGATTCCAGTGTTAACACTGGGAAACACAGCACCAGATTACTGCAGATTCCAGTGTTAACACTGGGAAACACAGCACCAGATTACTGCAGATTCCATTGTTAACACCGGGAAACACAGCACCAGATTACTGCAGATTTCAGTGTTAACACTGGGAAACACAGCACCAGATTACTGCAGATTCCATTGTTAACACTGGGAAACACAGCACCAGATTACTGAAGATTTCAGTGTTAACACTGGGAGACACAGCACCAGATTACTGCAGATTTCAGTGTTAACACTGGGAAACACAGCACCAGATTACTGCAGATTCCAGTATCAACTCTGGGAAACAGAGCACCAGATTACTGCAGATTTCAGTGTTAACACTGGGAGACACAGCACCGGATTACTGAAGATTTCCGGTTGACACTGGGACAGTACCAGATTACTGCAGATTCCACTGTTAACACTGGGAAACACAGCACCAGATTACTGAAGATTTCAGTGTTAACACTGGGAAACACAGCACCAGATTACTGCAGATTTCAGTGTTAACACTGCGAAACACAGCACCAGATTACTGCAGATTTCAGTGTTAACACTGGGAAACACAGCACCAGATTACTGCAGATTCCATTGTTAACACTGGGAAACACAGCACCAGATTACTGCAGATTTCAGTGTTAACACTGGGAAACACAGCACCAGATTACTGCAGATTCCAGTGTTAACACTGGGAAGCACAGCACCAGATTACTGCAGATTCCACTGTTAACACTGGGAAACACAGCACCAGATTACTGCAGATTTCAGTGTTAACTCTGGGAAACACAGCACCAGATTACTGAAGATACCAGTGTTAACACTGGGAAACACAGCACCAGATTACTGCAGATTTCAGTGTTAACTCTGGGAAACACAGCACCAGATTACTGCAGATTTCAGTGTTAACACTGGGAAACACAGCACCAGATTACTGAAGATTTCAGTGTTAACTCTGGGAAACACAGCACCAGATTACTGCAGATTTCAGTGTTAACTCTGGGAAACACAGCACCAGATTACTGCTGATTCCATTGTTAACACTGGGAAACACAGCACCAGATTACTGCAGATTTCAGTGTTAACACTGGGAAACACAGCACCAGATTACTGCAGATTTCAGTGTTAACTCTGGGAAACACAGCACCAGATTACTGAAGATTCCAGTGTTAACTCTCGGAAACACAGCACCAGATTACTGCAGATTTCAGTGTTAACACTGGGAAACACAGCACCAGATTACTGCAGATTTCAGTGTTAACACTGGGAGACACAGCACCGGATTACTGCAGATTTTCGGTTGACACTGGGATAGCACCAGATTACTGCAGATTCCAGTGTTAACACTGGGAAACACAGCAACAGATTACTGAAGATTCCAGTGTTAACACTGGGAAACACAGCACCAGATTTATGCAGATTCCAGTATCAACACTGG
The DNA here is from genome assembly GCF_964194155.1 of Cetorhinus maximus. Classification (NCBI taxonomy): domain Eukaryota; kingdom Metazoa; phylum Chordata; class Chondrichthyes; order Lamniformes; family Cetorhinidae; genus Cetorhinus; species Cetorhinus maximus. Next base: position 156,102,632 of record NC_135884.1, read on the forward strand.
GAAACACAGCACCAGATTACTGCAGATTTCAGTGTTAACACTGGGAAACACAGCACCAGATTACTGCAGATTTCAGTGTTAACACTGGGAAACACAGCACCAGATTACTACAGATTTCAGTGTTAACACTGGGAACACAGCACCAGATTACTGAAGATTCCAGTATTAACACTGGGAAACACAGCACCAGATTACTGAAGATTCCAGTATTAACACTGGGAAACAGAGCACCACATTACTGCAGATTCCAGTATTAACACTGGGAAACACAGCACCAGATTACTGCAGATTTCAGTATTAACACTGGGAAACAGAGCACCAGATTACTGAAGATTCCAGTATTAACACTGGGAAACACAGCACCAGATTACCGAAGATTCCAGTATTAACACTGGGAAACACAGCACCAGATTACTGCAGATTCCAGTATTAACACTGGGAAACACAGCACCAGATTACTGCAGATTCCAGTATTAACACTGGGAAACACAGCACCAGATTACTGCAGATTCCAGTGTTAACACTGGGAAACACTGCACCAGATTACTGCAGATTCCAGTATTAACACTGGTAAACACAGCACCAGATTACTGCAGATTCCAGTATTAACACTGGGAAACACAGCACCAGATTACTGCAGCTTCCAGTATTAACACTGGGAAACACAGCACCAGATTACTGAAGATTCCAGTAATAACACTGGGAAACACAGCACCAGATTACTGCAGATTTCTGTGTTAACACTGGGAAACACAGCACCAGATTACTGAAGATTCCAGTATTAACACTGGGAAACACAGCACCAGATTACTACAGAATCCAGTTTTAACACTGGGAAACACAGCAGCAGATTACTGCAGCCATCAGTGTCGACGCGGGAATAAAGCACTGGATTACTGCAGATATAACTGTTGACTCTGGGGACACAGCGCCAGGTTACTGCAGATTTCACTATTAACACTGGGAGACACAGCACCAGATTACTGCAGATTCCAGTATTAACACTGGGAAACACAGCACCAGATTACAGCAGATTTCAGTATTGACACTGGGAAACACAGCACGAGATTACTGAAGATGTCAGTGTTAACTCTGGGAATCACAGCACCAGATTACTGCAGATTCCCGTATTAACACTGGGAAACACAGCACCAGATTACTGCAGATTCCAGTGTTAACACTGGGAAACACAGCACCATATTACTGAAGATTTCAGTGTTAACACTGGGAAACACAGCACCAGACTGCTGCAGATTCCAGTATCAACACTGGCAAACACAGCACCAGATTACTGCATATTTCAGTGATAACACTGGGAAACACAGCACCAGATTACTGCAGATTCCAGTATCAACACTGGGAAACACAGCACCAGATTACTGCATATTTCAGTGTTAACACTGGGAAACACAGCACCAGATTACTGCAGATTCCAGTATTAACACTGGGAAACACAGCACCAGATTACTGTATATTTCAGTATTAACACTGGGAAACACAGCACCAGATTACTGCAGCTTCCAGTATTAACACTGGGAAACACAGCACCAAATTACTGCAGATTTCAGTATTAACACTGGGAAACACAGCACGAGATTACTGAAGATTTCAGTGTTAACTCTGGGAATCACAGCATCAGATTACTGAAGATTCCAGTATTAACACTGGGAAACACAGCACCAGATTACTGCAGATTTCAGTGTTAACACTGGGAAACACAGCACCAGATTACTGCAGATTCCAGTATCAACACTGGCAAACACAGCACAAGATTACTGCAGATTTCAGTGTTAACACTGGGAAACACATCACCAGATTACTGCAGATTCCATTATCAACACTGGGAAACACAGCACCAGATAACTGCAGATTTCAGTGTGAACTCTGGGAATCACAGCACCAGATTACTGCAGATTTCAGTGTTAACTCTGGGAAACACAGCACCAGATTACTGCAGATTTCAGGTTGATACTGGGAAACACAGCACCAGATTACTGCAGATTTCAGTGTTAACACTGGGAAACACAGCACCAGATTACTGCAGATTCCAGTATCAACACTGGGAAACACAGCACCAGATTACTGCAGATTTCAGTGTTAACACTGGGAAACACAGCACCAGATTACTGCAGATTCCAGTATCAACACTGAGAAACACAGCACCAGATTACTGCATATTTCAGTATTAACGCTGGGAAACACAGCACCAGATTACTGCAGATTTCAGTATTAACACTGGGAAACACAGCACCAGATTACTGAAGATTTCAGTGTTAACTCTGGGAATCACAGCACCAGATTACTGAAGATTCCAGTATTAACACTGGGAAACACAGCACCAGATTACTGCAGATTTCAGTGTTAACACTGGGAAACACAGCACCAGATTACTGCAGATTTCAGTGTTAACACTGGGAAACACAGCACCAGATTACTGAAGATTCCAGTATCAACACTGGGAAACACAGCACCAGATTACTGCAGATTTCAGTGTTAACTCTGGGAAACACAGCACCACATTACTGCAGATTTCAGTGTTAACTCTGGGAAACACAGCACCAGATTACTGTAGATTTCAGTGTTAACTCTGGGAAACACAGCACCAGATTACTGAAGATTTCAGGTTGACACTGGGAAACACAGCACCGGATTACTGCAGATTTCAGTGTTAACACTGAGAAACACAGCACCAGATTACTGAAGATTCCAGTGTTAACACTGGGAAACACAGCACCAGATTACTGCAGATTCCAGTGTTAACATTGGGAAACACAGCACCAGTTTACTGCAGATTTCAGTGTTAACACTGGGAAACACAGCACCAGATTACTGCAGATTTCAGTGTTAACACTGGGAAACACAGCACCAGATTACTGCAGATTCCAGTGTTAACACTGGGAAACACAGCACCAGATTACTGCAGATTCCAGTGTTAACACTGGGAAACACAGCACCAGATTACTGCAGATTCCATTGTTAACACCGGGAAACACAGCACCAGATTACTGCATATTTCAGTGTTAACACTGGGAAACACAGCACCAGATTACTGCAGATTCCATTGTTAACACTGGGAAACACAGCACCAGATTACTGAAGATTTCAGTGTTAACACTGGGAGACACAGCACCAGATTACTGCAGATTTCAGTGTTAACACTGGGAAACACAGCACCAGATTACTGCAGATTCCAGTATCAACTCTGGGAAACAGAGCACCAGATTACTGCAGATTTCAGTGTTAACACTGGGAGACACAGCACCGGATTACTGAAGATTTCCGGTTGACACTGGGACAGTACCAGATTACTGCAGATTCCACTGTTAACACTGGGAAACACAGCACCAGATTACTGAAGATTTCAGTGTTAACACTGGGAAACACAGCACCAGATTACTGCAGATTTCAGTGTTAACACTGCGAAACACAGCACCAGATTACTGCAGATTTCAGTGTTAACACTGGGAAACACAGCTCCAGATTACTGCAGATTCCATTGTTAACACTGGGAAACACAGCACCAGATTACTACAGATTCCAGTGTTAACGCTGGGAAACACAGCACCAGATTACTGCAGATTCCATTGTTAACACTGGGAAACACAGCACCAGATTACTGCAGATTTCAGTGTTAACACTGGGAAACACAGCACCAGATTACTGAAGATTTCAGTGTTAACACTGGGAAACACAGCACCAGATTACTGAAGATTTCAGTGTTAACACTGGGAACACAGCACCAGATTACTGAATATTCCAGTATTAACACTGGGAAACAGAGCACCAGATTACTGAAGATTCCAGTATTAACACTAGGAAACAGAGCACCAGATTACTGCAGATTCCAGTATTAACACTGGGAAACACAGCACCAGATTACTGAAGATTCCAGTATTAACACTGGGAAACACAGCACCAGATTACTGCAGATTCCAGTATTAACACTGGGAAACACAGCACCAGATTACTACAGATTCCAGTATTAACACTTGGAAACACAGCACCAGGTTACTGAAGATTCCAGTATTAACACTGGGAAACACAGCACCAGATTACTGAAGATTCCAGTATTAACACTGGGAAACATTGCACCAGATTACTACAGATTTCAGTGTTAACACTGGGAAACACAGCACCAGATTACTACAGATTCCAGTATTAACACTGGGAAGCACAGCACCAGATTATTGAAGATTCCAGTATTAACACTGGGAAACACAGCACCAGATTACCGAAGATTCCAGTATTAACACTGGGAAACACAGCACCAGATTACTGCAGATTTCAGTGTTAACACTGGGAAACACAGCACCAGTTAACTACAGATTTCAGTGTTAACACTGGGAAACACAGCACCAGATTACTGCAGATTCCCGTATTAACACTGGGAAACACAGCACCAGGTTACTGCAGATTTCAGTGTTAACACTGGGAAACACAGCACCAGATTACTGCAGATTACAGTATCAACACTGGCAAACACAGCACAAGATTACTGCATATTTCAGTGTTAACACTGGGAAACACAGCACCAAATTACTGCAGATTCCAGTATCAACACTGGGAAACACAGCACCAGGTTACTGCAGATTTCAGTGTTAACTCTGGGAATCACAGCACCAGATTACTGCAGATTTCAATGTTAACTCTGGGAAACACAGCACCAGATTACTGCAGATATCAGGTTGACACTGGGAAACACAGCACCAGATTACTGCAGATTTCAGTGTTAACACTGGGAAACACAGCACCAGATTACTGCAGATTACAGTATCAATACTGGCAAACACAGCACAAGATTACTGCATATTTCAGTGTTAACACTGGGAAACACAGCACCAAATTACTGCAGATTCCAGTATCAACACTGGGAAACACAGCACCAGGTTACTGCAGATTTCAGTGTTAACTCTGGGAATCACAGCACCAGATTACTGCAGATTTCAATGTTAACTCTGGGAAACACAGCACCAGATTACTGCAGATATCAGGTTGACACTGGGAAACACAGCACCAGATTACTGCAGATTTCAGAGTTAACACTGGGAAACACAGCACCAGATTACTGCAGATTCCAGTATCAACACTGGGAAACACAGCACCAGATTACAGCAGATTTCAGTGTTAACACTGGGAAACACAGCACCAGATTACTGCAGATTCCAGTATCAACACTGGGAAACACAGCACCAGATTACTGCATATTTCAGTATTAACGCTGGGAAACACAGCACCAGATTACTGCAGATTTCAGTGTTAACACTGGGAAACACAGCACCAGATTACTGAAGATTTCAGTGTTAACTCTGGGAATCACAGCACCAGATTACTGAAGATTCCAGTATTAACACTGGGAAACACAGCACCAGATTACTGCAGATTTCAGTGTTAACACTGGGAAACACAGCACCAGATTACTGCAGATTTCAGTGTTAACACTGGGAAACACAGCACCAGATTACTGAAGATTCCAGTATCAACACTGGGAAACACAGCACCAGATTACTGCAGATTTCAGTGTTAACTCTGGGAAACACAGCACCAGATTACTGCAGATTTCAGTGTTAACTCTGGGAAACACAGCACCAGATTACTGCAGATTTCAGGTTGACACTGGGAAACACAGCACCGGATTACTGCAGATTTCAGTGTTAACACTGAGAAACACAGCACCAGATTACTGAAGATTCCAGTGTTAACACTGGGAAACACAGCACCAGATTACTGCAAATTGCAGTGTTAACACTGGGAAACACAGCACCAGATTACTACAGATTCCAGTGTTAACACTGGGAAACACAGCACCAGATTACTGCAGATTCCATTGTTAACACTGGGAAACACAGCACCAGATTACTGCAGATTTCAGTGTTAACACTGGGAAACACAGCACCAGATTACTGAAGATTTCAGTGTTAACACTGGGAAACACAGCACCAGATTACTGAAGATTTCAGTGTTAACACTGGGAACACAGCACCAGATTACTGAAGATTCCAGTATTAACACTGGGAAACAGAGCACCAGATTACTGCAGATTCCAGTATTAACACTAGGAAACAGAGCACCAGATTACTGCAGATTCCAGTATTAACACTGGGAAACACAGCACCAGATTACTGCAGATTCCAGTATTAACACTGGGAAACACAGCACCAGTTTACTGAAGATTCCAGTATTAACACTTGGAAACACAGCACCAGGTTACTGAAGATTCCAGTATTAACACTGGGAAACACAGCACCAGATTACTGAAGATTCCAGTATTAACACTGGGAAACATTGCACCAGATTACTACAGATTTCAGTGTTAACACTGGGAAACACAGCACCAGATTACTACAGATTCCAGTATTAACACTGGGAAGCACAGCACAAGATTATTGAATATTCCAGTATTAACACTGGGAAACACAGCACCAGATTACCGAAGATTACAGTATTAACACTGGGAAACACAGCACCAGATTACTGCAGATTTCAGTGTTAACACTGGGAAAACACAGCACCAGTTAACTACAGATTTCAGTGTTAACACTGGGAAACACAGCACCAGATTACTGCAGATTCCAGTATTAACACTGGGAAACACAGCACCAGGTTACTGCAGATTTCAGTGTTAACACTGGGAAACACAGCACCAGATTACTGCAGATTACACTATCAACACTGGCAAACACAGCACAAGATTACTGCATATTTCAGTGTTAACACTGGGAAACACAGCACCAAATTACTGCAGATTCCAGATCAACACTGGGAAACACAGCACCAGGTTACTGCAGATTTCAGTGTTAACTCTGGGAATCACAGCACCAGATTACTGCAGATTTCAATGTTAACTCTGGGAAACACAGCACCAGATTACTGCAGATATCAGGTTGACACTGGGAAACACAGCACCAGATTACTGCAGATTTCAGAGTTAACACTGGGAAACACAGCACCAGATTACTGCAGATTCCAGTATCAACACTGGGAAACACAGCACCAAATTACTGCAGATTTCAGTGTTAACACTGGGAAACACAGCACCAGATTACTGCAGATTCCAGTATCAACACTGGGAAACACAGCACCAGATTACTGCATATTTCAGTATTAACGCTGGGAAACACAGCACCAGATTACTGCAGATTTCAGTGATAGCACTGGGAAACACAGCACCAGATTACTGAAGATTTCAGTGTTAACACTGGGAATCACAGCACCAGATTACTGAAGATTCCAGTATTAACACTGGGAAACACAGCACCAGATTACTGCATATTTCAGTGTTAACACTGGGAAACACAGCACCAGATTACTGCAGATTTCAGTGTTAACACTGGGAAACACAGCACCAGATTACTGAAGATTCCAGTATCAACACTGGGAAACACAGCATCAGATTACTGCAGATTTCAGTGCTAACTCTGGGAAACACAGCACCAGATTACTGAAGATTCCAGTATTAACACTGGGAAACACAGCACCAGATTACTGAAGATTCCAGTATTAACGCTGGGAAACACAGCACCAGATTACTGCAGATTCCAGTATCAACACTGGGAAACACAGCACCAGATTACTGCAGATTTCAGTGTTAACACTGGGAAACACAGCACCAGATTACTGCAGATTCCAGTATCAACACTGGGAAACACAGCACCAGATTACTGCATATTTCAGTATTAACGCTGGGAAACACAGCACCAGATTACTGCAGATTTCAGTGATAACACTGGGAAACACAGCACCAGATTACTGAAGATTTCAGTGTTAACTCTGGGAATCACAGCACCAGATTACTGAAGATTCCAGTATTAACACTGGGAAACACAGCACCAGATTACTGCAGATTTCAGTGTTAACACTGGGAAACACAGCACCAGATTACTGCAGATTTCAGTGTTAACACAGGGAAACACAGCACCAGATTACTGAAGATTCCAGTATCAACACTGGGAAACACAGCACCAGATTACTGCAGATTTCAGTGTTAACTCTGGGAAACACAGCACCAGATTACTGCAGATTTCAGTGTTAACTCTGGGAAACACAGCACCAGATTACTGCAGATTTCAGGTTGACACTGGGAAACACAGCACCGGATTACTGCAGATTTCAGTGTTAACACTGAGAAACACAGCACCAGATTACTGAAGATTCCAGTGTTAACACTGGGAAACACAGCACCAGATTACTGCAGATTCCAGTGTTAACATTGGGAAACACAGCACCAGATTACTGCAGATTTCAGTGTTAACACTGGGAAACACAGCACCAGATTACTAAAATTCCAGTGTTAACACTGGGAAACACAGCACCAGATTACTGCAGATTCAGTGTTAACACTGGGAAACACAACACCAGATTACTGCAGTTTCCAGTGTTAACACTGGGAAACACAGAACCAGATTACTGCATATTCCATTGTTAACACCGGGAAACACAGCACCAGATTACAGCAGATTTCAGTGTTAACACTGGGAAACACAGCACCAGATTACTGCAGATTCCAGTATCAACACTGGGAAACACAGCACCAGATTACTGCATATTTCAGTATTAACGCTGGGAAACACAGCACCAGATTACTGCAGATTTCAGTGTTAACACTGGGAAACACAGCACCAGATTACTGAAGATTTCAGTGTTAACTCTGGGAATCACAGCACCAGATTACTGAAGATTCCAGTATTAACACTGGGAACACAGCACCAGATTACTGAAGATTCCAGTATTAACACTGGGAAACAAAGCACCAGATTACTGAAGATTCCAGTATTAACACTAGGAAACAGAGCACCAGATTACTGCAGATTCCAGTATTAACACTGGGAAACACAGCACCAGATTACTGAAGATTCCAGTATTAACACTGGGAAACACAGCACCAGATTACTGCAGATTCCAGTATTAACACTGGGAAACACAGCACCAGATTACTACAGATTCCAGTATTAACACTTGGAAACACAGCACCAGGTTACTGAAGATTCCAGTATTAACACTGGGAAACACAGCACCAGATTACTGAAGATTCCAGTATTAACACTGGGAAACATTGCACCAGATTACTACAGATTTCAGTGTTAACACTGGGAAACACAGCACCAGATTACTACAGATTCCAGTATTAACACTGGGAAGCACAGCACCAGATTATTGAAGATTCCAGTATTAACACTGGGAAACACAGCACCAGATTACCGAAGATTCCAGTATTAACACTGGGAAACACAGCACCAGATTACTGCAGATTTCAGTGTTAACACTGGGAAACACAGCACCAGTTAACTACAGATTTCAGTGTTAACACTGGGAAACACAGCACCAGATTACTGCAGATTCCAGTATTAACACTGGGAAACACAGCACCAGGTTACTGCAGATTTCAGTGTTAACACTGGGAAACACAGCACCAGATTACTGCAGATTACAGTATCAACACTGGCAAACACAGCACAAGATTACTGCATATTTCAGTGTTAACACTGGGAAACACAGCACCAAATTACTGCAGATTCCAGTATCAACACTGGGAAACACAGCACCAGGTTACTGCAGATTTCAGTGTTAACTCTGGGAATCACAGCACCAGATTACTGCAGATTTCAATGTTAACTCTGGGAAACACAGCACCAGATTACTGCAGATATCAGGTTGACACTGGGAAACACAGCACCAGATTACTGCAGATTTCAGTGTTAACACTGGGAAACACAGCACCAGATTACTGCAGATTACAGTATCAACACTGGCAAACACAGCACAAGATTACTGCATATTTCAGTGTTAACACTGGGAAACACAGCACCAAATTACTGCAGATTCCAGTATCAACACTGGGAAACACAGCACCAGGTTACTGCAGATTTCAGTGTTAACTCTGGGAATCACAGCACCAGATTACTGCAGATTTCAGTGTTAACACTGGGAAACACAGCACCAGATTACTGCAGATTCCAGTATCAACTCTGGGAAACACAGCACCAGATTACTGCAGATTTCAGTGTTAACACTGGGAGACACAGCACCGGATTACTGCAGATTTCCGGTTGACACTGGGACAGCACCAGATTACTGCAGATTCCAGTGTTAACACTGGGAAACACAGCACCAGATTACTGCAGATTTCAGTGTTAACACTGGGAAACACAGCACCAGATTACTGCAGATTTCAGTGTTAACACTGGGAAACACAGCACCAGATTACTGCAGATTCCAGTGTTAACACTGGGAAACACAGCACCAGATTACTGCAGATTCCATTGTTAACACTGGCAAACACAGCACCAGATTACTGCAGATTTCAGTGTTAACTCTGGGAAACACAGCACCAGATTACTGAAGATTCCAGTGTTAACACTGGGAAACACAGCACCAGATTACTGAAGATTTCAGTGTTAACTCTGGGAAACACAGCACCAGATTACTGCAGATTTCAGTGTTAACACTGGGAAACACAGCACCAGATTACTGAAGATTCCAGTATTAACACTGGGAAACACAGCACCAGATTACTGCAGGTTTCAGTGTTAACACTGGGAAACACAGCACCAGATTACTGAAGATTTCAGTGTTAACACTGGGAAACACAGCACCAGATTACTGAAGATTCCAGTATTAACACTGGGAACACAGCACCAGATTATTGAAGATTCCAGTATTAACACTGGGAAACAGAGCAACGTATTACTGCAGATTACAGTATTAACACTGGGAAACACAGCACCAGATAACTGAAGATTCCAGTATTAACACTCGGAAACACAGCACCAGATTACTGAAGATTCCAGTATTAACACTGGGAAACACAGCACCAGGTTACTGAAGATTCCAGTATTAACACTGGGAAACACAGCACCAGATTACTGAACATTCCAGTATTAACACTGGGAAACATTGCACCAGATTACTACAGATTTCAGTGTTAACAGTGGGAAACACAGCACCAGATTACTACAGATTCCAGTATTAACACTGGGAAACACAGCACCAGATTATTGAAGATTCCAGTATTAACACTGGGAAACACAGCACCAGATTACTGAAGATTCCAGTATTAACACTGGGAAACACAGCACCAGATTACTACAGATTTCAGTGTTAACACTGGGAAACACAGCACCAGTTAACTACAGATTTCAGTGTTAACACTGGGAAACAGACCACCAGAATACTGCAGATTCCAGTATTAACACTGGGAAACACAGCACCAGATTATTGAAGATTCCAGTATTAACACTGGGAAACACAGCACCAGATTACTGAAGATTCCAGTATTAACACTGGGAAACACAGCACCAGATTACTACAGATTTCAGTGTTAACACTGGGAAACACAGCACCAGTTAACTACAGATTTCAGTGTTAACACTGGGAAACAGAGCACCAGATTACTGCAGATTCCAGTATTAACACTGGGAAACACAGCACCAGATTACTGAAGATTCCAGTATTAACACTGGGAAACACAGCACCAGATTACTGCAGATTTCTGTGTTAACACTGGGAAACACAGCACCAGATTACTGAAGATTCCAGTATTAACACTGGGAAACACAGCACCAGGTTACTGCAGATTTCAGTGTTAACACTGGGAAACACAGCACCAGATTACTGCAGATTACAGTATCAACACTGGCAAACACAGCACAAAATTACTGCATATTTCAGTGATAACACTGGGAAACACAGCACCAGATTACTGCAGATTCCAGTGTTAACATTGGGAAACACAGCACCAGATTACTGCAGATTTCAGTGTTAACACGGGGAAACACGGCACCAGATTACTAAAATTCCAGTGTTAACACTGGGAAACACAGCACCAGATTACTAAAATTCCAGTGTTAACACTGGGAAACACAGCACCAGATTACTGCAGATTCCAGTGTTAACACTGGGAAACACAGCACCAGATTACTGCAGATTCCAGTGTTAACACTGGGAAACACAGAACCAGATTACTGCATATTCTATTGTTAACACCGGGAAACACAGCACCAGATTACTGCAGATTTCAGTGTTAACACTGGGAAACACAGCACCAGATTACTGCAGATTCCATTGTTAACACTGGGAAACACAGCACCAGATTACTGCAGATTTCAGTGTTAACACTGGGAAACACAGCACCAGATTACTGCAGATTTCAGTGTTAACACTGGGAAACACAGCACCAGATTACTGCAGATTCCAGTATCAACTCTGGGAAACACAGCACCAGATTACTGCAGATTTCAGTGTTAACACTGGGAGACACAGCACCGGATTACTGCAGATTTCCGGTTGACACTGGGACAGCACCAGATTACTGCAGATTCCAGTGTTAACACTGGGAAACACAGCACCAGATTACTGCAGATTTCAGTGTTAACACTGGGAAACACAGCACCAGATTACTGCAGATTTCAGTGTTAACACTGGGAAACACAGCACCAGATTACTGCAGATTCCAGTGTTAACACTGGGAAACACAGCACCAGATTACTGCAGATTCCATTGTTAACACTGGGAAACACAGCACCAGATTACTGCAGATTTCAGTGTTAACTCTGGGAAACACAGCACCAGATTACTGAAGATTCCAGTGTTAACACTGGGAAACACAGCACCAGATTACTGCAGATTTCAGTGTTAACTCTGGGAAATACAGCACCAGATTACTGCAGATTTCAGTGTTAACACTGGGAAACACAGCACCAGATTACTGAAGATTCCAGTATTAACACTGGGAAACACAGCACCAGATTACTGCAGATTTCAGTGTTAACACTGGGAAACACAGCACCAGATTACTGAAGATTTCAGTGTTAACACTGGGAAACACAGCACCAGATTACTGAAGATTCCAGTATTAACACTGGGAAACAGAGCACCAGATTATTGAAGATTCCAGTATTAACACTGGGAAACAGAGCACCGTATTACTGCAGATTCCAGTATTAACACTGGGAAACACAGCACCAGATTACTGAAGATTCCAGTATTAACACTGGGAAACACAGCACCAGAATACTGCAGATTCCAGTATTAACACTGGGAAACACAGCACCAGATTACTGAAGATTCCAGTATTAACACTGGGAAACACAGCACCAGGTTACTGAAGATTCCAGTATTAACACTGGGAAACACAGCACCAGATTACTGAACATTCCAGTATTAACACTGGGAAACATTGCACCAGATTACTACAGATTTCAGTGTTAACACTGGGAAACACAGCACCAGATTACTACAGATTCCAGTATTAACACTGGGAAACACAGCACCAGATTATTGAAGATTCCAGTATTAACACTGGGAAACACAGCACCAGATTACTGAAGATTCCAGTATTAACACTGGGAAACACAGCACCAGATTACTACAGATTTCAGTGTTAACACTGGGAAACACAGCACCAGTTAACTACAGATTTCAGTGTTAACACTGGGAAACACAGCACCAGATTACTGAAGATTCCAGTATTAACACTGGGAAACACAGCACCAGATTACTGAAGATTCCAATATTAACACTGGGAAACACAGCACCAGATTACTACAGATTTCAGTGTTAACACTGGGAAACACAGCACCAGTTAACTACAGATTTCAGTGTTAACACTGGGAAACAGACCACCAGAATACTGCAGATTCCAGTATTAACACTGGGAAACACAGCACCAGATTATTGAAGATTCCAGTATTAACACTGGGAAACACAGCACCAGATTACTGAAGATTCCAGTATTAACACTGGGAAACACAGCACCAGATTACTACAGATTTCAGTGTTAACACTGGGAAACACAGCACCAGTTAACTACAGATTTCAGTGTTAACACTGGGAAACAGAGCACCAGATTACTGCAGATTCCAATATTAACACTGGGAAACACAGCACCAGATTACTGAAGATTCCAGTATTAACACTGGGAAACACAGCACCAGATTACTGCAGATTTCTGTGTTAACACTGGGAAACACAGCACCAGATTACTGAAGATTCCAGTATTAACACTGGGAAACACAGCACCAGGTTACTGCAGATTTCAGTGTTAACACTGGGAAACACAGCACCAGATTACTGCAGATTACAGTATCAACAGTGGCAAACACAGCACAAGATTACTGCATATTTCAGTGATAACACTGGGAAACACAGCACCAGATTACGACAGATTCCAGTGTTAACACTGGCAAACACAGCACCAGATTACTGCAGATTCCATTGTTAACACTGGGAAACACAGCACCAGATTACTGCAGATTTCAGTGTTAACACTGGGAAACACAGCACCATATTACTGAAGATTTCAGTGTTAACACTGGGAACACAGCACCAGATTACTGAAGATTCCAGTATTAACACTGGGAAACAGAGCACCAGATTACTGAAGATTCCAGTATTAACACTGGGAAACAGAGCACCAGATTACTGCAGATTCCAGTATTAACACTGGAAAAAACACAGCACCAGATTACTGAAGATTCCACTATTAACACTGGGAAACACAGCACCAGATTACTGCAGATTCCAGTATTAACACTGGGAAACACAGCACCAGATTACTACAGATTCCAGTATTAACACTTGGAAACACAGCACCAGGTTACTGAAGATTCCAGTATTAACACTGGGAAACACAGCACCAGATTACTACAGATTTCAGTGTTAACACTGGGAAACACAGCACCAGTTAACTACAGATTTCAGTGTTAACACTGGGAAACAGAGCACCAGATTACTGCAGATTCCAGTATTAACACTGGGAAACACAGCACCAGATTACTGAAGATTCCAGTATTAACACTGAGAAACACAGCACCAGATTACTGCAGATTTCTGTGTTAACACTGGGAAACACAGCACCAGATTACTGAAGATTCCAGTATTAACACTGGGAAACACAGCACCAGGTTACTGCAGATTTCAGTGTTAACACTGGGAAACACAGCACCAGATTACTGCAGATTACAGTATCAACACTGGCAAACACAGCACAAGATTACTGCATATTTCAGTGATAACACTGGGAAACACAGCACCAGATTACTGCAGATTCCAGTATCAACACTGGGAAACACAGCACCAGATTACTGCAGATTTCAGTGTTAACTCTGGGAATCACAGCACCAGATTACTGCAGATTTCAATGTTAACTCTGGGAAACACAGCACCAGATTACTGCAGATATCAGGTTGACACTGGGAAACACAGCACCAGATTACTGCAGATTTCAGTGTTAACACTGGGAAACACAGCACCAGATTACTGCAGATTCCAGTATCAACACTGGGAAACACAGCACCAGATTACTGCAGATTTCAGTGTTAACACTGGGAAACACAGCACCAGATTACTGCAGATTCCAGTATCAACACTGGGAAACACAGCACCAGATTACTGCATATTTCAGTATTAACGCTGGGAAACACAGCACCAGATTACTGCAGATTTCAGTGATAACACTGGGAAACACAGCACCAGATTCCTGAAGATTTCAGTGTTAACTCTGGGAATCACAGCACCAGATTACTGAAGATTCCAGTATTAACACTGGGAAACACAGCACCAGATTACTGCAGATTTCAGTGTTAACACTGGGAAACACAGCACCAGATTACTGCAGATTTCAGTGTTAACACTGGGAAACACAGCACCAGATTACTGAAGATTCCAGTATCAACACTGGGAAACACAGCACCAGATTACTGCAGATTTCAGTGTTAACTCTGGGAAACACACCACCAGATTACTGCAGATTTCAGTGTTAACTCTGGGAAACACAGCACCAGATTACTGCAGATTTCAGGTTGACACTGGGAAACACAGCACCGGATTACTGAAGATTTCAGTGTTAACACTGAGAAACACAGCACCAGATTACTGAAGATTCCAGTGTTAACACTGGGAAACACAGCACCAGATTACTGCAGATTCCAGTGTTAACATTGGGAAACACAGCACCAGATTACTGCAGATTTCAGTGTTAACACTGGGAAACACGGCACCAGATTACTAAAATTCCAGTGTTAACACTGGGAAACACAGCACCAGATTACTAAAATTCCAGTGTTAACACTGGGAAACACAGCACCAGATTACTGCAGATTCCAGTGTTAACACTGGGAAACACAGCACCAGATTACTGCAGATTCCAGTGTTAACACTGGGAAACACAGAACCAGATTACTGCATATTCTATTGTTAACACCGGGAAACACAGCACCAGATTACTGCAGATTTCAGTGTTAACACTGGGAAACACAGCACCAGATTACTGCAGATTCCATTGTTAACACTGGGAAACACAGCACCAGATTACTGCAGATTTCAGTGTTAACACTGGGAAACACAGCACCAGATTACTGCAGATTTCAGTGTTAACACTGGGAAACACAGCACCAGATTACTGCAGGTTCCAGTATCAACTCTGGGAAACACAGCACCAGATTACTGCAGATTTCAGTGTTAACACTGGGAGACACAGCACCGGATTACTGCAGATTTCCGGTTGACACTGGGACAGCACCAGATTACTGCAGATTCCAGTGTTAACACTGGGAAACACAGCACCAGATTACTGCAGATTTCAGTGTTAACACTGGGAAACACAGCACCAGATTACTGCAGATTTCAGTGTTAACACTGGGAAACACAGCACCAGATTACTGCAGATTCCAGTGTTAACACTGGGAAACACAGCACCAGATTACTGCAGATTCCATTGTTAACACTGGCAAACACAGCACCAGATTACTGCAGATTTCAGTGTTAACTCTGGGAAACACAGCACCAGATTACTGAAGATTCCAGTGTTAACACTGGGAAACACAGCACC
Source organism: Cetorhinus maximus (assembly GCF_964194155.1). Lineage (NCBI taxonomy): Eukaryota > Metazoa > Chordata > Chondrichthyes > Lamniformes > Cetorhinidae > Cetorhinus > Cetorhinus maximus. Next base: position 156,119,454 of record NC_135884.1, read on the forward strand.
AGATTACTGCAGATTTCAGTGTTAACTCTGGGAAACACAGCACCAGATTACTGCAGATTTCAGTGTTAACACTGGGAAACACAGCACCAGATTACTGAAGATTCCAGTATTAACACTGGGAAACACAGCACCAGATTACTGCAGATTTCTGTGTTAACACTGGGAAACACAGCACCAGATTACTGAAGATTTCAGTGTTAACACTGGGAAACACAGCACCAGATTACTGAAGATTCCAGTATTAACACTGGGAACACAGCACCAGATTATTGAAGATTCCAGTATTAACACTGGGAAACAGAGCAACGTATTACTGCAGATTCCAGTATTAACACTGGGAAACACAGCACCAGATAACTGAAGATTCCAGTATTAACACTGGGAAACACAGCACCAGAATACTGCAGATTCCAGTATTAACACTGGGAAACACAGCACCAGATTACTGAAGATTCCAGTATTAACACTGGGAAACACAGCACCAGGTTACTGAAGATTCCAGTATTAACACTGGGAAACACAGCACCAGATTACTGAACATTCCAGTATTAACACTGGGAAACATTGCACCAGATTACTACAGATTTCAGTGTTAACACTGGGAAACACAGCACCAGATTACTACAGATTCCAGTATTAACACTGGGAAACACAGCACCAGATTATTGAAGATTCCAGTATTAACACTGGGAAACACAGCACCAGATTACTGAAGATTCCAGTATTAACACTGGGAAACACAGCACCAGATTACTACAGATTTCAGTGTTAACACTGGGAAACACAGCACCAGTTAACTACAGATTTCAGTGTTAACACTGGGAAACACAGCACCAGATTACTGAAGATTCCAGTATTAACACTGGGAAACACAGCACCAGATTACTGAAGATTCCAGTATTAACACTGGGAAACACAGCACCAGATTACTACAGATTTCAGTGTTAACACTGGGAAACACAGCACCAGTTAACTACAGATTTCAGTGTTAACACTGGGAAACAGACCACCAGAATACTGCAGATTCCAGTGTTAACACTGGGAAACACAGCACCAGATTATTGAAGATTCCAGTATTAACACTGGGAAACACAGCACCAGATTACTGAAGATTCCAGTATTAACACTGGGAAACACAGCACCAGATTACTACAGATTTCAGTGTTAACACTGGGAAACACAGCACCAGTTAACTACAGATTTCAGTGTTAACACTGGGAAACAGAGCACCAGATTACTGCAGATTCCAGTATTAACACTGGGAAACACAGCACCAGATTACTGAAGATTCCAGTATTAACACTGGGAAACACAGCACCAGATTACTGCAGATTTCTGTGTTAACACTGGGAAACACAGCACCAGATTACTGAAGATTTCAGTATTAACACTGGGAAACACAGCACCAGGTTAGTGCAGATTTCAGTGTTAACACTGGGAAACACAGCACCAGATTACTGCAGATTACAGTATCAACACTGGCAAACACAGCACAAAATTACTGCATATTTCAGTGATAACACTGGGAAACACAGCACCAGATTACTGCAGATTCCAGTATCAACACTGGGAAACACAGCACCAGATTACTGCAGATTTCAGTGTTAACTCTGGGAATCACAGCACCAGATTACTGCAGATTTCAATGTTAACTCTGGGAAACACAGCACCAGATTACTGCAGATTTCTGTGTTAACACTGGGAAACACAGCACCAGATTACTGCAGATTCCAGTATCAACACTGGGAAACACAGCACCAGATTACTGCAGATTTCAGTGTTAACACTGGGAAACACAGCACCAGATTACTGCAGATTACAGTATCAACACTGGCAAACACAGCACAAGATTACTGCATATTTCAGTGATAACACTGGGAAACACAGCACCAGATTACTGCAGATTCCAGTATCAACACTGGGAAACACAGCACCAGATTACTGCAGATTTCAGTGTTAACTCTGGGAATCACAGCACCAGATTACTGCAGATTTCAATGTTAACTCTGGGAAACACAGCACCAGATTACTGCAGATATCAGGTTGACACTGGGAAACACAGCACCAGATTACTGCAGATTTCAGTGTTAACACTGGGAAACACAGCACCAGATTACTGCAGATTCCAGTATCAACACTGGGAAACACAGCACCAGATTACTGCAGATTTCAGTGTTAACACTGGGAAACACAGCACCAGATTACTGCAGATTCCAGTATCAACACTGGGAAACACAGCACCAGATTACTGCATATTTCAGTATTAACGCTGGGAAACACAGCACCAGATTACTGCAGATTTCAGTGATAACTCTGGGAAACACAGCACCAGATTACTGAAGATTTCAGTGTTAACTCTGGGAATCACAGCACCAGATTACTGAAGATTCCAGTATTAACACTGGGAAACACAGCACCAGATTACTGCAGATTTCAGTGTTAACACTGGGAAACACAGCACCAGATTACTGCAGATTTCAGTGTTAACACTGGGAAACACAGCACCAGATTACTGAAGATTCCAGTATCAACACTGGGAAACACAGCACCAGATTACTGCAGATTTCAGTGTTAACTCTGGGAAACACACCACCAGATTACTGCAGATTTCAGTGTTAACTCTGGGAAACACAGCACCAGATTACTGCAGATTTCAGGTTGACACTGGGAAACACAGCACCGGATTACTGCAGATTTCAGTGTTAACACTGAGAAACACAGCACCAGATTACTGAAGATTCCAGTGTTAACACTGGGAAACACAGCACCAGATTACTGCAGATTCCAGTGTTAACATTGGGAAACACAGCACCAGATTACTGCAGATGTCAGTGTTAACACTGGGAAACACGGCACCAGATTACTAAAATTCCAGTGTTAACACTGGGAAACACAGCACCAGATTACTGCAGATTCCAGTGTTAACACTGGGAAACACAGCACCAGATTACTGCAGATTCCAGTGTTAACACTGGGAAACACAGAACCAGATTACTGCATATTCTATTGTTAACACCGGGAAACACAGCACCAGATTACTGCAGATTTCAGTGTTAACACTGGGAAACACAGCACCAGATTACTGCAGATTCCATTGTTAACACTGGGAAACACAGCACCAGATTACTGCAGATTTCAGTGTTAACACTGGGAAACACAGCACCAGATTACTGCAGATTTCAGTGTTAACACTGGGAAACACAGCACCAGATTACTGCAGGTTCCAGTATCAACTCTGGGAAACACAGCACCAGATTACTGCAGATTTCAGTGTTAACACTGGGAGACACAGCACCGGATTACTGCAGATTTCCGGTTGACACTGGGACAGCACCAGATTACTGCAGATTCCAGTGTTAACACTGGGAAACACAGCACCAGATTACTGCAGATTTCAGTGTTAACACTGGGAAACACAGCACCAGATTACTGCAGATTTCAGTGTTAACACTGGGAAACACAGCACCAGATTACTGCAGATTCCAGTGTTAACACTGGGAAACACAGCACCAGATTACTGCAGATTCCATTGTTAACACTGGCAAACACAGCACCAGATTACTGCAGATTTCAGTGTTAACTCTGGGAAACACAGCACCAGATTACTGAAGATTCCAGTGTTAACACTGGGAAACACAGCACCAGATTACTGCAGATTTCAGTGTTAACTCTGGGAAACACAGCACCAGATTACTGCAGATTTCAGTGTTAACACTGGGAAACACAGCACCAGATTACTGAAGATTCCAGTATTAACACTGGGAAACACAGCACCAGATTACTGCAGATTTCTGTGTTAACACTGGGAAACACAGCACCAGATTACTGAAGATTTCAGTGTTAACACTGGGAAACACAGCACCAGATTACTGAAGATTCCAGTATTAACACTGGGAACACAGCACCAGATTATTGAAGATTCCAGTATTAACACTGGGAAACAGAGCAACGTATTACTGCAGATTCCAGTATTAACACTGGGAAACACAGCACCAGATAACTGAATATTCCAGTATTAACACTGGGAAACACAGCACCAGAATACTGCAGATTCCAGTATTAACACTGGGAAACACAGCACCAGATTACTGAAGATTCCAGTATTAACACTGGGAAACACAGCACCAGGTTACTGAAGATTCCAGTATTAACACTGGGAAACACAGCACCAGATTACTGAACATTCCAGTATTAACACTGGGAAACATTGCACCAGATTACTACAGATTTCAGTGTTAACACTGGGAAACACAGCACCAGATTACTACAGATTCCAGTATTAACACTGGGAAACACAGCACCAGATTATTGAAGATTCCAGTATTAACACTGGGAAACACAGCACCAGATTACTGAAGATTCCAGTATTAACACTGGGAAACACAGCACCAGATTACTACAGATTTCAGTGTTAACACTGGGAAACACAGCACCAGTTAACTACAGATTTCAGTGTTAACACTGGGAAACACAGCACCAGATTACTGAAGATTCCAGTATTAACACTGGGAAACACAGCACCAGATTACTGAAGATTCCAGTATTAACACTGGGAAACACAGCACCAGATTACTACAGATTTCAGTGTTAACACTGGGAAACACAGCACCAGTTAACTACAGATTTCAGTGTTAACACTGGGAAACAGACCACCAGAATACTGCAGATTCCAGTGTTAACACTGGGAAACACAGCACCAGATTATTGAAGATTCCAGTATTAACACTGGGAAACACAGCACCAGATTACTGAAGATTCCAGTATTAACACTGGGAAACACAGCACCAGATTACTACAGATTTCAGTGTTAACACTGGGAAACACAGCACCAGTTAACTACAGATTTCAGTGTTAACACTGGGAAACAGAGCACCAGATTACTGCAGATTCCAGTATTAACACTGGGAAACACAGCACCAGATTACTGAAGATTCCAGTATTAACACTGGGAAACACAGCACCAGATTACTGCAGATTTCTGTGTTAACACTGGGAAACACAGCACCAGATTACTGAAGATTTCAGTATTAACACTGGGAAACACAGCACCAGGTTACTGCAGATTTCAGTGTTAACACTGGGAAACACAGCACCAGATTACTGCAGATTACATTATCAACACTGGCAAACACAGCACAAAATTACTGCATATTTCAGTGATAACACTGGGAAACACAGCACCAGATTACTGCAGATTCCAGTATCAACACTGGGAAACACAGCACCAGATTACTGCAGATTTCAGTGTTAACTCTGGGAATCACAGCACCAGATTACTGCAGATTTCAATGTTAACTCTGGGAAACACAGCACCAGATTACTGCAGATTTCAGTGTTAACACTGGGAAACACAGCACCAGATTACTGCAGATTCCAGTATCAACACTGGGAAACACAGCACCAGATTACTGCAGATTTCAGTGTTAACACTGGGAAACACAGCACCAGATTACTGCAGATTCCAGTATCAACACTGGGAAACACAGCACCAGATTACTGCATATTTCAGTATTAACGCTGGGAAACACAGCACCAGATTACTGAAGATTTCAGTGATAACACTGGGAAACACAGCACCATATTACTGAAGATTTCAGTGTTAACTCTGGGAATCACAGCACCAGATTACTGAAGATTCCAGTATTAACACTGGGAAACACAGCACCAGATTACTGCAGATTTCAGTGTTAACACTGGGAAACACAGCACCAGATTACTGCAGATTTCAGTGTTAACACTGGGAAACACAGCACCAGGTTACTGCAGATTTCAGTGTTAACACTGGGAAACACAGCACCAGATTACTGAAGATTCCAGTATCAACACTGGGAAACACAGCACCAGATTACTGAAGATTCCAGTATCAACACTGGGAAACACAGCACCAGATTACTGCAGATTTCAGTGTTAACTCTGGGAAACACACCACCAGATTACTGCAGATTTCAGTGTTAACTCTGGGAAACACAGCACCAGATTACTGCAGATTTCAGGTTGACACTGGGAAACACAGCACCGGATTACTGCAGATTTCAGTGTTAACACTGAGAAACACAGCACCAGATTACTGAAGATTCCAGTGTTAACACTGGGAAACACAGCACCAGATTACTGCAGATTCCAGTGTTAACATTGGGAAACACAGCACCAGATTACTGCAGATTTCAGTGTTAACACTGGGAAACACGGCACCAGATTACTAAAATTCCAGTGTTAACACTGGGAAACACAGCACCAGATTACTAAAATTCCAGTGTTAACACTGGGAAACACAGCACCAGATTACTGCAGATTCCAGTGTTAACACTGGGAAACACAGCACCAGATTACTGCAGATTCCAGTGTTAACACTGGGAAACACAGAACCAGATTACTGCATATTCTATTGTTAACACCGGGAAACACAGCACCAGATTACTGCAGATTTCAGTGTTAACACTGGGAAACACAGCACCAGATTACTGCAGATTCCATTGTTAACACTGGGAAACACAGCACCAGATTACTGCAGATTTCAGTGTTAACACTGGGAAACACAGCACCAGATTACTGCAGATTTCAGTGTTAACACTGGGAAACACAGCACCAGATTACTGCAGATTCCAGTATCAACTCTGGGAAACACAGCACCAGATTACTGCAGATTTCAGTGTTAACACTGGGAGACACAGCACCGGATTACTGCAGATTTCCGGTTGACACTGGGACAGCACCAGATTACTGCAGATTCCAGTGTTAACACTGGGAAACACAGCACCAGATTACTGCAGATTTCACTGTTAACACTGGGAAACACAGCACCAGATTACTGCAGATTTCAGTGTTAACACTGGGAAACACAGCACCAGATTACTGAAGATTCCAGTGTTAACACTGGGAAACACAGCACCAGATTACTGCAGATTCCATTGTTAACACTGGCAAACACAGCACCAGATTACTGCAGATTTCAGTGTTAACTCTGGGAAACACAGCACCAGATTACTGAAGATTCCAGTGTTAACACTGGGAAACACAGCACCAGATTACTGCAGATTTCAGTGTTAACTCTGGGAAACACAGCACCAGATTACTGCAGATTTCAGTGTTAACACTGGGAAACACAGCACCAGATTACTGAAGATTCCAGTATTAACACTGGGAAACACAGCACCAGATTACTGCAGATTTCAGTGTTAACACTGGGAAACACAGCACCAGATTACTGAAGATTTCAGTGTTAACACTGGGAAACACAGCACCAGATTACTGAAGATTCCAGTATTAACACTGGGAACACAGCACCAGATTATTGAAGATTCCAGTATTAACACTGGGAAACAGAGCAACGTATTACTGCAGATTCCAGTATTAACACTGGGAAACACAGCACCAGATAACTGAAGATTCCAGTATTAACACTGGGAAACACAGCACCAGAATACTGCAGATTCCAGTATTAACACTGGGAAACACAGCACCAGATTACTGAAGATTCCAGTATTAACACTGGGAAACACAGCACCAGGTTACTGAAGATTCCAGTATTAACACTGGGAAACACAGCACCAGATTACTGAACATTCCAGTATTAACACTGGGAAACATTGCACCAGATTACTACAGATTTCAGTGTTAACACTGGGAAACACAGCACCAGATTACTACAGATTCCAGTATTAACACTTGGAAACACAGCACCAGGTTACTGAAGATTCCAGTATTAACACTGGGAAACACAGCACCAGATTACTGAAGATTCCAGTATTAACACTGGGAAACACAGCACCAGATTACTACAGATTTCAGTGTTAACACTGGGAAACACAGCACCAGTTAACTACAGATTTCAGTGTTAACACTGGGAAACACAGCACCAGATTACTGAAGATTCCAGTATTAACACTGGGAAACACAGCACCAGATTACTGAAGATTCCAGTATTAACACTGGGAAACACAGCACCAGATTACTACAGATTTCAGTGTTAACACTGGGAAACCCAGCACCAGTTAACTACAGATTTCAGTGTTAACACTGGGAAACAGACCACCAGAATACTGCAGATTCCAGTATTAACACTGGGAAACACAGCACCAGATTATTGAAGATTCCAGTATTAACACTGGGAAACACAGCACCAGATTACTGAAGATTCCAGTATTAACACTGGGAAACACAGCACCAGATTACTACAGATTTCAGTGTTAACACTGGGAAACACAGCACCAGTTAACTACAGATTTCAGTGTTAACACTGGGAAACAGAGCACCAGATTACTGCAGATTCCAGTATTAACACTGGGAAACACAGCACCAGATTACTGAAGATTCCAGTATTAACACTGGGAAACACAGCACCAGATTACTGCAGATTTCTGTGTTAACACTGGGAAACACAGCACCAGATTACTGAAGATTTCAGTATTAACACTGGGAAACACAGCACCAGGTTACTGCAGATTTCAGTGTTAACACTGGGAAACACAGCACCAGATTACTGCAGATTACAGTATCAACACTGGCAAACACAGCACAAGATTACTGCATATTTCAGTGATAACACTGGGAAACACAGCACCAGATTACTGCAGATTCCAGTATCAACACTGGGAAACACAGCACCAGATTACTGCAGATTTCAGTGTTAACTCTGGGAATCACAGCACCAGATTACTGCAGATTTCAATGTTAACTCTGGGAAACACAGCACCAGATTACTGCAGATTTCAGTGTTAACACTGGGAAACACAGCACCAGATTACTGCAGATTCCAGTATCAACACTGGGAAACACAGCACCAGATTACTGCAGATTTCAGTGTTAACACTGGGAAACACAGCACCAGATTACTGCAGATTCCAGTATCAACACTGGGAAACACAGCACCAGATTACTGCATATTTCAGTATTAACGCTGGGAAACACAGCACCAGATTACTGCAGATTTCAGTGATAACACTGGGAAACACAGCACCAGATTACTGAAGATTTCAGTGTTAACTCTGGGAATCACAGCACCAGATTACTGAAGATTCCAGTATTAACACTGGGAAACACAGCACCAGATTACTGCAGATTTCAGTGTTAACACTGGGAAACACAGCACCAGATTACTGCAGATTTCAGTGTTAACACTGGGAAACACAGCACCAGGTTACTGCAGATTTCAGTGTTAACACTGGGAAACACAGCACCAGATTACTGAAGATTCCAGTATCAACACTGGGAAACACAGCACCAGATTACTGCAGATTTCAGTGTTAACTCTGGGAAACACAGCACCAGATTACTGCAGATTTCAGTGTTAACTCTGGGAAACACAGCACCAGATTACTGCAGATTTCAGGTTGACACTGGGAAACACAGCACCGGATTACTGCAGATTTCAGTGTTAACACTGAGAAACACAGCACCAGATTACTGAAGATTCCAGTGTTAACACTGGGAAACACAGCACCAGATTACTGCAGATTCCAGTGTTAACATTGGGAAACACAGCACCAGATTACTGCAGATTTCAGTGTTAACACTGGGAAACACAGCACCAGATTACTAAAATTCCAGTGTTAACACTGGGAAACACAGCACCAGATTACTAAAATTCCAGTGTTAACACTGGGAAACACAGCACCAGATTACTGCAGATTCCAGTGTTAACACTGGGAAACACAGCACCAGATTACTGCAGATTCCAGTGTTAACACTGGGAAACACAGAACCAGATTACTGCATATTCTATTGTTAACACCGGGAAACACAGCACCAGATTACTGCAGATTTCAGTGTTAACACTGGGAAACACAGCACCAGATTACTGCAGATTCCATTGTTAACACTGGGAAACACAGCACCAGATTACTGCAGATTTCAGTGTTAACACTGGGAAACACAGCACCAGATTACTGCAGATTTCAGTGTTAACACTGGGAAACACAGCACCAGATTACTGCAGATTCCAGTATCAACTCTGGGAAACACAGCACCAGATTACTGCAGATTTCAGTGTTAACACTGGGAAACACAGCACCAGATTACTGCAGATTTCAGTGTTAACACTGGGAAACACAGCACCAGATTACTGCAGATTCCAGTGTTAACACTGGGAAACACAGCACCAGTTAACTACAGATTTCAGTGTTAACACTGGGAAACACAGCACCAGATTACTGAAGATTCCAGTATTAACACTGGGAAACACAGCACCAGATTACTGAAGATTCCAGTATTAACACTGGGAAACACAGCACCAGATTACTACAGATTTCAGTGTTAACACTGGGAAACACAGCACCAGTTAACTACAGATTTCAGTGTTAACACTGGGAAACAGACCACCAGAATACTGCAGATTCCAGTATTAACACTGGGAAACACAGCACCAGATTATTGAAGATTCCAGTATTAACACTGGGAAACACAGCACCAGATTACTGAAGATTCCAGTATTAACACTGGGAAACACAGCACCAGATTACTACAGATTTCAGTGTTAACACTGGGAAACACAGCACCAGTTAACTACAGATTTCAGTGTTAACACTGGGAAACAGAGCACCAGATTACTGCAGATTCCAGTATTAACACTGGGAAACACAGCACCAGATTACTGAAGATTCCAGTATTAACACTGGGAAACACAGCACCAGATTACTGCAGATTTCTGTGTTAACACTGGGAAACACAGCAACAGATTACTGAAGATTTCAGTATTAACACTGGGAAACACAGCACCAGGTTACTGCAGATTTCAGTGTTAACACTGGGAAACACAGCACCAGATGACTGCAGATTACAGTATCAACACTGGCAAACACAGCACAAAATTACTGCATATTTCAGTGATAACACTGGGAAACACAGCACCAGATTACTGCAGATTCCAGTATCAACACTGGGAAACACAGCACCAGATTACTGCAGATTTCAGTGTAAACTCTGGGAATCACAGCACCAGATTACTGCAGATTTCAATGTTAACTCTGGGAAACACAGCACCAGATTACTGCAGATTTCAGTGTTAACACTGGGAAACACAGCACCAGATTACTGCAGATTCCAGTATCAACACTGGGAAACACAGCACCAGATTACTGCAGATTTCAGTGTTAACACTGGGAAACACAGCACCAGATTACTGCAGATTCCAGTATCAACACTGGGAAACACAGCACCAGATTACTGCATATTTCAGTATTAACGCTGGGAAACACAGCACCACATTACTGCAGATTTCAGTGATAACACTGGGAAACACAGCACCAGATTACTGAAGATTTCAGTGTTAACTCGGGGAATCACTGCACCAGATTACTGAAGATTCCAGTATTAACACTGGGAAACACAGCACCAGATTACTGAAGATTTCAGTGTTAACACTGGGAAACACAGCACCAGATTACTGCAGATTTCAGTGTTAACACTGGGAAACACAGCACCAGGTTACTGCAGATTTCAGTGTTAACACTGGGAAACACAGCACCAGATTACTGAAGATTCCAGTATCAACACTGGGAAACACAGCACCAGATTACTGCAGATTTCAGTGTTAACTCTGGGAAACACAGCACCAGATTACTGCAGATTTCAGAGTTAACTCTGGGAAACACAGCACCAGATTACTGCAGATTTCAGGTTGACACTGGGAAACACAGCACCGGATTACTGCAGATTTCAGTGTTAACACTGAGAAACACAGCACCAGATTACTGAAGATTCCAGTGTTAACACTGGGAAACACAGCACCAGATTACTGCAGATTCCAGTGTTAACATTGGGAAACACAGCACCAGATTACTGCAGATTTCAGTGTTAACACTGGGAAACACAGCACCAGATTACTAAAATTCCAGTGTTAACACTGGGAAACACAGCACCAGATTACTAAAATTCCAGTGTTAACACTGGGAAACACAGCACCAGATTACTGCAGATTCCAGTGTTAACACTGGGAAACACAGCACCAGATTACTGCAGATTCCAGTGTTAACACTGGGAAACACAGAACCAGATTACTGCATATTCTATTGTTAACACCGGGAAACACAGCACCAGATTACTGCAGATTTCAGTGTTAACACTGGGAAACACAGCACCAGATTACTGCAGATTCCATTGTTAACACTGGGAAACACAGCACCAGATTACTGCAGATTTCAGTGTTAACACTGGGAAACACAGCACCAGATTACTGCAGATTTCAGTGTTAACACTGGGAAACACAGCACCAGATTACTGCAGATTCCAGTATCAACTCTGGGAAACACAGCACCAGATTACTGCAGATTTCAGTGTTAACACTGGGAGAAACAGCACCGGATTACTGCAGATTTCCGGTTGACACTGGGACAGCACCAGATTACTGCAGATTCCAGTGCTAACACTGGGAAACACAGCACCAGATTACTGCAGATTTCAGTGTTAACACTGGGAAACACAGCACCAGATTACTGCAGATTTCAGTGTTAACACTGGGAAACACAGCACCAGATTACTGCAGATTCCAGTGTTAACACTGGGAAACACAGCACCAGATTACTGCAGATTCCATTGTTAACACTGGGAAACACAGCACCAGATTACTGCAGATTTCAGTGTTAACTCTGGGAAACACAGCACCAGATTACTGAAGATTCCTGTGTTAACACTGGGAAACACAGCACCAGATTACTGCAGATTTCAGTGTTAACTCTGGGAAATACAGCACCAGATTACTGCAGATTTCAGTGTTAACACTGGGAAACACAGCACCAGATTACTGAAGATTCCAGTATTAACACTGGGAAACACAGCACCAGATTACTGCAGATTTCAGTGTTAACACTGGGAAACACAGCACCAGATTACTGAAGATTTCAGTGTTAACACTGGGAAACACAGCACCAGATTACTGAAGATTCCAGTATTAACACTGGGAAACACAGCACCAGATTATTGAAGATTCCAGTATTAACACTGGGAAACAGAGCACCGTATTACTGCAGATTCCAGTATTAACACTGGGAAACACAGCACCAGATTACTGAAGATTCCAGTATTAACACTGGGAAACACAGCACCAGAATACTGCAGATTCCAGTATTAACACTGGGAAACACAGCACCAGATTACTGAAGATTCCAGTATTAACACTGGGATACACAGCACCAGGTTACTGAAGATTCCAGTATTAACACTGGGAAACACAGCACCAGATTACTGAACATTCCAGTATTAACACTGGGAAACATTGCACCAGATTACTACAGATTTCAGTGTTAACACTGGGAAACACAGCACCAGATTACTACAGATTCCAGTATTAACACTGGGAAACACAGCACCAGATTATTGAAGATTCCAGTATTAACACTGGGAAACACAGCACCAGATTACTGAAGATTCCAGTATTAACACTGGCAAACACAGCACCAGATTACTACAGATTTCAGTGTTAACACTGGGAAACACAGCACCAGTTAACTACAGATTTCAGTGTTAACACTGGGAAACACAGCACCAGATTACTGAAGATTCCAGTATTAACACTGGGAAACACAGCACCAGATTACTGAAGATTCCAGTATTAACACTGGGAAACACAGCACCAGTTAACTACAGATTTCAGTGTTAACACTGGGAAACAGAGCACCAGAATACTGCAGATTCCAGTATTAACACTGGGAAACACAGCACCAGATTATTGAAGATTCCAGTATTAACACTGGGAAACACAGCACCAGATTACTGAAGATTCCAGTATTAACACTGGGAAACACAGCACCAGATTACTACAGATTTCAGTGTTAACACTGGGAAACACAGCACCAGTTAACTACAGATTTCAGTGTTAACACTGGGAAACAGAGCACCAGATTACTGCAGATTCCAGTATTAACACTGGGAAACACAGCACCAGATTACTGAAGATTCCAGTATTAACACTGGGAAACACAGCACCAGATTACTGCAGATTTCTGTGTTAACACTGGGAAACACAGCACCAGATTACTGAAGATTCCAGTATTAACACTGGGAAACACAGCACCAGGTTACTGCAGATTTCAGTGTTAACACTGGGAAACACAGCACCAGATTACTGCAGATTACAGTATCAACAGTGGCAAACACAGCACAAGATTACTGCATATTTCAGTGATAACACTGGGAAACACAGCACCAGATTACTGCAGATTCCAGTATCAACACTGGGAAACACAGCACCAGATTACTGCAGATTTCAGTGTTAACTCTGGGAATCACAGCACCAGATTACTGCAGATTTCAATGTTAACTCTGGGAAACACAGCACCAGATTACTGCAGATTTCAGTGTTAACACTGGGAAACACAGCACCAGATTACTGCAGATTCCAGTATCAACACTGGGAAACACAGCACCAGATTACTGCAGATTTCAGTGTTAACACTGGGAAACACAGCACCAGATTACTGCAGATTCCAGTATCAACACTGGGAAACACAGCACCAGATTACTGCATATTTCAGTATTAACGCTGGGAAACACAGCACCAGATTACTGCAGATTTCAGTGATAACACTGGGAAACACAGCACCAGATTACTGAAGATTTCAGTGTTAACTCTGGGAATCACAGCACCAGATTACTGAAGATTCCAGTATTAACACTGGGAAACACAGCACCAGATTACCGCAGATTTCAGTGTTAACACTGGGAAACACAGCACCAGATTACTGCAGATTTCAGTGTTAACACTGGGAAACACAGCACCAGATTACTGAAGATTCCAGTATCAACACTGGGAAACACAGCACCAGATTACTGCAGATTTCAGTGTTAACTCTGGGAAACACACCACCAGATTACTGCAGATTTCAGTGTTAACTCTGGGAAACACAGCACCAGATTACTGCAGATTTCAGGTTGACACTGGGAAACACAGCACCGGATTAATGCAGATTTCAGTGTTAACACTGAGAAACACAGCACCAGATTACTGAAGATTCCAGTGTTAACAGTGGGAAACACAGCACCAGATTACTGCAGATTCCAGTGTTAACATTGGGAAACACAGCAACAGATTACTGCAGATTTCAGTGTTAACACTGGGAAACACAGCACCAGATTACTAAAATTCCAGTGTTAACACTGGGAAACACAGCACCAGATTACTGCAGATTCAGTGCTAACACTGGGAAACACAGCACCAGATTACTGCAGATTCCAGTGTTAACACTGGGAAACACAGAACCAGATTACTGCATATTCCATTGTTAACACCGGGAAACACAGCACCAGATTACAGCAGATTTCAGTGTTAACACTGGGAAACACAGCACCAGATTACTGCAGATTCCAGTATCAACACTGGGAAACACAGCACCAGATTACTGCATATTTCAGTATTAACGCTGGGAAACACAGCACCAGATTACTGCAGATTTCAGTGTTAACACTGGGAAACACAGCACCAGATTACTGAAGATTTCAGTGTTAACTCTGGGAATCACAGCACCAGATTACTGAAGATTCCAGTATTAACACTGGGAAACACAGCACCAGATTACTGCAGATTTCAGTGTTAACACTGGGAAACACAGCACCAGATTTCTGCAGATTTCAGTGTTAACACTGGGAAACACAGCACCAGATTACTGAAGATTCCAGTATCAACACTGGGAAACACAGCACCAGATTACTGCAGATTTCAGTGTTAACTCTGGGAAACACAGCACCAGATTACTGCAGATTTCAGTGTTAACTCTGGGAAACACAGCACCAGATTACTGCAGATTTCAGGTTGACACTGGGAAACACAGCACCGGATTACTGCAGATTTCAGTGTTAACACTGAGAAAGACAGCACCAGATTACTGAAGATTCCAGTGTTAACACTGGGAAACACAGCACCAGATTACGACAGATTCCAGTGTTAACACTGGCAAACACAGCACCAGATTACTGCAGATTCCATTGTTAACACTGGGAAACACAGCACCAGATTACTGCAGATTTCAGTGTTAACACTGGGAAACACAGCACCAGATTACTGCAGATTTCAGTGTTAACACTGGGAAACACAGCACCATATTACTGAAGATTTCAGTGTTAACACTGGGAACACAGCACCAGATTACTGAAGATTCCAGTATTAACACTGGGAAACAGAGCACCAGATTACTGAAGATTCCAGTATTAACACTGGGAAACACAGCACCAGATTACTGCTGATTCCAGTAGTAACACTGGAAAAACACAGCACCAGATTACTGAAGATTCCACTATTAACACTGGGAAACACAGCACCAGATTACTGCAGATTCCAGTATTAACACTGGGAAACACAGCACCAGATTACTACAGATTCCAGTATTAACATTTGGAAACACAGCACCAGGTTACTGAAGATTCCAGTATTAACACTGGGAAACACAGCACCAGATTACTACAGATTTCAGTGTTAACACTGGGAAACACAGCACCAGTTAACTACAGATTTCAGTGTTAACACTGGGAAACAGAGCACCAGATTACTGCAGATTCCAGTATTAACACTGGGAAACACAGCACCAGATTACTGAAGATTCCAGTATTAACACTGGGAAACACAGCACCAGATTACTGCAGATTTCTGTGTTAACACTGGGAAACACAGCACCAGATTACTGAAGATTCCAGTATTAACACTGGGAAACACAGCACCAGGTTACTGCAGATTTCAGTGTTAACACTGGGAAACACAGCACCAGATTACTGCAGATTACAGTATCAACACTGGCAAACACAGCACAAGATTACTGCATATTTCAGTGATAACACTGGGAAACACAGCACCAGATTACTGCAGATTCCAGTATCAACACTGGGAAACACAGCACCAGATTACTGCAGATTTCAGTGTTAACTCTGGGAATCACAGCACCAGATTACTGCAGATTTCAATGTTAACTCTGGGAAACACAGCACCAGATTACTGCAGATATCAGGTTGACACTGGGAAACACAGCACCAGATTACTGCAGATTTCAGTGTTAACACTGGGAAACACAGCACCAGATTACTGCAGATTCCAGTATCAACACTGGGAAACACAGCACCAGATTACTGCAGATTTCAGTGTTAACACTGGGAAACACAGCACCAGATTACTGCAGATTCCAGTATCAACACTGGGAAACACAGCACCAGATTACTGCATATTTCAGTATTAACGCTGGGAAACACAGCACCAGATTACTGCAGATTTCAGTGATAACACTGGGAAACACAGCACCAGATTACTGCAGATTTCAGTGTTAACACTGGTAAACACAGCACCAGATTACTGCAGATTTCAGTGTTAACACTGGGAAACACAGCACCAGATTACTGAAGATTCCAGTATCAACACTGGGAAACACAGCACCAGATTACTGCAGATTTCAGTGTTAACTCTGGGAAACACAGCACCAGATTACTGCAGATTTCAGTGTTAACTCTGGGACACACAGCACCAGATTACTGCAGGTTTCAGGTTGACACTGGGAAACACAGCACCGGATTACTGCAGATTTCAGTGTTAACACTGAGAAACACAGCACCAGATTACTGAAGATTCCAGTGTTAACACTGGGAAACACAGCACCAGATTACTGCAGATTCCAGTGTTAACATTGGGAAACACAGCACCAGATTACTGCAGATTTCAGTGTTAACACTGGGAAACACAGCACCAGATTACTAAAATTCCAGTGTTAACACTGGGAAACACAGCACCAGATTACAAAAATTCCAGTGTTAACACTGGGAAACACAGCACCAGATTACTGCAGATTCCAGTGTTAACACTGGGAAACGCAGCACCAGATTACTGCAGATTCCAGTGTTAACACTGGGAAACACAGAACCAGATTACTGCATATTCTATTGTTAACACCGGGAAACACAGCACCAGATTACTGCAGATTTCAGTGTTAACACTGGGAAACACAGCACCAGATTACTGCAGATTCCATTGTTAACACTGGGAAACACAGCACCAGATTACTGCAGATTTCAGTGTTAACACTGGGAAACACAGCACCAGATTACTGCAGATTTCAGTGTTAACACTGGGAAACACAGCACCAGATTACTGCAGATTCCAGTATCAACTCTGGGAAACACAGCACCAGATTACTGCAGATTTCAGTGTTAACACTGGGAGACACAGCACCGGATTACTGCAGATTTCCGGTTGACACTGGGACAGCACCAGATTACTGCAGATTCCAGTGTTAACACTGGGAAACACAGCACCAGATTACTGCAGATTTCAGTGTTAACACTGGGAAACACAGCACCAGATTACTGCAGATTTCAGTGTTAACACTGGGAAACACAGCACCAGATTACTGCAGATTCCAGTGTTAACACTGGGAAACACAGCACCAGATTACTGCAGATTCCATTGTTAACACTGGGAAACACAGCACCAGATTACTGCAGATTTCAGTGTTAACTCTGGGAAACACAGCACCAGATTACTGAAGATTCCAGTGTTAACACTGGGAAACACAGCACCAGATTACTGCAGATTTCAGTGTGAACTCTGGGAAACACAGCACCAGATTACTGCAGATTTCAGTGTTAACACTGGGAAACACAGCACCAGATTACTGAAGATTCCAGTATTAACACTGGGAAACACAGCACCAGATTACTGCAGATTTCAGTGTTAACACTGGGAAACACAGCACCAGATTACTGAAGATTTCAGTGTTAACACTGGGAAACACAGCACCAGATTACTGAAGATTCCAGTATTAACACTGGGAAACAGAGCACCAGATTATTGAAGATTCCAGTATTAACACTGGGAAACAGAGCACCGTATTACTGCAGATTCCAGTATTAACACTGGGAAACACAGCACCAGATTACTGAAGATTCCAGTATTAGCACTGGGAAACACAGCACCAGGTTACTGAAGATTCCAGTATTAACACTGGGAAACACAGCACCAGATTACTGAACATTCCAGTATTAACACTGGGAAACATTGCACCAGATTACTACAGATTTCAGTGTTAACACTGGGAAACACAGCACCAGATTACTACAGATTCCAGTATTAACACTGGGAAACACAGCACCAGATTATTGAAGATTCCAGTATTAACACTGGGAAACACAGCACCAGATTACTGAAGATTCCAGTATTAACACTGGGAAACACAGCACCAGATTACTACAGATTTCAGTGTTAACACTGGGAAACACAGCACCAGTTAACTACAGATTTCAGTGTTAACACTGGGAAACACAGCACCAGATTACTGAAGATTCCAGTATTAACACTGGGAAACACAGCACCAGATTACTGAAGATTCCAGTAATAACACTGGGAAACACAGCACCAGATTACTACAGATTTCAGTGTTAACACTGGGAAACACAGCACCAGTTAACTACAGATTTCAGTGTTAACACTGGGAAACAGAGCACCAGAATACTGCAGATTCCAGTATTAACACTGGGAAACACAGCACCAGATTATTGAAGATTCCAGTATTAACACTGGGAAACACAGCACCAGATTACTGAAGATTCCAGTATTAACACTGGGAAACACAGCACCAGATTACTACAGATTTCAGTGTTAACACTGGGAAACACAGCACCAGTTAACTACAGATTTCAGTGTTAACACTGGGAAACAGAGCACCAGATTACTGCAGATTCCAGTATTAACACTGGGAAACACAGCACCAGATTACTGAAGATTCCAGTATTAACACTGGGAAACACAGCACCAGATTACTGCAGATTTCTGTGTTAACACTGGGAAACACAGCACCAGATTACTGAAGATTCCAGTATTAACACTGGGAAACACAGCACCAGGTTACTGCAGATTTCAGTGTTAACACTGGGAAACACAGCACCAGATTACTGCAGATTACAGTATCAACACTGGCAAACACAGCACAAGATTACTGCATATTTCAGTGATAACACTGGGAAACACAGCACCAGATTACTGCAGATTCCAGTATCAACACTGGGAAACACAGCACCAGATTACTGCAGATTTCAGTGTTAACTCTGGGAATCACAGCACCAGATTACTGCAGATTTCAATGTTAACTCTGGGAAACACAGCACCAGATTACTGCAGATTTCAGTGTTAACACTGGGAAACACAGCACCAGATTACTGCAGATTCCAGTATCAACACTGGGAAACACAGCACCAGATTACTGCAGATTTCAGTGTTAACACTGGGAAACACAGCACCAGATTACTGCAGATTCCAGTATCAACACTGGGAAACACAGCACCAGATTACTGCATATTTCAGTATTAACGCTGGGAAACACAGCACCAGATTACTGCAGATTTCAGTGATAACACTGGGAAACACAGCACCAGATTACTGAAGATTTCAGTGTTAACTCTGGGAATCACAGCACCAGATTACTGAAGATTCCAGTATTAACACTGGGAAACACAGCACCAGATTACTGCAGATTTCAGTGTTAACACTGGGAAACACAGCACCAGATTACTGCAGATTTCAGTGTTAACTCTGGGAAACACAGCACCAGATTACTGCAGATTTCAGTGTTAACTCTGGGAAACACAGCACCAGATTACTGCAGATTTCAGGTTGACACTGGGAAACACAGCACCGGATTACTGCAGATTTCAGTGTTAACACTGAGAAACACAGCACCAGATTACTGAAGATTCCAGTGTTAACACTGGGAAACACAGCACCAGATTACTGCAGATTCCAGTGTTAACATTGGGAAACACAGCACCAGATTACTGCAGATTTCAGTGTTAACACTGGGAAACACAGCACCAGATTACTAAAATTCCAGTGTTAACACTGGGAAACACAGCACCAGATTACTGCAGATTCAGTGCTAACACTGGGAAACACAGCACCAGATTACTGCAGATTCCAGTGTTAACACTGGGAAACACAGAACCAGATTACTGCATATTCCATTGTTAACACCGGGAAACACAGCACCAGATTACAGCAGATTTCAGTGTTAACACTGGGAAACATAGCACCAGATTACTGCAGATTCCAGTATCAACACTGGGAAACACAGCACCAGATTACTGCATATTTCAGTATTAACGCTGGGAAACACAGCACCAGATTACTGCAGATTTCAGTGTTAACACTGGGAAACACAGCACCAGATTACTGAAGATTTCAGTGTTAACTCTGGGAATCACAGCACCAGATTACTGAAGATTTCAGTGTTAACTCTGGGAATCACAGCACCAGATTACTGAAGATTCCAGTATTAACACTGGGAAACACAGCACCAGATTACTGCAGATTTCAGTGTTAACACTGGGAAACACAGCACCAGATTACTGCAGATTTCAGTGTTAACACTGGGAAACACAGCACCAGATTACTGAAGATTCCAGTATCACCACTGGGAAACACAGCACCAGATTACTGCAGATTTCAGTGTTAACTCTGGGAAACACAGCACCAGATTACTGCAGATTTCAGGTTGACACTGGGAAACACAGCACCGGATTACTGCAGATTTCAGTGTTAACACTGAGAAACACAGCACCAGATTACTGAAGATTCCAGTGTTAACACTGGGAAACACAGCACCAGATTACAACAGATTCCAGTGTTAACACTGGGAAACACAGCACCAGATTACTGCAGATTCCATTGTTAACACTGGGAAACACAGCACCAGATTACTGCAGATTTCAGTGTTAACACTGGGAAACACAGCACCAGATTACTGCAGATTTCAGTGTTAACACTGGGAAACACAGCACCAGATTACTGAAGATTCCAGTATTAACACTGGGAACACAGCACCAGATTACTGAAGATTCCAGTATTAACACTGGGAAACAGAGCACCAGATTACTGAAGATTCCAGTATTAACACTGGGAAACAGAGCACCAGATTACTGCAGATTCCAGTATTAACACTGGAAAAAACACAGCACCAGATTACTGAAGATTCCACTATTAACACTGGGAAACACAGCACCAGATTACTGCAGATTCCAGTATTAACACTGGGAAACACAGCACCAGATTACTGAAGATTCCAGTATTAACACTTGGAAACACAGCACCAGGTTACTGAAGATTCCAGTATTAACACTGGGAAACACAGCACCAGATTACTACAGATTTCAGTGTTAACACTGGGAAACACAGCACCAGTTAACTACAGATTTCAGTGTTAACACTGGGAAACAGAGCACCAGATTACTGCAGATTCCAGTATTAACACT
The DNA here is from genome assembly GCF_964194155.1 of Cetorhinus maximus. Lineage (NCBI taxonomy): Eukaryota > Metazoa > Chordata > Chondrichthyes > Lamniformes > Cetorhinidae > Cetorhinus > Cetorhinus maximus. The sequence continues at coordinate 156,141,657 of NC_135884.1, forward strand.
GGGAAACACAGCACCAGATTACTGAAGATTCCAGTATTAACACTGGGAAACACAGCACCAGATTACTGCAGATTTCTGTGTTAACACTGGGAAACACAGCACCAGATTACTGAAGATTCCAGTATTAACACTGGGAAACACAGCACCAGGTTACTGCAGATTTCAGTGTTAACACTGGGAAACACAGCACCAGATTACTGCAGATTACAGTATCAACACTGGCAAACACAGCACAAGATTACTGCATATTTCAGTGATAACACTGGGAAACACAGCACCAGATTACTGCAGATTCCAGTATCAACACTGGGAAACACAGCACCAGATTACTGCAGATTTCAGTGTTAACTCTGGGAATCACAGCACCAGATTACTGTAGATTTCAATGTTAACTCTGGGAAACACAGCACCAGATTACTGCAGATATCAGGTTGACACTGGGAAACACAGCACCAGATTACTGCAGATTTCAGTGTTAACACTGGGAAACACAGCACCAGATTACTGCAGATTCCAGTATCAACACTGGGAAACACAGCACCAGATTACTGCAGATTTCAGTGTTAACACTGGGAAACACAGCACCAGATTACTGCAGATTCCAGTATCAACACTGGGAAACACAGCACCAGATTACTGCATATTTCAGTATTAACGCTGGGAAACACAGCACCAGATTACTGCAGATTTCAGTGATAACACTGGGAAACACAGCACCAGATTACTGAAGATTTCAGTGTTAACTCTGGGAATCACAGCACCAGATTACTGAAGATTGCAGTATTAACACTGGGAAACACAGCACCAGATTACTGCAGATTTCAGTGTTAACACTGGGAAACACAGCACCAGATTACTGCAGATTTCAGTGTTAACACTGGGAAACACAGCACCAGATTACTGAAGATTCCAGTATCAACACTGGGAAACACAGCACCAGATTACTGCAGATTTCAGTGTTAACTCTGGGAAACACAGCACCAGATTACTGCAGATTTCAGTGTTAACTCTAGGAAACACAGCACCAGATTACTGCAGATTTCAGGTTGACACTGGGAAACACAGCACCGGATTACTGCAGATTTCAGTGTTAACACTGAGAAACACAGCACCAGATTACTGCAGATTCCAGTGTTAACACTGGGAAACACAGAACCAGATTACTGCATATTCTATTGTTAACACCGGGAAACACAGCACCAGATTACTGCAGATTTCAGTGTTAACACTGGGAAACACAGCACCAGATTACTGCAGATTCCATTGTTAACACTGGGAAACACAGCACCAGATTACTGCAGATTTCAGTGTTAACACTGGGAAACACAGCACCAGATTACTGCAGATTTCAGTGTTAACACTGGGAAACACAGCACCAGATTACTGCAGATTCCAGTATCAACTCTGGGAAACACAGCACCAGATTACTGCAGATTTCAGTGTTAACACTGGGCGACACAGCACCGGATTACTGCAGATTTCCGGTTGACACTGGGACAGCACCAGATTACTGCAGATTCCAGTGTTAACACTGGGAAACACAGCACCAGATTACTGCAGATTTCAGTGTTAACACTGGGAAACACAGCACCAGATTACTGCAGATTTCCGGTTGACACTGGGACAGCACCAGATTATTGCAGATTCCAGTGTTAACACTGGGAAACACAGCACCAGATTACTGCAGATTCCAGTGTTAACACTGGGAAACACAGCACCAGATTACTGCAGATTCCAGTGTTAACACTGGGAAACACAGCACCAGATTACTGCAGATTTCAGTGTTAACACTGGGAAACACAGCACCAGATTACTGCAGATTTCAGTGTTAACACTGGGAAACACAGCACCAGATTACTGAAGATTTCAGTGTTAACACTGGGAACACAGCACCAGATTACTGAAGATTCCAGTATTAACACTGGGAAACAGAGCACCAGATTACTGAAGATTCCAGTATTAACACTGGGAAACACAGCACCAGATTACTGCAGATTTCAGTGTTAACACTGGGAAACACAGCACCAGATTACTGAAGATTTCAGTGTTAACACTGGGAAACACAGCACCAGATTACTGAAGATTCCAGTATTAACACTGGGAAACAGAGCACCAGATTATTGAAGATTCCAGTATTAACACTGGGAAACACAGCACCGTATTACTGCAGATTCCAGTATTAACACTGGGAAACACAGCACCAGATTACTGAAGATTCCAGTATTAACACTGGGAAACACAGCACCAGAATACTGCAAATTCCAGTATTAACACTGGGAAACACAGCACCAGATTACTGAAGATTCCAGTATTAACACTGGGAAACACAGCACCAGGTTACTGAAGATTCCAGTATTAACACTGGGAAACACAGCACCAGATTACTGAACATTCCAGTATTAACACTGGGAAACATTGCACCAGATTACTACAGATTTCAGTGTTAACACTGGGAAACACAGCACCAGATTACTACAGATTCCAGTATTAACACTGGGAAACACAGCACCAGATTATTGAAGATTCCAGTATTAACACTGGGAAACACAGCACCAGATTACTGAATATTCCAGTATTAACACTGGGAAACACAGCACCAGATTACTACAGATTTCAGTGTTAACACTGGGAAACACAGCACCAGTTAACTACAGATTTCAGTGTTAACACTGGGAAACACAGCACCAGATTACTGAAGATTCCAGTATTAACACTGGGAAACACAGCACCAGATTACTGAAGATTCCAGTATTAACACTGGGAAACACAGCACCAGATGACTGCAGATTCCAGTATTAACACTGGTAAACACAGCACCAGATTACTGCAGATTCCAGTATTAACACTGGGAAACACAGCACCAGATTACTGAAGATTCCAGTATTAACACTGGGAAACACAGGACCAGATTACTGCAGATTTCTGTGTTAACACTGGGAAACACAGCACCAGATTACTGAAGATTCCAGTGTTAACACTGGGAAACACAGCACCAGATTACTGCAGATTTAAGTGTTAACACTGGGAAACACAGCACCAGATTACTGCAGATTCCAGTATCAACACTGGGAAACACAGCACCAGATTACTGCAGATTTCAGTGTTAACACTGGGAAACACAGCACCAGATTACTGCAGATTCCAGTATCAACACTGGGAAACACAGCACCAGATTACTGCATATTTCAGTATTAACGCTGGGAAACACAGCACCAGATTACTGCAGATTTCAGTATTAACACTGGGAAACACAGCACCAGATTACTGAAGATTTCAGTGTTAACTCTGGGAATCACAGCACCAGATTACTGCAGATTCCAGTATTAACACTGGGAAACACAGCACCAGATTACTGCAGATTTCAGTGTTAACACTGGGAAACACAGCACAAGATTACTGCAGATTTCAGTGTTAACACTGGGAAACACAGCACCAGATTACTGAAGATTCCAGTATCAACACTGGGAAACACAGCACAAGATTACTGCAGATTTCAGTGTTAACTCTGGGAAACACAGCAACAGATTACTGCAGATTTCAGTGTTAACTCTGGGAAACACAGCACCAGATTACTGAAGATTCCAGTATTAACACTGGGAAACACAGCACCAGATTACTGCAGATTTCTGTGTTAACACTGGGAAACACAGCACCAGATTACTGAAGATTCCAGTATTAACACTGGGAAACACAGCACCAGGTTACTGCAGATTTCAGTGTTAACACTGGGAAACACAGCACCAGATTACTGCAGATTACAGTATCAACACTGGCAAACACAGCACAAGATTACTGCATATTTCAGTGATAACACTGGGAAACACAGCACCAGATTACTGCAGATTCCAGTATCAACACTGGGAAACACAGCACCAGATTACTGCAGATTTCAGTGTTAACTCTGGGAATCACAGCACCAGATTACTGCAGATTTCAATGTTAACTCTGGGAAACACAGCACCAGATTACTGCAGATATCAGGTTTACACTGGGAATCACAGCACCAGATTACTGCAGATTTCAGTGTTAACACTGGGAAACACAGCACCAGATTACTGCAGATTCCAGTATCAACACTGGGAAACACAGCACCAGATTACTGCAGATTTCAGTGTTAACACTGGGAAACACAGCACCAGATTACTGCAGATTCCAGTATCAACACTGGGAAACACAGCACCAGATTACTGCATATTTCAGTATTAACGCTGGGAAACACAGCACCAGATTACTGCAGATTTCAGTGATAACACTGGGAAACACAGCACCAGATTACTGAAGATTTCAGTGTTAACTCTGGGAATCACAGCACCAGATTACTGAAGATTCCAGTATTAACACTGGGAAACACAGCACCAGATTACTGCAGATTAGAGTGTTAACACTGGGAAACACAGCACCAGATTACTGCAGATTTCAGTGTTAACACTGGGAAACACAGCACCAGATTACTGAAGATTCCATTATCAACACTGGGAAACACAGCACCAGATTACTGCAGATTTCAGTGTTAACTCTGGGAAACACAGCACCAGATTACTGCAGATTTCAGGTTGACACTGGGAAACACAGCACCGGATTACTGCAGATTTCAGTGTTAACACTGAGAAACACAGCACCAGATTACTGAAGATTCCATTATCAACACTGGGAAACACAGCACCAGATTACTGCAGATTTCAGTGTTAACTCTGGGAAACACAGCACCAGATTACTGCAGATTTCAGGTTGACACTGGGAAACACAGCACCGGATTACTGCAGATTTCAGTGTTAACACTGATAAACACAGCACCAGATTACTGAAGATTCCAGTGTTAACACTGGGAAACACAGCACCAGATTACTGCAGATTCCAGTGTTAACATTGGGAAACACAGCACCAGATTACTGCAGATTTCAGTGTTAACACTGGGAAACACAGCACCAGATTACTAAAATTCCAGTGTTAACACTGGGAAACACAGCACCAGATTACTGCAGATTCCAGTGTTAACACTGGGAAACACAGCACCAGATTACTGCAGATTCCAGTGTAAACATTGGGAAACACAGCACCAGATTACTGCAGATTTCAGTGTTAACACTGGGAAACACAGCACCAGATTACTACAGATTCCAGTATTAACACTGGGAAACACAGCACCAGATTATTGAAGATTCCAGTATTAACACTGGGAAACACAGCACCAGATTACTGAAGATTCCAGTATTAACACTGGCAAACACAGCACCAGATTACTACAGATTTCAGTGTTAACACTGGGAAACACAGCACCAGTTAACTACAGATTTCAGTGTTAACACTGGGAAACACAGCACCAGATTACTGAAGATTCCAGTATTAACACTGGGAAACACAGCACCAGATTACTGAAGATTCCAGTATTAACACTGGGAAACACAGCACCAGATTACTGCAGATTCCAGTATTAACACTGGTAAACACAGCACCAGATTACTGCAGATTCCAGAATTAACACTGGGAAACACAGCACCAGATTACTGAAGATTCCAGTATTAACACTGGGAAACACAGCACCAGATTACTGCAGATTTCTGTGTTAACACTGGGAAACACAGCATCAGATTACTGAAGATTCCAGTATTAACACTGGGAAACACAGCACCAGATTACTGCAGATTTCAGTGTTAACACTGGGAAACACAGCACCAGATTACTGCAGATTCCAGTATTAACACTGGCAAACACAGCACCAGATTACTGCATATTTCAGTGTTAACACTGGGAAACACAGCACCAGATTACTGCAGATTTAAGTGTTAACACTGGGAAACACAGCACCAGATTACTGCAGATTCCAGTATCAACACTGGGAAACACAGCACCAGATTACTGCAGATTTCAGTGTTAACACTGGGAAACACAGCACCAGATTACTGCAGATTCCAGTATCAACACTGGGAAACACAGCACCAGATTACTGCATATTTCAGTATTAACGCTGGGAAACACAGCACCAGAATACTGCAGATTTCAGTATTAACACTGGGAAACACAGCACCAGATTACTGAAGATTTCAGTGTTAACTCTGGGAATCACAGCACCAGATTACTGAAGATTCCAGTATTAACACTGGGAAACACAGCACCAGATTACTGAAGATTCCAGTATCAACACTGGGAAACACAGCACAAGATTACTGCAGATTTCAGTGTTAACTCTGGGAAACACAGCAACAGATTACTGCAGATTTCAGTGTTAACACTGGGAAACACAGCACCAGATTACTGCAGATTCCAGTGTTAACACTGGGAAACACAGCACCAGATTACTGCAGATTCCATTGTTAACACCGGGAAACACAGCACCAGATTACTTCAGATTTCAGTGTTAACACTGGGAAACACAGCACCATATTACTGCAGATTCCAGTGTTAACACTGGGAAACACAGCACCAGATTACTGCAGATTTCAGTGTTAACACTAGGAAACACAGCACCAGATTACTGCAGATTCCAGTATCAACTCTGGGAAACACAGCACCAGATTACTGCAGATTTCAGTGTTAACACTGGGAGACACAGCACCGGATTACTGCACATTTCCGGTTGACACTGGGACAGCACCAGATTACTGCAGATTCCAGTGTTAACACTGGGAAACACAGCACCAGATTACTGCAGATTTCAGTGTTAACACTGGGAAACACAGCACCAGATGACTGCAGATTTCAGTGTTAACACTGGGAAACACAGCACCAGATTACTGCAGATTCCAGTGTTAACACTGGGAAACACAGCACCAGATTACTGCAGATTCCATTGTTAACACTGGCAAACACAGCACCAGATTACTGCAGATTTCAGTGTTAACTCTGGGAAACACAGCACCAGATTACTGCAGATTCCAGTGTTAACACTGGGAAACACAGCACCAGATTACTGCAGATTTCAGTGTTAACTCTGGGAAACACAGCACCAGATTACTGCAGATTTCAGTGTTAACACTGGGAAACACAGCACCAGATTACTGCAGATTTCAGTGTTAACTCTGGGAAACACAGCACCAGATTACTGCAGATTTCAGTGTTAACACTGGGAAACACAGCACCAGATTACTGCTGATTCCATTGTTAACACTGGGAAACACAGCACCAGATTACTGCAGATTTCAGTGTTAACACTGGGAAACACAGCACCAGATTACTGCAGATTTCAGTGTTAACTCTGGGAAACACAGCACCAGATTACTGAAGATTCCAGTGTTAACTCTCGGAAACACAGCACCAGATTACTGCAGATTTCAGTGTTAACACTGGGAAACACAGCACCAGATTACTGCAGATTTCAGTGTTAACACTGGGAGACACAGCACTGGATTACTGCAGATTTCCGGTTGACACTGGGACAGCACCAGATTACTGCAGATTCCAGTGTTAACACTGGGAAACACAGCACCAGATTACTGAAGATTCCAATGTTAACACTGGGAAACACAGCACCAGATTACTGCAGATTCCATTGTTAACACTGGGAAACACAGCACCAGATTACTGCAGATTTCAGTGTTAACACTGGGAAACACAGCACCAGATTACTGCAGATTTCAGTGTTAACACTGGGAAACACAGCACCAGATTACTGAAGATTTCAGTGTTAACACTGGGAACACAGCACCAGATTACTGAAGATTCCAGTATTAACACTAGGAAACAGAGCACCAGATTACTGAAGATTCCAGTATTAACACCTGGAAACAGAGCACCAGATTACTGCAGATTCCAGTATTAACACTGGGAAACACAGCACCAGATTACTGAAGATTCCAGTATTAACAATGGGAAACACAGCACCAGATTACTGCAGATTCCAGTATTAACACTGGGAAACACAGCACCAGATTACTGAAGATTCCAGTATTAACACTGGGAAACACTGCACCAGATTACTGCAGATTTCAGTGTTAACACTGGGAAACACAGCACCAGATTACTGCTGATTCCATTGTTAACACTGGGAAACACAGCACCAGATTACTGCAGATTTCAGTGTTAACACTGGGAAACACAGCACCAGATTACTGCAGATTTCAGTGTTAACTCTGGGAAACACAGCACCAGATTACTGAAGATTCCAGTGTTAACTCTCGGAAATACAGCACCAGATTACTGCAGATTTCAGTGTTAACACTGGGAAACACAGCACCAGATTACTGCAGATTTCAGTGTTAACACTGGCAAACACAGCACCGGATTACTGCAGATTTTCGGTTGACACTGGGACAGCACCAGATTACTGCAGATTCCAGTGATAACATTGGGAAACAGAGCACCAGATTACTGCAGATTCCAGTGTTAACACTGGGAAACACAGCACCAGATTACTGAAGATTCCAGTATTAACACTGGGAAACACAGCACCAGATTACTGCAGATTCCAGTATTAACACTGGGAAACACAGAACCAGATTACTGAAGATTCCAGTATTAACACTGGGAAACACAGCACCAGGTTACTGAAGATTCCAGTATTAACACTGGGAAACACAGCACCAGATTACTGAAGATTCCAGTATCAACACTGGGAAACACAGCACAAGATTACTGCAGATTTCAGTGTTAACTCTGGGAAACACAGCAACAGATTACTGCAGATTTCAGTGTTAACACTGGGAAACACAGCACCAGATTACTGCAGATTCCAGTGTTAACACTGGGAAACACAGCACCAGATTACTGCAGATTCCATTGTTAACACCGGAAAACACAGCACCAGATTACTTCAGATTTCAGTGTTAACACTGGGAAACACAGCACCATATTACTGCAGATTCCAGTGTTAACACTGGGAAACACAGCACCAGATTACTGCAGATTTCAGTGTTAACACTAGGAAACACAGCACCAGATTACTGCAGATTCCAGTATCAACTCTGGGAAACACAGCACCAGATTACTGCAGATTTCAGTGTTAACACTGGGAGACACAGCACCGGATTACTGCACATTTCCGGTTGACACTGGGACAGCACCAGATTACTGCAGATTCCAGTGTTAACACTGGGAAACACAGCACCAGATTACTGCAGATTTCAGTGTTAACACTGGGAAACACAGCACCAGATGACTGCAGATTTCAGTGTTAACACTGGGAAACACAGCACCAGATTACTGCAGATTCCAGTGTTAACACTGGGAAACACAGCACCAGATTACTGCAGATTCCATTGTTAACACTGGCAAACACAGCACCAGATTACTGCAGATTTCAGTGTTAACTCTGGGAAACACAGCACCAGATTACTGCAGATTCCAGTGTTAACACTGGGAAACACAGCACCAGATTACTGCAGATTTCAGTGTTAACTCTGGGAAACACAGCACCAGATTACTGCAGATTTCAGTGTTAACACTGGGAAACACAGCACCAGATTACTGCAGATTTCAGTGTTAACTCTGGGAAACACAGCACCAGATTACTGCAGATTTCAGTGTTAACACTGGGAAACACAGCACCAGATTACTGCTGATTCCATTGTTAACACTGGGAAACACAGCACCAGATTACTGCAGATTTCAGTGTTAACACTGGGAAACACAGCACCAGATTACTGCAGATTTCAGTGTTAACTCTGGGAAACACAGCACCAGATTACTGAAGATTCCAGTGTTAACTCTCGGAAACACAGCACCAGATTACTGCAGATTTCAGTGTTAACACTGGGAAACACAGCACCAGATTACTGCAGATTTCAGTGTTAACACTGGGAGACACAGCACTGGATTACTGCAGATTTCCGGTTGACACTGGGACAGCACCAGATTACTGCAGATTCCAGTGTTAACACTGGGAAACACAGCACCAGATTACTGAAGATTCCAATGTTAACACTGGGAAACACAGCACCAGATTACTGCAGATTCCATTGTTAACACTGGGAAACACAGCACCAGATTACTGCAGATTTCAGTGTTAACACTGGGAAACACAGCACCAGATTACTGCAGATTTCAGTGTTAACACTGGGAAACACAGCACCAGATTACTGAAGATTTCAGTGTTAACACTGGGAACACAGCACCAGATTACTGAAGATTCCAGTATTAACACTAGGAAACAGAGCACCAGATTACTGAAGATTCCAGTATTAACACCTGGAAACAGAGCACCAGATTACTGCAGATTCCAGTATTAACACTGGGAAACACAGCACCAGATTACTGAAGATTCCAGTATTAACAATGGGAAACACAGCACCAGATTACTGCAGATTCCAGTATTAACACTGGGAAACACAGCACCAGATTACTGAAGATTCCAGTATTAACACTGGGAAACACTGCACCAGATTACTGCAGATTTCAGTGTTAACACTGGGAAACACAGCACCAGATTACTGCTGATTCCATTGTTAACACTGGGAAACACAGCACCAGATTACTGCAGATTTCAGTGTTAACACTGGGAAACACAGCACCAGATTACTGCAGATTTCAGTGTTAACTCTGGGAAACACAGCACCAGATTACTGAAGATTCCAGTGTTAACTCTCGGAAATACAGCACCAGATTACTGCAGATTTCAGTGTTAACACTGGGAAACACAGCACCAGATTACTGCAGATTTCAGTGTTAACACTGGCAAACACAGCACCGGATTACTGCAGATTTCCGGTTGACACTGGGACAGCACCAGATTACTGCAGATTCCAGTGATAACATTGGGAAACAGAGCACCAGATTACTGCAGATTCCAGTGTTAACACTGGGAAACACAGCACCAGATTACTGAAGATTCCAGTATTAACACTGGGAAACACAGCACCAGATTACTGCAGATTCCAGTATTAACACTGGGAAACACAGAACCAGATTACTGAAGATTCCAGTATTAACACTGGGAAACACAGCACCAGGTTACTGAAGATTCCAGTATTAACACTGGGAAACACAGCACCAGATTACTGAAGATTCCAGTATTAACACTGGGAAACATTGCACCAGATTACTACAGATTTCAGTGTTAACACTGGGAAACACAGCACCAGATTACTACAGATTCCAGTATTAACACTGGGAAACACAGCACCAGATTATTGAAGATTCCAGTATTAACACTGGGAAACACAGCACCAGATTACTGAAGATTCCAGTATTAACACTGGCAAACACAGCACCAGATTACTACAGATTTCAGTGTTAACACTGGGAAACACAGCACCAGTTAACTACAGATTTCAGTGTTAACACTGGGAAACACAGCACCAGATTACTGAAGATTCCAGTATTAACACTGGGAAACACAGCACCAGATTACTGAAGATTCCAGTATTAACACTGGGAAACACAGCACCAGATTACTGCAGATTTCAGTGTTAACACTGGGAGACACAGCACCGGATTACTGCAGATTTCCGGTTGACACTGGGAAACACAGCACCAGATTACTGCAGATTTCCGGTTGACACTGGGAAACACAGCACCAGATTACTGCAGATTCCAGGTTGACACTGGGACAGCACCAGATTACTGCAGATTTCCGGTTGACACTGGGACAGCACTGGTCAATTTGTTGCAACTCTTAAAATTCATAAAGTGAATAATTCTTCCACAATCCTGCTGTTTCCACATGGACAAGTTTCATGTCATCAGAAAAGGACAATTGAATATTTAGGACCCTAAGACCCCAGCCTGTTGAAGCCATTCCCTATCTCTTCACTCAAACCCACCCCACTTTGTATCCTGCCCGTCAGGTTGGGCTCCTTAGTGCCCTCAGGTGTTGGCCCCATGGAAACTCTGAAATGAAATGATGGCGTCCGGAATGCTCTCCGATGCCCTGACATGACGCTAACATGGCTGGACCCTGCGTACACTGACGTGTGCAGAATGGGCAGACCATAACATCTATATCAGGCTCAGCTAATGGCCTCTTCCATTCACTCAACTCCACATACATTCAACTACACGCGGCCCCACCACCACCCTATCCCTCACACTCAGGTTGTTTAAAAGACAAGTTGCCAAGTTCCAGGTGAGGTACTTTTGACTTACTTATGCTCTTGCAGTTTGTGGAAATATCGCGTCTGTTATTGTGAGTTTATTTTGGGATTCATCGGCTTCTTACTCTACAAGAGATCTTACTGGAGGCAATGGTCTTTTGTTCAAAAATATTTCTTTACATGTTAACTATTCTCAAAAGTTAAAAAAGACCAAGACATAGCTGCAGCTACTGTCTGAGATGCTTCACATACATCTCCTCTCGCTGAGTGATGTCACTGTGACATAGCTCCCTCAGCACATGCTCAGTAACTATCAGCAGAGTTCACCCTTTACTCTACATAGAGGCAGAGTCATAGTCATAGAGGTCTACAGCACAGAAAAAGGCCCTTCGGCCCATCGAGCCTGCAGCGGTCAACAAGTACCTAACTATTCTAATCCCATTTTCCAGCACTGGGCCCATAGCCTTGTATGCCATGGCATCGCAAGTGCACATCCAAATACTTCTTAAATGTTATGACGGTTTCTGCCTCTACCACCCTTTCAGGCAGTGAGTTCCAGATTCCCACCACCCTCTGGGTGAAAAAATTCTTCCTCACATCCCCTCTAAACCTCCTGCCCCTTACCTTAAATCTATGCCCCCTGGTTATTGATCCCTCCACCAAGAGGAAAAGTTCCTTCCTGTCTACCCTATCTATGCCCCTCATAATTTTATACACCTCACTCATGTCCCCCCTCAAACTCCTCTGCTCCAGGGAAAATAATCCCAGTCTATCCAATCTCTCCTCATAACTAAAACTCTCCAGCCCAGGCAACATCCTGGTAAATCTCCTCTGCACTCTCTCTAGTGCAATCACATCCTTCCTATAATGCGGATTCCAGAACTGCATGCAATACTCTAGCTGTGACCTAACCAGCATTTTATACAGTTCCAGCATAACCTCCCTGCTCTTATATTCTATGCCTTGGCTAATAATGGCAAGTATCCCATATGCCTTCTTAACCACTTTATCTACCTGTCCCGCTACCTTAAGGGACCGGTGGACATTCACACCCAAGGTCCCTCTGATCCTCGGTACTTCCCAGGGTCCTACCATTTATCATGTATTCCCGTGCCTTGTTTATCCTGCCCAAGTGTATCACCTCACACTTATCCGGATTAAATTCCATTTGCAACTGATCGGCCCATCTGACCAGCCCGTCTATAACCTTCTGTAATCTAAGGCTATCCTCCTCACTATTTACCACCCCACCAATTTTTGTGTCATCCGCGAACTTACTGATCAACCCTCCGACATTCAAGTCTAAATCGTTTATATATACCACAAACAGCAAGGGACCCAACACCGATCCCTGTGGAACCCCACTGGACACAGGCATCCAGTCACAAAAAACATCCCTCGACCATCACCCTCTGCTTCCTGCCACTCAGCCAATTCTGGATCCAATTTGCCAAATTGCCTTGGATTCCATGGGCTCTAACCTCCCTTATCAGTCTCCCATGCGGGACCTTATCAAAAGCCTTGCTGAAGTCCAAGTAGACTACGTCAAATGCATGGAAGATCATCTCAAATTACAACGGTGGGGGATCAAAGGAATATTTTCACACTGAAGATTATTAGCATTGGGAATGATTTACTGTGGGGGGGGGTCTATCGAGACAGAATTCCCCATTGGGAATGATTTACTGTGGGGGGGCTATCGAGCCAGAATTCCCCATTGGGAATGATTTACTGTGGGTGGGGGGGCTAGCGAGCCGGAATTCCCCATTGGGAATGATTTACTGTGGGTGGGGGGGCTATCGAGCCGGAATTCCCCATTGGGAATGATTTACTGTGGGGGGGGGGGGCTATCGAGCCAGAATTCCCCATTGGGAATGATTTACTGTGGGGGGTGCTATCGAGCCAGAAACTGAAAGATTATTTAACTGGGAATTGGATAAGGATTTGAAAAGGAGAGAGAGAAATTGGATGAAAGGAGGAAACTCCAACTGAAAAGCTAGTGCCAACAGGAAGGGCCAAATGGCCTGATGTAGCTTTGTGTGAATGTTTGAGAATGGTAACACCTTGTGTTGTCAACTTGTGTCATTTTCACAGGTAATATCATCGGTTCTGGGATCTTCATCTCCCCTAAAGGGGTCCTGGAACATGCAGGTTCTGTGGGACTGGCTCTCATTATCTGGATGCTCGCTGGCTTCATCACCGTTATCGGCTCCCTGTGTTACGCCGAGCTCGGAGTGACAATCCCCAAATCAGGAGGGGACTACGCCTATGTCAAGAGCGTGTTTGGAGGATTACCAGGGTATTTACAATTACCAGGATATTTCGGGATTGCCGGGGTAATTAGGGAGTGCGGTATTCGGAGGGTCACAGGGTATTCTCACCATTGAGTTAGGATGTGGTTCCAAGTGAATATTCTTTATCTTTGAGGCTGGACAGTAAATGTTGGCAGGCTTAACAACTGCACTGTGATCACAGTGGCATCTGCGCACACAGAGCACAGAGTATTGGATAATGATCTGGAGTAGGAACAGTACCTGAGTATTTTCCTTAGCCCACCCCCCTGTCCCCTTCCCCTCAGCCAGGGGTGCTGAGAACAACGATAATGTGCCTGCCACCATCTCAGCTAACAGTATGGATGAGAGATCAAACCCATCAGCTGTGACTGGACAGGGCAGAGCAACACTCACCATCACTCGGCCATTAGGTAGACAATGATTTCTCAGTTTCATTCTCCCCCATTCCCCTGCTCTGGTCTACATTCAGCCTGCTCCATGATAGTCTGCAAGGATGTGAGAGTCACACTCACACACAATCTGATTTTCCCTCCTACACCCTCCTTGGCTTTTCCACCCCCACCCCTTGTGAAGAGGATGGAGAGAGACCTGCCAACACTCTCACCGCCTCCTCCAGCCCAAACCCACGACACAGTTGGGGTTGCCAACATTCCAGGATTACCTGGAGTGCAGAGGAATTGAAAACTAATCACAGGGACATTGAGCAATTCCCGAAAAACACTCCCAGAGGCAATAAAATCTTTTTTTTTTTAATTTTTAAACACTTTTGCTTATTAGATATAAAAATATTGATGGGATGTGGTGAAATCTCCAGCAGCTGATTCAACCAGAGTTAGCAACCCTAGTTCCGCAGGTATTAGTGTTTCATGGGGACTGTGACATGTTTCTGTTGTTGCAATGTGCCTGGCATTGATAAAACGTCTCCTGTTTTCCGCAGATTCCTGGTGCTGTGGAGTGCCCTGATGGTCATATATCCCACCACCCAAGCTGTGATGGCTTTGACATTCTCCAGTTATGTTCTGCAACCTGTCTTTCCTGCTTGTGTGCCTCCTTATATCGCCTCGAGACTCCTGGCTGCAGTCTGCCTCTGTGAGTATGGAGTTATGACAGGGTAGACATTAAACATGCTTGTTGCCTTGAGAGAGCAGGAACATAATCTGCCTGCCCCATTCCAGTTCACTATCTTAGAATATATTAGAAAGGACGTGATAAGTGGACATTTAGAAAATAATGGTAGGACTGGGCAGTCAACATGATTTATGAAAAGAAAATCGTGTTTGACAAATTTGTTGGAGTTTAAATCCCGACTCTCTGTCATCTGTGTGTTAACCAATCCTCAGTCCATGCTAATATATTGCCCCAATACCATGAGCTCCTATCTTGTGAAATAACCTTTTATGTGACACCCTATCGAATGCCTTCTGGAAACCCAAATACACCACATCTACCAGTTCCCCTTTATCAACTCTGCTTGTTCTATCCTCAAAGAACTGGATATAACTTGAAATTTGTCAAACATGATTTCCCTTTCACAAAACCATGTTGACTCTGTTTGATTGCATTAACTTTTTCTAAATGTGTTGCTATTTCTTCCTTAATAATGGACTCTAGCATTTCCCCAATGACAGATGTTCGACTGACTGGCCTATAGTTTCCTGCTTTTTGTCTCCCTCCCTTCTTGAACGGGACGTCACATTAGCGGTTTTCCAATCCATTGGGACCTTCCCGCAATCCAGTGAGCTCTGGAATATTTCCACCAATGCCTCCACTATCTCTGCAGCCACTTCCTTTGAAACCCTTGGATGCAGGTCATCAGGTCCTGGCAGCTTGTCTGCCTTTAGCCCCATTAGTTTGTCAAATATTTTATCCCTCGTGATAGAGACTGTTACAAGATCTTTCCTCCCATTAGCTCCTTGCTTATTTGATATCTTTGGGATGTTTATAGTGTCCTCCACCATGAAGACAGATGCAAAATATTGGTTTAAATTATCTGCCATTTCCCTGTTCCCCGTTATCAATTCTCCAGTCGCATCCTCCAAGGGTCCCACGCTCACTTTAGCCCCTCTCTCTTTTTATATACCAGTAGAAGCTCTTGCTGTTTGTTTTTATATTTCTTGCCAATTTACTTTCATAATCAATTTTCTCCCTTTTTATTAGTTTTTTAGTCATCCGCTGCTGGTTCCTAAAAAATTCCCAATCCTCTGGCCTACCACTAGTTTTTGCTGCTTTGCAGTTTTTGATTAGATACTGTCCTTGACCTCCTTTGTTAACCACAGGTTAACGTTTTGACCGGGATAAATTTTTGCTGAGCGTTATGAAATATCTGCTTAAATGTCTGCCACTGCTCATCCACTGACCTTCCCCTTAGTCTATTTTCCCAGCCCGCTTTAGACAAGTCTTTCTTCATACCCCTGTAATTGCTTTTATTTAAGTTGAGGACACTGGTTTGAGGCCCGAGTTGATCGCCCTCAAACTGAATTTGAAATTCCACCATGTTATGATCGCTACCCCCTAGAGGATCCTTAACTACGACATCTCTTATTGTCCCACCTCATTACATGTTACTGGACCTAAAATAGCTTGTTCCCGGGTAGTTTCTGCAAAGTATTATTCTAAGAAACAATCCCTGATGCACCCAACAAATTCATCTTCCATGTTACCCCTGCCAGTCTGATTTGTCCAGTCGATACGCAGATTAAAATCATCCATGACAATTGTAATGCCCTTCTTACACGCTGCCATTACTTCCTGATTTATACTTTGTCCTACAGTGAGGCAACTCTTCGGGAGCCTATAGATGACTCCCACCTGTGACTTCTTCCCCTTGCTATTCCTTATTTCCACCCAAACTGATTTCACATCACGATCTATTGCACCTATACTCACCACCTCACTGATACCTTCCTTTATTAACAAAGCTACCCCACCTCCTTTTCCTTTTTGCCTATTTTCCTGGAACTTTGATACCCTTAAATATTGAGTTCGCAGTCTTGGTCACCCTGCAACCTCGTCTCTGTAATAGCTATCAAGTCATATTCATTTATATATATTTGTGCTGTTAACTCATCTGTCTTGTTACAAGTGCTGCTTGCATTCAGATAAAGAGCCTTAAGCTTTGACTTGTTACCATTATTGCTCATTCTGATTCTGATTTCTGCTGCACTCTCCTGCTTATATTTTCTGCCCCACCTGTCACACTGGTTATCGTTTGCCTCTTCACCACCCTGCACCTCTGCTCTCTCGTTTCTTTTTGATTTTTTAAACTTCCCATCCATTGAACGCCGACCACCCCCCCCCAACTAATTAGTTTAAAGTCCTATCTACAGCCCTAGTTATACGATTGCCAGGGCACTGGTCCCAGCACAGTTCAAATGAAGCCCGTCCCAGGGGATGGGGAGAGAGGGACCAGGGGAGAGAGTGGCCACAGGAGAGATTGACCAGGGGAAAGTGTGACCAGAGAGACAGTGCCCTGACAGAGAGTGACTGCAGAAAGGGTGACTGAGGAGTGAGTAACCAGAGGACAGAGTGACTAGGGGAGAGAGTGAGCACAGGAGACAGTGACCAAGGGAAAGAGTGACAGGGGAGTGAGCTACCCAGGGAGAGAGTGACTGGAGAGAGTGCCCAGGGGAGAAAGCAACCAGAGAGGGAGTGACCAAGGGAGAGTTTAACCAAGGGAGAGAGTCATCAGGGAGAAAGTGACCAGGCAATAGAGTGACTGGGGTGAGAGTCACCAGGGGAGGAAGTCAGCAGGGGACGGAGTGACCAGGGGGAGAGGTGTACCGGGGGAGAGAGTGACCAGGGGTGAGAGTGACTACAGAGAAAGTAATGGGAGAGACAGTGACTGGGGTGAGTGACTGCGGTATGAGTGACCAGCAGACTGAGTGACCAGAGAGAGAGTTAATGAGGAGTGAGTGACCAGCAGAGAGTGTGACTGGAGGGGAGAGCAACAAGCAGAGAGTGTGATCGGAGAGAGATTGACCCAAGAAGAGACTGACCAGGGAGAGAGTGATAAGGGGAGAGAGTGATAAGAAGAGAGAGTGCAGAGAGAGTGATTCAGGGAGAGACTGACCCAGGGAGAAAGTGACCAGGGGATTGAGTGACCAGGAAAAAGAGTGACCAGGGGAGAGAGTTACCAGACAGAGTGACCCAGGGAGATAATGACCGGGGAGAGAGTGAACAAGGAGATAGTGACCAGGGGAGACAGCCATCAGTATGAGAGTGACCGGGGAGAGAATATTCAGGGGAAGGATCGCCAGAGAGACATGGAGACTAGGAACAGAGTGACCAGGGGAGAGAGCGACCAGGAGAAAGAGTAATTGCGGAGAGAGTGGCCAGAGAGAGTGACCATGGATAGAGTGACCAGGGGAGTGAGTGACCAAGGGAGAAAGAGTGACCAGGGGACAGAGTGACCAGGGAGAGAGTGACTGGGGGAGAGGGTGAGCGGAGGGGAGAGGGATCAGGGGAGAGATAGTGACCAGTGGAGAGAATGACTGGGGAGAGAGTGACTGGGGGAGAGAGTGAGCGGAGGGGAGAGGGATCAGGGGAGAGATAGTGACCAGTGGAAAAAGTGACTAGAGGGCAGATTGACTGGAGAGAGAGCGACCAAAGAGTAACTGGGGGAGAGAATGACTACGTAGAAAGTGACTGGAGAATGAGTGACCACGGAGTGAGTGACCGGAGAGAGAGTTACTGAGGATTGAGTGACAAGGGAGAAAGTGACTGGAGAGAGTGACAAGGTAAGGGAGTGTGAAGAGAGAGACCCAGGGAGAGACTCCAGGGAAAAGCGTGACCAGGGAGTGACCCGGGGAGATAGTGACCGGGGAGACAGTGAGCAAGGGGACAGTGACCAAGGGAGACAGCCACCAGAACGAGATTGACCGGGGAGAGAGTGACCAGGGAAGGATCACCAGAGAGAGAGTGGCCAGGGGAGGGAATGATCAGGGGAGGGAGTGAGCAGGGAAGAGAGTGACCAGAGGAGAGAGTGACCAGGGAGATAGTGATCAAGGTGGAGGGCGACCAGGGGAGAGGGTAGCCAGGAGGACAGAGTGACTGGGGAGAAGAGAGTAACTTGGGGGGAGGGAACGACCAGGGAGAGAATGACCAGAGACAGAGTGACCGGGGAGATAGTGACCATGGGAGAGAGTGACCGGGGAAAGAGTGATTGGGGATAAAGCGACCCAGGGAGAGAGTGACAAGGAAAGAGAGTGACAAGAAGAGATAGTGATTGGACAGGGAGTGACTCCCAGGACAGGTACAGCATGTGGTTAGATACAGAGTAAAGCTCCCTCTACTCTGTCCCCATCAAACACTCCCAGGACAGGTACAGCACGGGGTTAGATACAGAGTAAAGCTCCCTCTACACTGTCCCCATCAAACACTCCCAGGACAGGTACAGCACGGGGTTAGATACAAAGTAAAGCTCCCTCTACACTGTTCCCATCAAACACTCCCAGGACAGGTACAGCACGGGGTTAGATACAGAGTAAAGCTCCCTCTACACTGTCCCCATCAAACACTCCCAGGACAGGTACAGCACAGGGTTAGATACAGAGTAAAGCTCCCTCTACACCGTCCCCCATCAAACACTCCCAGGATAGGTACAGCATGGGGTTAGATACAGAGTAAAGCTCCCTCTACACTGTCCCCATCAAACACTCCCAGGACAGGTACAGCACGGGGTTAGATACAGAGTAAAGCTCCCTCTACACTGTCCCCATCAAACACTCCCAGGACAGGTACAGCACAGGGTTAGATACAGAGTAAAGCTCCCTCTACACCGTCCCCCATCAAACACTCCCAGGATAGGTACAGCATGGGGTTAGATACAGAGTAAAGCTCCCTCTACACTGTCCCCATCAAACGCTCCCAGGACAGGTACAGCACGGGGTTAGATACAGAGTAAAGTTCCCTCTACACTGTCCCCATCAAACACTCCCAGGACAGGTACAGCACAGGGTTAGATACAGAGTAAAGCTCCCTCTACACCGTCCCCCATCAAACACTCCCAGGATAGGTACAGCATGGGGTTAGATACAGAGTAAAGCTCCCTCTACACTGTCCCCATCAAACGCTCCCAGGACAGGTACAGCACAGGGTTAGATACAGAGTAAAGCTCCCTCTACACTGTCCCCATCAAACACTCCCAGGACAGGTACAGCACGGGGTTAGATACAGAGTAAAGCTCCCTCTACACTGTCCCCATCAAACACTCCCATGACAGGTACAGCATGGGGTTAGATACAGAGTAAAGCTCCCTCTACGCCATCCCCATCAAACACTCCCAGGACAGGTACAGCACGGGGTTAGATACAGAGTAAAGCTCCCTCTACACTGTCCCCATCAAACACTCCCAGGGCAGGTACAGAACGGGGTTAGATACAGAGTAAAGTTCCCTCTACACTGTCCCCATCAAACACTCCCAGGACAGGTACAGCACAGGGTTAGATACAGAGTAAAGCTCCCTCTACACCGTCCCCCATCAAACACTCCCAGGATAGGTACAGCATGGGGTTAGATACAGAGTAAAGCTCCCTCTACACTGTCCCCATCAAACGCTCCCAGGACAGGTACAGCACAGGGTTAGATACAGAGTAAAGCTCCCTCTACACTGTCCCCATCAAACACTCCCAGGACAGGTACAGCACGGGGTTAGATACAGAGTAAAGCTCCCTCTACACTGTCCCCATCAAACACTCCCATGACAGGTACAGCATGGGGTTAGATACAGAGTAAAGCTCCCTCTACGCCATCCCCATCAAACACTCCCAGGACAGGTACAGCACGGTGTTAGATACAGAGTAAAGCTCCCTCTACACTGTCCCCATCAAACACTCCCAGGGCAGGTACAGAACGGGGTTAGATACAGAGTAAATCTCCCTCTACTCTGTCCCCATCAAACGCTCCCAGGACAGGTACAGCACGGGGTTAGATACAGAGTAAAGCTCCCTCTACACTGTCCCCATCAAACACTCCCAGGACAGGTACAGCACAGGGTTAGATACAGAGTAAATCTCCCTCTACTCTGTCCCCATCAAACGCTCCCAGGACAGGTACAGCACGGGGTTAGATACAGAGTAAAGCTCCCTCTACACTGTCCCCATCAAACGCTCCCAGGACAGGTACAGCACGGGGTTAGATACAGAGTAAAGCTCCCTCTACACTGTCCCCATCAAACACTCCCAGGACAGGTACAGCACGGGGTTAGATACAGAGTAAAGCTCCCTCTTCACTTCTTTTTCTTTATTCTTTCATGGGATGTGGGTGTCACTGGCAAGACCAGCATTTGTTGCCCATCCCTAATTGCCCTTGAACTGTGTGGCTTGCTCGGCCATTTCAGAGAGCAGTTAAGAGTCAACCACATTGCTGTGGGTCTGGAGTCACATGTAGGCCAGACCAGGTAAGGACAGCAGATTTCCTTCCCTAAAGGGCATTAGCGAACCAGATGGGTTTTTATGACAATTGATGATAGTTTCATGGTCACCATAACTGAGACTAGATTTGTATTCCAGATTTTATTAATTGAATTTAAATTCCACCAGCTGCTATAGTGGGACTTGAACCCATGTCCCCAGAGCAATAGCCTGGGCCCCTGGATTACTATAATAGAAGCAAAATACCGCGATACTGGAGATCTGAAATAAAAACAGAAAGTGCTGGAATATCTTGGGAGGTACAGCAGCATCAATGGAGAGAGAAACAGGTTTAAAATTTTAAGACCACCATGGCTCTTTTTCCGAACCTCTAGATTACTCATCCAGTGATATTAGCACTATGCCATTGCCTTCCCCCTAACTGTCCATCAAACATTCCCAGGGCAGGTACAGCGCTGGTCCACCTATATCTGAGGTAAACAGGATTGGGCATGAAAATATTTGAATATTCATTGAAGCGTTTTGTCGTCACTCACTGAACTCTCCTTGCCGCAGTGCTGCTGAGCTGGGTCAACTGTTTCAGCGTCCGATGGGTTACCCGGGTGCAGGATCTCTTCACTGCTGGAAAACTCCTGGCCCTTGGACTCATCATCGTCATGGGGTTTGTGCAGATCTGTAAAGGTAAAGGACACATTCCTCACAGAATTAAAGCATCACAAAATTCCCTGCTGTGATATTCTGTTGAGAACTGTCTTGACACAGGCGATTTTACTGCATCCAATCTGCAGCAACTTGTATTTATAGAGTGTCTTTAATGTAATAAAATGTCCTAAAGCGCTTCACAGGAACAATTCCAGATATATGTTAGGCACTGAGCCACATAAGGAGATATCAGGGTGGATGACCAAAAGCTTGGTCAAAGAGGTCGGTTTTGAGGACCGTCTTAAAGCAGAATGTTGTAAGGTGTCTCACTAAGAGGGTGTGGAGGGTTGTGTGTTTGAATATAAACTATTTACTGTTAACACACAACTATATACATATCTCCGAGGTATTGCCCTGTCTAGGTGCTATCTTCATGCCAACTTCTGTCAGACTCTGCACACAGTCCACCACCATGTGAATCTACATCATAATGTGGGCAGTACTGCTTCTCCAATTCCACATTAACCCTTACTAAGCCGAACATCCTTATACTATACCTCCCTCCAAGTCCTTACCCAAATATATTTACAATATAATATTTCCAAGCTACCCCTTCTCCTCTCAAGTCTCTGACTTTACAAATTCAGATGCTCTGGAGGTTTTATGGCTCTTCCAAATCTCGTTCCCTTCCTATTCAGAGGAATGATAGTCTCAGTTGCTTTGGGCTGACTTTGTTGGTTCAGAGTTAAAATTGTAGTTCCTTGTGTTTCAAATACTTAGGTTTCAACATCTGGTTCATTTCTTGCACCGGTTAGTGTCCTTTGATCGGATACCATGGGCTTATCCCATTCCATCCGGAGGAAATGTTCATTCCTGGGATGAAGTGTGGTTTTCTTTCTCCATGGGGTCCATCACGATCTTGCTGGAAGTTGATGTTTCAAAAATGGAACCTTGATTATCAATTGTTTCACAAATATTTGTTCACTCTCTTATTTCCCAATTCTTTTTCAAGCTTATGAATCTTTTCATTCAGCTCAGCAACTACTCTGGTGTGTTCAGTTGTCTTTGTTTGAGAGTTAACTGCGGAATCCTTATAGACATTTAACAGCTTCACCTGGGCATTCAGTCCCTTTTGGAGTTTTTCTTCCCTAGTCACTGACTGCTCCTTAGACTCATTCAATTCACTCATTAGATCCTCAATCTATTTCTTAGAGTTTTCCTTTTCTGCTTTCAAAGTGTAGATTTGCCCTTTCATACTGCAATCTCATCTTTCATGTTCTTCAGATTAGATCGAAGTTCAAGAGTTTCATCGCTCTTTTCACGATGAAGTTTCAACATTTTATCAGTTTTGGCTGTTAATTCCACATTCAGCCAACTATTCTGATCCATCGGAATTCCTTTTCCTGTTCCAGGCATTTTTCACGATTTCTAATGGCGATTTCTGATACTTAAGTTCATCAAGTTCTAATTATTCATCAGAAAACTCACCTTTTATACATGATAGTTGGTTCTCTACACTGAACAGTTTTTCCTCAACAGAGTCTAATTCCTCTGTGCTATCCTATACGCTCACATTTTAAAATGTTACTTCTGCTACTTGTTTCTGAGACTCTTCACACATCTTTGTAAGATCTTCTACTTCTTCTAGTAACTATTCAACAATTTCCTGACATTCTGGGTTCTTAATGTTAATTTCAGCCGTGTCATTTTTAAACAGCTCAATGGTTCTCAGTAAGTTTGAGGCATCCAGTGCTTTTCCTTTGAGTTCTTTGATCTTCAGTGTGGGATTTACATTTTCCAATCTTATTTCCGTCTTTTCTTTCTCCGCCTGCAGCAGAGCTTTGTCCTTGTCCTTCATTTTGGTTTCACTGTTGGCCAGGCCTGTTCTGGCAAAGCCTTAACTTGTTTCAGTTCTGTAATTGTGCTACTCATGGCTTCATTATCCACTCACAGCTTGGAAATCTCTACTGCTTTTCCCATCGATGCCCTCTCTTTTCCATTCAACTGGTTCTTCAGCCTAACAATGTCCATGTTCATCTTCTCTTTCAATTGGATATCACAGAGAATCACAGAATCACACAGTGCAGAAGAGGCCTTTCGGCCCATCGAGTCTGCACCGACACGTGAGAAACACCTGACCTACCTATCTAATCCCATTTACCAGCACTTGGCCCATTGCCTTGAATGTTTTGATGTGCCAAGTGCTCATCCAGGTACTTTTTAAAGGATGTGAAGCAACCCGCCTCCACCCCCGCTGTAAAATGGTACAGAACTCTTTTCCTGACTGTCGAATTGGAGCAAGTTTTCTACTCTGCATTGCTCCAGTACACAAGAATTTTTCATCTTCCTCTTTTCCTCCTGTGATCTTTCACTTTGCTTCACTTACTTCCTCATCACTTTTTTCACGCGCCCATCCTTTTCCTGCATTGCATTAACAAACTTACTTTCCATTTCTCCGTGTATATCTTTGGAAATATAATGTTTTTCCAAGTTTTCTTTCAAATGTCTAACCGTTTTTTTCAGCTCTTCTGTCTCTTTCTTGTACCTCTTGGCTTCCTCCTGGAATATTGAACATTGCTGAGTCTGCTCTGCCGTTCTTCAGTTCTTTCAGGGCAACATTAAATTCATTTTGCTTCTCTTTGTAATTTTCCAGAGGAAAGAACTTTGACCTGAGGAATCTTTTTGAGGTTTTCCTTTCCTTTATGAAGCTCAATTGCTTTGTTTTGAGTTTTCTTGTAATTCAACAGAGTCTTCTCCTCTTTTTTCTGACGTTCCTCCATTCTGCTGTTCAAGGCATTCTTCATTTCTTCATGCTGCTGAAGGGTTATGAACTCCTTTTCCATTTGATCTTGAAGGACAATTAACCATTCTTTCAACTGTTTATTTTCTTGTTGACTTCTTGCCAACTCATGGGATGCTTCCATGCATTGCTCTGTCACTGCTGATGGATCCAACGCAGCTCTTTCTGAAGCGGTATTCAACATCTTTTTTAACTCCTCACGTTTTTCGAGGGCCACATATTGATTCTTCAAAGAATCTTTCAGGACAGTGACTCCTTTGAGTACCTTTTCTGCCTGCTGTTGTGCCTGTCTGTATTTCTGGTTGAGTTGTTCCAACTCAGCTTTGATTCGAACATTCCCTGTGGAATAGCTTCATTTCCTTTTTGAAAGTTTTGTTGCTTTTGAGTTACATCAGATAACTTTCCTTCATTCACAGCCACCTGCTTGCTCCGAACTGCCACCTGCTGTTGTAGTTTGGGTACTGTGTCAGCATTTTCAAAAAGCTCTAGTTTTAAGCCTTTCAGCTGCTTCTCAGCCTCTTCTTTCCTCTGCACTAAACTCTTTGGCTCTCGCACTTCCTTGTGCTGACATGGTGTGTGACCATCTTGTGTTTTGCTTGGGTAACTGTCTCCCTCAGCCTGGGGTCTTCTTGCCTTTTGACTCTGTATAGGGGGTGCTCTAGACATTTTTTAAGGTCTGCGCTCCCCACAACTTGGAGTTTAAAATACTTGTCAAAGGCTTTAATATCTCACCAAATGTGGTTGAGGATTCATCTATACCTTGTCTTATGATTACATTGTTGACAAATACACCAAATCAGTACAAGAATGTATTAATTGTACTTCCTCTGATTTCCTACTTCATCCTGATGTACTCCTGTAATCTAAAAATTTTCGTCTCCATGACACCCAATTTTGTGTCTAGTTTGGCCCTTGCATGAACTCAAATTGGCCTGGTCATTTTAATTTACTATCCAAGGCTGTCTTTCATGACAGGTAAGTACAACTTTAACGTTTTCCCCAAGTTGGCACCACAGTACCTGTTTTTTCCCTCTTCTTGCTGCCTTGTTGGGTTTTCGGTGGGTTCCGGTCGCAATCATGGAAACATTGGAAAAACTTAGCGATTCTCCAGGAACAGACAATATGAGCCAGCTACTTCGCTTTTTTAAGCTTACGGAATGTAATTGAAGGTGATTTTTTGAGCTCTGGCTGCTAGTTTAAGAATTCTTTTATCAATGGAGCTCAGTTGCCACGTGGTATGGCACTGACTCCGGACCCAGCCACAGTGTTCCTCCAGCTGTGCCCATCAAACCGTCGGTCTGCTTGGCCTGATTCGTGCCCAGGTTATTTTTAAAAGGTTAGTTCAGAATTTTTCTTAATTTTCCTCACCCTTTTGTGATCTGGATAGGTCCTTTGAATTTGTGTTTGATCAGGTTTGGCAAAGGGCCTCCATGTGCAAGGGTGGTGTCCTTTTCAGCTGCACAGTGGATCTTCTGACCTTCAGCCTCCATGCCTGTATGGACGCTTTATGAGGTGATCTCAAGCTGTGTCTTCGCTCAGATCAGGCTGCAGTTTCTTTACTGTTTCATGTCTTGGGATTTCAGGGTCCTTCTCCTGCTGCCACCATGTTGTAAGCTTGTTGGTGTCTCACTAAGAGGTCTAGAGGCTTCTGTGGTTGAATATAAACTGATTGTTGTTCACACACAATTATATACATATCTTCAAGGTACAGCCCTGCCTAGGTACCATCTTCATGCTAACTTCTCTCAGACACTCTCTACGCACAGTCTGCCATCATGTGACTCTCTACATCATAATCTGGGTGGTACTGTTACCCTGGTCCCACATTAATCCTTACTAACCTAAACATCCTTATCCTACAGAAGAAAGCGAGGGATAGAGTCAGAGAGGTGTAGGGAGGGACTTCCAGAGCTTGGGGCCCAGGCAACCGAAGACACAGCCACCAGTGGAGGAACGATTAAAATTGGGGATACTTAAGAAGCCGGAATTGGAGGAGTGCAGAGGTCTCAAAGGTTGTGCGGCGGGAGGAGGCTTGGGGCCGAGGGATTTGAAAAGAAGGATGAGAATTTTAAACTCTAAGTGTTTCCGCACTGAGGGTCAATGTAGATCAGCAATGTTGCGGGAAGGTGTGAAATTAGTGAAATGGTTGCAGCAAAACTGGATGAAAGGGGAGCACAAGGCAGGGAGAGGAAGGGAATAGATGTAATATTCCAACATATAGTAAATAGCATACTGGGCTCGGGCATCTGGCTTTATGCAAAAACGTCAAATGATTTTTTAAAAATTTATTTGTTGATGGTCATCGCTGGCTGGGCCGGCATTTATTGCCCATCCCTAATTACCCTTGAGAAGGTGGTGGTGAGCTGCCTTCTTGAACCGCTGCAGTCCATGTGGTGTAGGTACACCCACAGTGCTGTTAGGGAGGGAGTTCCAGGATTTTGACCCAGCGACAGTGAAGGAACGGCGATATATTTCCAAGTCAGGATGGTGAGTGACTTGGAGGGGAACTTACAGGTGGTGGTGTTCCCATCTGTCTGCTGTCCTTGTCCTTCTAGATGGTAGTGGTCGTGGGTTTGGAAGGTGCTGTTGAAGGAGGTTTGGTGAATTCCTGCAGTGCATCTTGTAGCTGGGATACTGCTGCTACTGTGCGTCGGTGGTGGAGGAAGTGGATGCTTAAGGTGGTAAATGGGGTGCCAGTCAAGCGGGGCTGCTTTGTCCTGAATGGTGTTGAACTTCTTGAGTGTCAGTGGAACTGCATTCATCCAGGCAAGGGGGCAGAATTCCATCACACTCCTGACTTGTGCCATCAGTAAGGGGCACATGAGGAGTCAGGCAGCTACATTGGAGTGAGATGGAGACCGAGTGAGGGGTGAATTAGGCTCATGTGGGAATTCAGTGCACGGGAGAAATTATTCAAAGTGAGTAATTAAATTAAGTTAACTAAATAACATAAGTAACAATGCCAGGACAGGTGTTATGTTGCAACTGTGAGATGTGGGAGCTTTTGGTCACCAAGGTAATCCATAACAAACACATCTGCAGGAAGTGTAAGCAGCTTGAGAATTTCCGGATCAGGATTATTGATCTGGAAGCCGAAATGCAGACAGTGCGCAACATAATGGAGGGGGAGAAACACCTGGACACTTTGCTCCAGAAGACAGTCACATCTCTTAGGAGAGGGACATCTGTTTTGGTCAGCAGTGAGAGGTAGGAGGGTGAGACTGTCAGTGAGGCAGGTAATAGGACTGAACAGACAGTAGGGGAGGAGCCTCTGTTGTCAAAGAGGTTTGAGGTGCTCACAACCTGTGTGGATGAAAGTGAAGTCTGCAAGGTGGATGAGCTGGCTGGCCATGGCACTGTGGTACAGGAAGCTGTTCAACCAGGGGGGAGCAAAAAGAAATGTAGTGGTAGTGGGGGATAGTATAGTGAGGGGGATTGACGCTGTTCTCTGTGGCAAAGAGCAAGAGTCCAGGCGGCTATGTTACCTGCCCGGTGCCAGGGTTCGGGATATCTGCTCAGGGCTGGAGAGGAACTTGCAATGGGAGGGAGAGGATCCAGTTATCGTGGTCCAAGTAGGCACCAATGACATAGGCAGGACAACGAAGGAGGTTCTATATAGTCAGTATGAGGAGCCAGGTACCAAACTAAGAAGCAGAACCTCAAAGGTAGTAATCTCTGGATTATTACCTGAGCCACATGCAAATTGGCACAAGACAAATAAGATTAGAGAGATGAATGTGTGGCTCAAAGACTGGTGTGGGAGAAGTGGGTTCCAGTTTGTGGGGCACTGGCACCAGTACTGGGAAAAGTGGGTCTGTACCATCGGGATGGTCTATACCTGATCTGTGCTGGGACCAGGGTACTTGGGAATTGTATAAATAGTGAAACATAGAAACTAGGAGCAGGAATAGGCCATTTGGCCCTTCGAGCCTGCTCCGTCATTCAATATGATCATGGCTGATCCTCTATCTCAACGCCATATTCCTGCTTTCTCTCCATACCCCTTGATGCGCTAATATCCAAAAAATTATCAATTTCTTTCTTGAATATACTCAGTGACCCGGCCTCCACAGCCTCTGTGGTAGAGAATTCCACAGGTTCACCACCCTCTGAGTGAAGAAATTTTTCTTCATCTCCGTCCTAAATGCCCTGCCCCGTATCCTGAGACTGTGGCTCCTGGTTCTAGATTCCCCAACCAGGGGAAACATCCTCCCTGCATCTAGTCTGTCCATCCCTGTTAGAATTTTATACATTTCAATCAGATCCCCTCTCATTCTTCTAAACTCTAGTGAATACAGGCCCAGTCGAACCAATCTCTCCTCATACGACAGTCCTGCCATCCCTGGTATCAGCCTAGTGAACCTTTGCTGCACTCCCTCTATGGCAAGTATATCCATTCTTAGGGAGACCAAAACTGCACACAATACTCCAGGTGTGGTCTCTCCAAGGCCTAGTATAACTGCAGTAAGACATCCCTACTTCTGAACTCAAATCCTCTTACAATAAAGGCCAACATACCATTTGGCCAACATACCATTTACCTTCCTAACTGCTTGCTGCACCTGCCTGTTTACTTTCATTGACTGTTGTACAAGGACACTCAGATCCCTTTGTACATCCACATTTCTCAATATATCACCATTTAAATAATACTCTGCCTTTCTGTTTTTCACATCAAAGCATATAACTTCACATTTATCCATGTTATACTGCATCTGCCATGTGTTTGCCCACACACACAACTTGTCTAAATCGCCCTGAAGCCTCCTTGCATCCTCCTCACCACCCCACACAGTTTTGTGTTGTCAGCAAACTTGGAAATATTGCATATTGTTCCCTCATCCAAGTCATTTATATATATTGTGAATAGCTGGGCCCAAGCACTGATCCCTGTGGTACCCCACTAGTCACCACCTGCCACCCAGAAAAAGACCCATTTATTCCCACTCTCTGTTTCTGGTCTGTCAACCAATTCTCAATCCATGCCAGTATATTACCCCCAGTCCCATGTGCTTTAATTTTGCCCACTAGCCTCTTTTGTGGGATCTTATCAAAAGCCTTCTTGAAATCTAAATACACCACATCCACTGGTTCCCCCTACATCCTCAAAAATCTCCAGTAGATTAGTTGAGCATGATTTCCCTTTCATAAACCCATGCTGACTTTGTCTAATCCCGTCAATGTTTTCCTAGTGTTCTGTTACCATGTCTTTTATAATAGACTCTAGCATTTTCCCCACTACTGATGTTAGGCTAACTGGTCTGTAATTATCTGTTTTTTCTCTTCCTCCTTTTTTAAATAGTGCGGTTATATTTGCCACCCTCCAATCTGTAGGAACTGCTCCAGAGTCTTTAGAATTTTGGAAGATGACCACCAATGCATCCAATATTTCTAGGCCCACTTCCTTTAGTACCCTGGGATGTAGATTATCAGGCCCTGGGGATTTTTCAGCCTTTAACCCTATTAATTTTTCTGGCACCATTTTGTTACTAATACTGATTTTCTTCAATTCCTCCCTCTCACTGGACTCTTGGTTCCATAACATTCCTGGGAAATTATTTGTGTCCTCTTTTGTGAAGACAGAACCAAAATATGTCTTCAATTCTTCTGCCATTTCTTTGTTCCCCATTATAACTTTCCCCGTTTCTGTCTGTAAGGGACCTACATTTGTCTCCAATAATCTTTTTGTCTTCACATATTTATAGAAGCTTTTACAGTCAGTTTTTATGTTCCCTGCAAGTTTACTCTCATACTCCATTTTCCCTTCTTGATCAATCTTTTTGTCCACTTTTGCTGAATTCTAAACTGCTCCCAATCCTCAGTCTTGCTGCTTTTTCTGGCAATTTTATATGTCTCCTCTTTGGATCTAACACTATCCCTAATTTCTTTTGTAATCCATGATTGAGCCACCTTTCCTGTTTATTTTTGCACCAGACAGGAATGAATAATTGTTGTAATTCATGCATACATTCCTTAAATATTAGCCATTAGCCTATCCACCATCAACCCTTTTAAGTATGGTTCCTCAATCCATCATTGCCAACTCGCGCCTCATACACTCGTAGTTCCCTTTATTTAGATTCAGGACCCTAATTTCGGATTCAACTTCTTCACTCTCCATCCTAATGGACAATTCTATCATTTTATGGTCGCTCTTCCCCAAGGGACCCTGCAAAACAAGATTGTTAATTAATCCTTTCTCATTGCACAATACCCAGTCTAGGACAGCCTGCTCTCTACTTGGTTCCTCAACATATTGGTCTAAAAAACCCATCACGTACACACTCCAAGAAATCCTCCTCCACAGTATTATTGCTAGTTTGGTTTGTCTAATCTATATGTAGATTAAAGTCGCCCATAATTACAGTTGTACCCTTACTGCATGCATCTCTAATTTCCCTTCCCTTGCATTTCCATTACTGTTTGGGGGCCTATAGACAACCCCCACCAAAGTTTTCTGTCCCTTGGTGTTTCTTATCTCCACCCAAACAGATTCCACATCATGATTTTCTGAGCCAATATCCTTCCTCACTATTACATTGATTTCCTCCTTTACTAACAGTGCTACCCCACCTCCTTTCCCTATTTGTCCATCCTTCCTAAATATTGAATACCCCTGGATGTTTAGTTCCCATCCTTGGACACCCTGCAGCCATGTGTCCGTAATTGCAACTATATCATAAATATATCTATTTGCACTGTTAATTCATCTACCTTATTGCAAATGCTCCACATATTAAGATACGGTGTCTTTAGACTTGTCTTTTTAACCTTGTTAGTCATCTTAGCTTTATTTTGCACTATGACCCCATTTGTTTCTCGCCCTTGTTTTTTCTCCCTTCCACTTTTGCTTTTACTTTTCTGTCTTTTGTTTCTATCTTTGTTTCTCCTCCTCTGTCTCCCTGCTCAGGTTCCCATCCCCCTGCCATTCTAGCTTAAACCCTCTCTGTCCACACTAGCAAACAACCCCCCCACCCCACCCCCACCCCCCGAGGACATTGGTCCCAGTCCTGCCCAGATGGAAACCGTCCTGTTTGTACTGGACCCACCTCCCCCAGAACTGGTCCCAATGTCCCAGGATTCTGAATCTCCTCTATACCATTTCTTCAGCCACATATTCATCTGATATATCCTGTTATTTCTACTCTCGCTAGCACATGCCACTGGTAGTAATCCTGAGATTACTACCTTTGAGGTCCTACTTTTTAATTTATGCTCTAACTGCCTATATTCAGCTTGTAGGACCTCATCCCTTTTTTTATCCATGTGGATATGTACCACGATCACTGGTTGTTCACCCTCCCCCTTCAGAATGCCCTGCAGCCTCTCCGAGACATCCTTGACCCTGGCACCAGGGAGGCAACATACCATCCTGGACTCTCTTTTGCGGCCGCAGAAACGCCTGTCTGTTCCCCTTACTATTGAATCCCCTATAACTACAGCCCTGCCACTCTTCTTCCTCCCATCTTGTGCAGCAGAGCCACCCGTGGTGCCATGGGCTTGGCTCCTGCTGCTTCCCCCTGAGAAGTCGTCTCCCCCAACAGTATCCAAAACGGTGTATCTGTTAGAGAGGGGGACAGCCACATGGGACTCCTGTACTAACTGCCTTCCACTACTCTGTCTGGTAGTCACCCATTCCCTTTCTGCCTGCTCAGTCTTTACCTGCGGTGTGACCACCTCACTGAACGTGCTGTCCACGATAATCTCAGCATCGCGGATACTCCACAGTGAATCCACCCGCAGCTCCAGCTCTGAAATGCAGTTAGCCAGTAGCTGCAGCTGGACACACTTCCTGCACACATGGTCGCCAGGGACACTGGAAATGTCAATGACTTCCCACATAGCGCAGGAGGAGCATATCATGGGTGCGAGCTCTGCTGCCATGACTTTCCTTTAGATTAAGCTCGTTAGTTATTCCCTTTAAAGAATACTAATTACACTAGGGGCCTCAGTCAACTCCAAGCGCTCACACTACAATCCAAAGTCCTCACTTTATTTTGTTTAAGCTAATGGACTGCAGCAGTTTAATTAGTAGAAAAAGTAGAAGTACTCACCTGACCCTACTTACTAATCAGCTATCTCCCCTGCATCACGTCACTTTTTGAATCGTGACATCTCTTCAACTGCACCACCTGAAAGTCCTGAGGGTACGCCTCTCCTCTCCGGTCTCAGCATCTGTTTTCGCTCCCTTTTATACTGCTGGCCTCTCCTCTCTGGTCTAAAGCTCAACTTCTTCCAACCCTAACAGCAACTTTTAGCTAATTGCTAAATTAAGGAAAGACTAGACTTTAGATAGAATTTAACCCTGAAACACCCTCAGTCACCAATCTCCAGACTGAAGCTCTCTCCTGCAGCCAAACACAGCACTCCAGGTACGGACAAAGGAAGTAGAGAGGGATTTAAACTAGGGCGAGTGAGGGGTCAAGCTTGGGTAGATGAGGTGACGTAGTGGTGTTATCACTGACCTAGTATTGCAGAGACCCAGCGGAATGCTCTGGGTGCAACTCCCACCACAGGGTGGTTTTTCTCATTCTCATTCATTTCTCATTCATTCATGAATGGGATGTGGGTATCACTGGCTTGGCCAGCATTTTATTGCCCATCTCTAATTACTCTTGTTCAGAGGGCATTTTAAGAGCATGCCGTGGGTCTAGAGTCACATGTAGGCCAGCAGATTTCCTTCCCTAAAGGACATTAGTGAACCAGATGGGTTTTTACAACAACCGGCAATGGTTTCATGGCCATCATCAGACTTTTAATTCCAGTTTTTTATTGAATTCAAATTGCCGTGGTGGGATTTGAACCCATGTCCCCAGAGCATTACCCAGGGCCTCTAGAATACCAGTCCAGTGACAATATCACTACGCCACTGCCTCCCCTTGAGAGGCTGAATGGCTTACTTTTGCTCTTATTTCGTATGGTGAATAGGCTTTGGGGAGTCAGGAGGTGAGCTATTCACCACAGGATTCCTAGCCTCTGCCCTGCTCTTGTAGCCACAGTATTTACGGCTAGTCCAGTTCAGTTTCTGGTCAATGGTAACCCCCAGGATGTTGATAGTGGGGGATTCAGTGATGGTAATGCCATTGAATGTCAAGGGGTGATGGTTAGATTCTCTCTTGTTAGAGATGGTCATTGCCTGGCACTTGTGTGGTGCGAATGTTACTTGCCACTTGTCAGTCCAAGCCTGGATATTGTCCAGGTCTTGCTGCATTTGGACATGGACTGCTTCACTATCTGAGGAGTCACAAATGGTGCTGAACATTGTGCAATCATCAGCGAACATCCCCACTTCTGACCTTGTGTTGGAAGGAAGGTCATTGATGAAGCAGCTGAAGATGGTTGGGCCGAGGACACTTCCCTGAGGAACTCCTGCAGTGATGTCCTGGAGCTGAGATGACTGACCTCCAACAGCCACAATCATCTTCCTTTCTGCTAGGTATGACTCCAACCAGCGGAGAGTTTTCCCCCTGATTCCCCTGATTCCCATTGATTCCAGTTTTGCTAGGGCTCCTTGATGCCACACTCAGTCAAATGCTGCCTTGATGTCAAGGGCAGTCACTCTCACCTCACCTCAGGAGTTCAGCTCTTTTATCCATGTTTGAATCAAGGCTGTAATGAGGTCAGGAGCTGAGTGGCCCTGACAGAACTCAAACTGGGCATCAGTCAACAGGTTATTGCTAAGTAAGTGCCACTTTATAGCAGCAACGACACTTTGCTGAGAATCAAGAGTAGACTGATGGGGTGGTAATTGGCTGGGTTGGATTTGTCCTGCTTTTTAAATGATAGCAAGTGCACAACTCCTTTTACATTCTCTCTCCATTTCAATTTCCATTGAAGTTAATAGATATCTAAAAGGGGAGAGGTTTAAAATGGGACTTGCAATCACCATCAACAATCATCCACTGTTACATAAGGGCAGAATTATCCCCAAAGTCTATTACTGGATATAACAGCCTGAGTTTGTGTATGTGTCCTATAAAATCTGTAAGTAAAGAATGCCTGAGTTAAATTGTTCACTAGATCGTTACAGAGTTGATTGTCAGTTTCAAGTTGTCTCTCAGACATACGTACATACGAGATAGGAACAGGAGTAGGCCACTCGGCCCCTCGAGCCTGCTCTGCCATTCAATAAATCTGAATGTAACCTCAATCCCACACTCCTGTCTACCCCAAATAACCTTTCGCTCCCTTGTTAATCAATAATCTATCTAGCTCTGCCTTAAAAATATTCAAAGACTCTGCTTCCACCACCTTTTCAGGAAGAGAGTTCCAAAGACTCTCAGCCCTCAGAGAAAAAAATTCTCCTCATCTCTGTTTTAAATCAGCAAACTCTTATTTTTAAACAGTGACCCCTAGTTCTAGATTCTCCCATAAGAGGAAACATCCTCTCCACATCCACCTTGTCAAGGCCCCTCAGGATCTAAAAGATTTCAATTAAGTCACTTCTTACTCTTCTAAACTGCAGTGGATACAAGCCTAACCTGTCCAACCTTTCCTCATAAGACAACCTGCCCATTCCAGGTATTAGTCTGGTAAACCTTCTCTGAACTGCTTCCAATGCATTTATATCCTTCCTTAAAGAAGGTGACTAATACTGCACACAGTACTCCAGATGTGGTCTCACCCTGTACAACTGAATCATAACCTCCCTACTTTTGTAATCGATTCCCCTCACAATAAATGATAACATTCTATTAGCTTTCCTAATTACTTGCTGAACCTGCATGCTAGCCTTTTGTGATTCATGCACTAGGACACCCAGATCCCTCTGCATCTCAGAGCTCTGCAATCTCTCACCATTTAGATAATAAGCTTCTTTTTTATTCTTCCTGCCAAAATGGACAATTTCACATTTTCCCACATTATACTCTATTTGCCAGATCTTTGCCCACTCACTTAAACTATCCATGTCACTTTGTAGTCTCCTTACATCCTCTTCATAATTTACTTTCCTATCTATATTTGTATCATCAGCAAACTTAGTAACCATTCCTTCAGTCCCTTCATCCAAGTCATTTATATAAATTGTACAAAGTTGAGGCCCCAGCACTGATCCCTGTGGCACACCACTCATCACATCCTGCCAACCAGAAAAAGACCCATTTATGTCAACTCTCTGTTTCCCGTTAGCCAGCCAATCTTCTATCCATGGCAATATGTTACCCCCTACACTATGAGTGTTTATTTTCTGCAATAACCTTTGATGTGGCACTTTATCAAATGCCTCCTGGAAATCTAAGTACAGTACATCCACCGGTTCCCCTTTATCCACAGCACATGTGACTCCTTCAAAGAACTCCAATAAATTCGTTAAACATGATTTCCCTTTTACTAAACCATGTTGACTTTGCCTGGGGCAGGTAGATAAGGTGGTTAAGAAGGCATATGAGATACTTACTTTTATTAACCAAGGCATAGAATACAAGAGGAGGGAGGTTATGCTGGAACTGTATAAAACGTTGGTTATGTCACAACTGGAGTATTGCATCCAGTTCTGGTCACCACATTATAGGAAGGATGTGATTGCACTGGAGAGGGTGCAGAGGAGATTTACCAGGATGCTGCCTGGGCTGGAGGGTCTGAGCTATGAGGAAAGATTGGATAGGCTGGGTTTGGTATCCTTGGAGCAGCGAAGGTTGAGAGGGGACCTGATAGAGGTGTATAAGATTATGAGGGGCATAGATAGGGTGTATAGGAAGGCACTTTTTCCATTAGTAGAGGGGTCAATAACCAGGGGGCATAGATTTAAGGTAAGTGGTAGAAGGCTAAGAGGGGAGTTGAGGAGAAATTTTTTCACCAAGAGGATGGTGGGAGTTTGGAACTCACTGCCTGAAAGGGTGGTTGAGTCAGAAACTCTGGCAACATTTAAGAAGTATTTAGATATTCACTTGCCTTCAGGACTATGGGCCAAGCGCTGGAAAATGGGATTAGTGTAGTCAGATCTTTGTTGACCGGCGCGGACATGATGGGCCGAATGGCCTCCTTCTGTGCTGTAAACGTCTATGAGTCTATGAGGCTGATTGCCTTGAATTTTTCTAAGTGCCCTGCTGTAACATCTTTAATAACAGCTTCTAACATCTTCCCTATGGCAGATGTTAGGCTAACTGGCCTGTAGTTTCCTGCTTTCTGTCTCCCTCCCTTATTGAATAAAGGAGTTACATTTGCTATTTTCCAATCTAATGGAAGCTTCCCTGAATCTAGGGAATTTTGGAAAATTAAAACCAGTGCATCAACTATCTCACCAGCCACTTCTTTCAAGACCTTAGGGTGAAGCCCATCCGGACCTGGGGATTTGTCAGCCCTCAGCCAGCATTTTCAAAATTAAGAAGTGACATGTGTTCATGAAGCCTGTTACTTTCTCTTATCAAGTAATAACACAGAGTGTCTCAGAGCACAACTTCCATGAAACAAATAAAATATGAGAAAAAAGACAAGTTAAATATGAAAGGAAGTCAGGGATTTATGACGTAAACTCATCACATTTTTCTTGCAATCTATGATTAAAGTTGGTTAAAACGTGCCTGGGTTATGGTGTAAGCAGGGACACTGTGGGCAGGGCTGGGGGACCCCTGCTAGGAGGCCAAAGCAACCCCCCACCCACAACTCCCCAGGTGTGGGTGGTTAGATTTCAATTGCCCCTACAACATGCCCCTTAGTCCAAGGTATCATCCCACCAAATCTGGCTGGTCAGCACATTATAGGAAGGATGTGATTGCACTGGAGAGGGCGCAGAGGAGATTTACCAGGATGCTGCCTGGGCTGGAGGGTCTGAGCTATGAGGGAAGATTGGATAGGCTGGGGTTGGTATCCTTGGAGCAGCGAAGGTTGAGAGGGGACCTGATAGAGGTGTATAAGATTATGAGGATAAAGATTAACCCAAGGGCCTCAGGCAAGTTAACCAACAGACTGACATTTCATTTTTACAAATATATGGAATTCAGTTACTGAGTGTAATCTCCAATATATATAATATTTTAATACTGTGCATAATACTATATGGATTATATATCACACTGTAGAATTAATTTTCTAATTGAATTGTAATAGGGAGTCCAGCTTAAATCCAATTTTGACAGTGATTATTGGGCAGCTTATTTTTGAGTTGTTTCATGAGTGGTGGCAGCAATAATTACTGTTTTTACAGCACTCACTTGGTAAAGGGAACAGCCTCCACTTGTCACAGCTCAGTACCTACTTCAGGCCCTCTAGACCTCCCATACATTAATAATTCACTCACCATTAATAAGATGCCACCCCAGCGAAGCTACAATACAGGACCACACAGCAGAAGGAACATGCTAAACACAGAACTAAGCAATCCCACAAGATTAAAGTATTTGCAACCATCAGCCAGAAGTGCCGAGTAGATGATCCATCTCGGCCTCCTCCGGAGGTCCCCAGCATCACAGATGCCAGTCTTCAGCCAATTCGATTCGCTCCACATGAAATCAAGAAATGGCTGAAAGTGCTGGATACTTCAAAGGCTATGGGCCCTGACAATATTCCAGCAATAGTACTGCAGACTTGTGCACCAGAACTAACCATGGTCCTAGCCATGGTGGACAGGTTTTGGGGAGTACAACACTGGCATCTACCGGGTAATGTGAAAATTGCCCAAGCATGTACTGTCCAAAAGAAGCAGGACAAATCCAACCCGGCTAATTACAGCCCCATCAGTTTACTCTCGCTCATCAGTGAAGTGATGGAAAGTGTAGTCGACAGTGCTATCAAGCGACACTTACTCAGCAATAGGTTCAGGGTTCCAGCAGGGCACTTGGCCATTGCTAAGAGCTGCTGTACTTCAG
This sequence comes from Cetorhinus maximus, assembly GCF_964194155.1. Taxonomy (NCBI): domain Eukaryota; kingdom Metazoa; phylum Chordata; class Chondrichthyes; order Lamniformes; family Cetorhinidae; genus Cetorhinus; species Cetorhinus maximus. The sequence continues at coordinate 156,180,531 of NC_135884.1, forward strand.
ATGGTGGAGGTGGTGGCACAGTGGTATTGTCACTGGACCAGTAATCCAGAGGCCCAGGGTAATGCTCTGGGAGCCTGGCTTTAAATCCCATCACAGCAGATGGTGGGATTTGAATTCAATAAAAATCTGGAATGAAACCATTGCCGATTGCTGTAAAAACCCATCTGGTTCCCCAATATCCTTTAGGGGAAGGAAATCTGCCGTCCTTACCTGGTCTGGCCTACATGTGACTCCAGACCCACAGCAATGTGGTCGACTCTTAAAATGCCCTCTAGGGATGTGCAATAAACCTAGACAGCGATGCCCACATCCCATGAATGAATAAAAAAAGATGAGAAGTTAAACAGAGGCCCCAATGTGGCGATCAGTTGGACCTAAAGGATTCCATGACCATTACTTTGAAAAACAGCAAGAGAATTTTCCCCAGTCTCCTGGACAATATTTACCCCACAATTAACATCACTAAAACAGATTATCTGGTCATTATCACATTGCTGCTGTGGGATCTTGCTGTGCACAAATACGTTGCCACATTTCCAACAATGACTTCATTTCAAAAGTAGATCATTAGCTGTAAAGCACTTTGAGGCACCCTGAGGTTGTGAAAGGTGCTATAGAAATGCGAGTTCTTTCTTTTCCCCTCAGCGTGTTGGAGTGTGGGATTGGATGGGATTCTGTGACTCTGTACGTAACCCACAGACTGGATGCTCTGTTTCCACAGGTCATTATGAATTCTTGAAGCCCAGCGTTGCTTTCGATAGTCAGACGACTCCTGGGGTTGGACACATTGCCCTCGCTTTCCTCCAGGGCTCCTTCTCCTACAGTGGCTGGAACTTCCTCAACTACGTGACAGAAGAATTAGTCGATCCATGCAGGTACAGCCAAGTTAGGGGCATCGATGAGAGTTGAAGCGACAACCCAAGTTCTGAGCGATTTCTTGCAGTCTCCCTGACAGTGGCGTACTGTGCTGGTCACGAGGGACTAGTGTTGGCAACACTGTCTGCTCACTGTTTGTGCTATTGCTGAAAGGCTGGCTCTGGGGGTTTCTGAGGGGAATGGGTTGGGTTTCAGGATTTCTGAAGGTGATGGATTGGGTTTTGGGGTTTCTGGGGGTGATCGGTTGGGTTTTGGGGGTTTCTGAGGGGGTTGGGCTGGGCTTTGAGGTTTCTGAGGGTAAAGGTTTTGGTTTTGGGGTTTCTGAGGGGGATGAGTTGGATTTTGGGGTTTCTGAGGGGGTGGGTTGGATTTTGGGGTTTCTGAGGGTAAAGGTTTGGGTTTTGGGGTTTCTGAGGGGGTTGAGTTGGATTTTGGGGTTTCTGAGGGGGATGGGCTGGGTTTTGGTGTTTCTGAGCGTGTTGGATTGGGTTTTGGGGTTTCTGAGTGGGATGGGCTTGGTTTTGAGGTTTCTGAGGGTAAAACTTCTGGCTGAAAATTATAGAAAATGCTTCAGCCTTATCTTTTACATTGATGTGCTGGGCTCCCCCATCATTGAGGATGGGGATATTTGTGGAGCATCCTCCTCCTCCAATGAGTTGTTTAATTGTCCACCACCATTCAAGACTGGATGTGGCAGGACTTCAGAGTTTAGATCTGATCCGTTGGTTGTGGGATCGCTGAGCCCTGTCTATCATTTGCTGCTTATGCTGTTTGGCACGCAAGTAGTCCTGTGTTATAGCTTCACCAGGTTGACACCTCATCTTTAGGTATGCCTGGTGCTGTTCCTGGCATGCCCTCCTGCACTCTTCATTAAACCAGGGTTGATTCCCCTGGCTTGATGATAATGGTAGAGTGGGGGATATGCCGGGTCATGAGGTTACAGATTGTGTTCGAGTTCAATTCTGCTGCTGCTGATGGCCCACAGTGTGTCATGGTTGCCCAGTTTTGAGTTACTAGATCTGTTTCTGAGGGTGATTGGCCTGTGTTTTTGGGTTTCTGAGGGGGATGGTTTCGATTTTGGGGTTTCTGAGGGGGATGGGTTGGATTTTGGGGTTTCTGAGGGGGATGGGTTGGATTTTGGGGTTTCTGAGGGGGATGGGTTGGATTTTGGGGTTTCTGAGGGGGATGGGTTGGATTTTGGGGTTTCTGAGGGGGATGGGTTGGATTTTGGGGTTTCTGAGGGGGATGGGTTGGATTTTGGGGTTTCTGAGGGGGATGGGTTGGATTTTGGGGTTTCTGAGGGGGATGGGTTGGATTTTGGGGTTTCTGAGGGGGATGGTTTTGATTCTGGGGGTTCTGAGGGGGATGGGTTGGATTTTGGGGTTTCTGAGGGGGGGTGGATTGGATCTTGGGGTTTCTGAGGGGGATGGGTTGGATTTTGGGGTTTCTGAGGGGGTGGGTTGGATTTTGGGGTTTCTGAGGGGGATGGGTTGGATTTTGGGGTTTCTAAGGGGGGTGGGTTGGATTTTGAGGTTTCTGATGGGGATGAGTTGGATTTTGCGGTTTCTGAGGGTAAGGGTTTGCGTTTCCGGGTTTCTGATTGTGCTGGTTGTTTTGGGCTTTAGGTAGAGTTTCTGCTGGTGTTTTTCTGTGCTGTCCCATTCTCTTGTGTTGATTAAGTCTAAGATTAGTGATCCCAATTGAATAATTCTGGGCGACTCTGTTGCACACAGTAACAGTGATTGAACCGTGACACTCCTTCATGTGGCAGGTTAGTGAGGTTTCTCTCTGGTCAATATGGATCCAATATCATCACCATTTTTTCAACTTCTGCCAGAGTCATTATGGGTCAACAACAAAATGTCAGCGGAGAGTGATCCTCCACAGCTCCTCAGCGATTCAGGACATCTAGTTCCACTCCAGAGACACAGCACAAAATACACTGCAATACTTAGGCAGCGCCACACCCTCGGAGGGTCAGTACTGAGGGAGTGCTGCACTCTTGCAAGGTCAGTATTGAGGGGGCACTCCACTGTCAGAGGGTCAGTACTGACAGAGTTGTGCACTGTTGGAGTGTCGGTACTGAGGGAGCGCTGCACAGTCAGGGTGTCAGTACTGAGGGAGTGCAACATTGTCGGAGAGTCATTACTGAGGGAGCGCTGCACTGTCAGGGTGTCAGTACTGAGGGAGTGCAACACTGTTGTAGGGTCAGTGCTGAGGGAGTGCTGCACTGTCGGAGGGTCAGTGCTGAGAGAGTGCTGCACTGTCGGAGGGTCAGTGCTGAGGGAGTGTTGCACTGTCGGAGGGTCAGTGCTGAGGGAGTGCAACACTGTCGGAGGGTCAGTACTGAGGGAGTCAGCACTGTCGGAGGGTCAGTACTGAGGAAGTGCTGCACTATTCAGGATCAGTACTGAGGGAGTGCTGCACTGTCAGGGGGTCAGTGCTGAGGCAGTGCCACACTGTCCGAGGGTCAATAATGTGGGAGTGCTGCACTGTCAGGAAGTCAGTATTGAGGGAGTACTGCACAGTCAGAGGGTCAGTACTGAGCGCTATCTCAGATACTGTTTCTCAGATGAGATGCTAGACTGAGGCCTTGTCTGGCCTGTCAAGTGGATGTAAAAAATCCCAAACCCTATTTCAAAGAGCAGGGAGATCTCCGATATTTACCCCTCAATCATCATCACAGAAAAGGATTATCTGGTCATTATCACATTACTCTTTTTGGAATCTTGCTGTGCACAGACTGGCTGCCATTTTTCCTACATTCCAACAATGACTACAATTCAAAAGTACTTCATTGGCTGCCTGAGGTTGTGGCAGGAGCTATAAAAATGCAAATTCTTTCTTTCTGTATTCCCTCTTGTTTTCTTGAAGTTACAGAATAATTCCCAAATATTTTTCCAATCTTCCTTTCAGGAATATTCCCCGAGCCATCTTCATCTCCATCCCACTGGTGACCTTTGTTTACGTCTTCTCCAACGTGGCCTATGTAACGGCCATGAATCCCCAGGAGTTGCTGGACTCAGGAGCTGTGGCTGTGGTAAGTGAAGCATCTCATTCTGCTGGCCCTGCTGGAGATTTCCCAGCAGATTAATGTCACCAGGGGAAGAGGGAGAGAGGATTGATTTGGCTTCAGGATTCGGTCATGAGGAGTTCCGCAAGCACCAATTATCACCAAAAAGGAGTGATGTTCAGGGTCTCCCTCAGTTGCTGGACTGACAAAATCTTACAAATGGTGATCAACCAATTAACAGCCCCTAGAAAAAATTCCTGCATTATAGAAGCAGGGAAGTTATGCTCAACCTTTAGAAAGCTCTGGTTAGGCCACAGCTAGAGTATTGTATCCAGTTCTAGTCACCACACTTTAGGAAGGATGTGAGGGTCGTTGAGAGGGGGCAGAGGAGATTTACCAGAATGGTTCCAGGGATGAGGGATTTTAACTACAAGGTTAGGTTGGAGAAGCTGGGGTTGTTCTCCTTGGAGCAAAGGAGATTGAGGGGAGATTTGATGAAGGTGGACAAGATGATGAAAGGTTTGGATAAGGTAGACAAAGAAAAACTGTTCCCATTGGCTGATGGTAGAAGGACTAGGGGGACATAGATTTAAGATTTTGGGCAAGAGAAACAGGGGATGTGAGGAAGAACTTTTTTACACAGCGAGTGACCTGAAACTCACTGCCCACGAGGGAGGTGGAAACAGGAACAATCAACGATTTCAAATGGAAATTGGATAGGCACTGGAAGGAAATAAACTTACAGGTTACGGGGATAGAGTGGGGGAATGGGACTGAATGGATTGCTGTACAGAGGCAACATGGACTCGATAGGCCAAATGGTCTCCATCTGTGCCAAAATGATTCTGAGTATTTGAAGAAGAGCAGGGGCAAGTTCTCCCTGGTGTCCTGGCCAATAATCTTCCTCCACCAACATCATTAACAATAGGTTATCGGGCCATGACGACATTGCTGTTGCCACATTTCCTACATTACATCAATGACTACAAATCAACAAATATTTCATTGCCTGTGAAGCACTTTGGGAATCCTGAGGGTGTGAAATGTGCTGTAGAAATGCTAATTCTTTCTTTCTGTTCTCTCAGACGTTTGGTGAGAAGTTACTGGGCTCAATGCCATGGATTATGCCCTTTTCCGTGGTCCTGTCAACATTCGGAGGGATCAACGGTTACCTGTTCACCTCATCCAGGTGAGAATCATCTCCTTGATTCAGGACAAAACCCACACCTGGGAACAGTCGACCCTGACAAACCACCTCTATCCACTGCCTCTCCGCCCCTGACAAACCACCTCTATCCACTGCCTCTCCACCCCTGACAAACCACCTCTATCCACTGCCTTCCCAACCCTGACAAACCACCTCTATCCACTGCCTCTCCACCCCTGACAAACCACCTCTATCCACCGCCTTCCCAACCCTGACAAACCACCTCTATCCACTGCCTCCCCACCCCTGACAAACCACCTCTATCCACTGCCTCTCCACCCCTGACAAACCACCTCTATCCACTGCCTCCCCACCCCTGACAAACCACCTCTATCCACCGCCTCTCCACCCCTGACAAACCACCTCTATCCACTGCCTCTCCACCCCTGACAAACCACCTCTATCCACCGCCTTCCCAACCCTGACAAACCACCTCTATCCACTGCCTCTCCACCCCTGACAAACCACCTCTATCCACTGCCTCTCCGCCCCTGACAAACCACCTCTATCCACTGCCTCCCCACCCCTGACAAACCACCTCTATCCACCGCCTTCCCACCCCTGACAAACCACCTCTATCCACCGCCTTCCCAACCCTGACAAACCACCTCTATCCACTGCCTCTCCACCCCTGACAAACCACCTCTATCCACCGCCTTCCCAACCCTGACAAACCACCTCTATCCACCGCCTTCCCAACCCTGACAAACCACCTCTATCCACTGCCTCTCCACCCCTGACAAACCACCTCTATCCACCGCCTTCCCAACCCTGACAAACCACCTCTATCCACCGCCTCCCCACCCCTGACAAACCACCTCTATCCATCGCCTCTCCACCCCTGACAAACCACCTCTATCCACTGCCTCTCCACCCCTGACAAACCACCTCTATCCACTGCCTTCCCAACCCTGACAAACCACCTCTATCCACTGCCTCCCCACCCCTGACAAACCACCTCTATCCACTGCCTCTCCACCCCTGACAAACCACCTCTATCCACCGCCTCCCCACCCCTGACAAACCACCTCTATCCACCGCCTCTCCACCCCTGACAAACCACCTCTATCCACTGCCTCTCCACCCCTGACAAACCACCTCTAATCACCGCCTTCCCACCCCTGACAAACCAGCTCTAATCACCGCCTTCCCACCCCTGACAAACCACCTCTATCCACTGCCTCCCCACCACTGCCTCCCCACCCCTGACAAACCACCTCTAATCACCGCCTTCCCACCCCTGATAAACCACCTCTAATCACCGCCTCCCCACCCCTGACAAACCACCTCTATCCACTGCCTTCCCAACCCTGACAAACCACCTCTATCCACTGCCTCCCCACCCCTGACAAACCACCTCTATCCACTGCCTCTCCACCCCTGACAAACCACCTCTATCCACTGCCTCTCCGCCCCTGACAAACCACCTCTATCCACTGCCTCCCCACCCCTGACAAACCACCTCTATCCACCGCCTTCCCACCCCTGACAAACCACCTCTATCCACTGCCTCCCCAACCCTGACAAACCACCTCTATCCACTGCCTCTCCACCCCTGACAAACCACCTCTATCCACCGCCTTCCCAACCCTGACAAACCACCTCTATCCACTGCCTCCCCACCCCTGACAAACCACCTCTATCCACCGCCTTCCCAACCCTGACAAACCACCTCTATCCACTGCCTCCCCACCCCTGACAAACCACCTCTATCCACTGCCTCTCCAACCCTGACAAACCACCTCTATCCACTGCCTCTCCAACCCTGACAAACCACCTCTATCCACTGCCTCTCCACCCCTGACAAACCACCTCTATCCACCGCCTTCCCAACCCTGACAAACCACCTCTATCCACTGCCTCTCCACCCCTGACAAACCACCTCTATCCACTGCCTCTCCAACCCTGACAAACCACCTCTATCCACTGCCTCTCCAACCCTGACAAACCACCTCTATCCACTGCCTCTCCACCCCTGACAAACCACCTCTATCCACTGCCTCTCCACCCCTGACAAACCACCTCTATCCACTGCCTCTCCAACCCTGACAAACCACCTCTATCCACTGCCTCTCCACCCCTGACAAACCACCTCTATCCACTGCCTCCCCACCCCTGACAAACCACCTCTATCCACTGCCTCTCCACCCCTGACAAACCACCTCTATCCACTGCCTCTCCAACCCTGACAAACCACCTCTATCCACTGCCTCTCCACTCAGAGAGTTAACAACCTTCCAGAGGTGCCCTGACATCTCCAGGAATTGAAGTTTAGTTTCCAGGAGGTTGCCAGGAGTAACACCCAGGAGAAAATCAGAGGTGGTGTTTCAGAAAATTCTGTGTTTTTCATTGTCTTCGAAAGCTTTCATTTATAATCAAAGGAAAACTGTTTGACAGACCCACTGGAGTAATGAAAAGTCTATCAGCTCTCCAATTGGCTGTGGGAAAGCAGAGTGCTGTGAGGATGGCCCAATGGCAGGAGAGTGGGGCAGGGTGGGTTTAGTAGGGAGGGTCACGTGATAAAATCTCTTGGAATACATCTAATTAAAATTGCTAACCCAATTTGGCAAGTCAATGGTGACAGAGAACAATGCCCAAGACACCAATGTATTTCCCTCTCAAAATCTCTGCTTCCCTAAACATAGAATATAGAAGCAGCGTTAGACCATCCCACCCATCGAGCCCTCTCCGCTATTCAATAGCTTCTGCCTCAACTCCATTTTCCCGCCCGTTCCCCATATCCCTCAATTCTGGAAAGACCAAAAATCTGTCTATCCCAGTCGTAAACATATTCAACAATGTAGCATCCACAGCCCTCTGGGGTAGAGAATTACAAAGATTCACAACCTTTTGAGTGAAGTAATATCTCCTCATCTCAGTCCTAAATGATCAACTCCTTTACAGTATCTAACCCCGTGCTGTACCTGTCCTGAGAGTGTTTGATGGGGACAGTGTAGAGGGAGCTTTACTCTGTATCTAACCCCGTACTGTACCTGTCCTGAGAGTGTTTGATGGGGACAGTGTAGAGGGAGCTTTACTCTGTATCTAACCCCGTGCTGTACCTGTCCTGGGAGTGTTTGATGGGGACAGTGTAGAGGGAGCTTTACTCTGTATCTAACCCTGTGCTGTACCTGTCCTGGGAGTGTTTGATGGGGACAGTGTAGAGAGAGCTTTACTCTGTATCTAACCCCGTGCTGTACCTGCCCTGGGAGTGTTTGGTAGGCACAGTGTAGAGGGAGCTTTACTCTGTTTCTAACCCCGTGTTGTACCTGTCCTGGAAGTGTTTGTTGGGGACAGTGTAGAGGGAGCTTTACTCTGTATCTAACCTCGTGCTGTACCTGTCCTGGGAGTGTTTGATGGGGACAGTGTAGAGGGAGCTTTACTCTGAATCTAATCGCGTGCTGTACCTGTCCTGGGAGTGTTTGATGGGGATAGTGTAGAGGTAGCTTCACTCTGTATCTAATCCCGTGTTGTACCTGTCCTGGGAGTGTTTGATGGGGACAGTTTAGAGGGAGCTTTACTCTGTATCTAACCCCGTGCTGTACCTGTCCTGGGAGTGTTTGATGGGGGCGGTGTAGAGGGAGCTTTACTCTGTATCTAACCCCGTGCTGTACCTGTCCTGGGAGTGTTTGATGGGGACAGTGTAGAGGGAGCTTTACTCTGTATCTAACCCTGTGCTGTACCTGTCCTGGGAGTGTTTGGTAGGGACAGTGTAGAGAGAGCTTTACTCTGTATCTAACCCCGTGCTGTACCTGCCCTGGGAGTGTTTGGTAGGCACAGTGTAGAGGGAGCTTTACTCTGTATCTAACCCCGTGCTGTACCTGTCCTGGGAGTGTTTGATGGGGACAGTGTAGAGGGAGCTTTACTCTGAATCTAATCGCGTGCTGTACCTGTCCTGGGAGTGTTTGATGGGGATAGTGTAGAGGTAGCTTCACTCTGTATCTAATCCCGTGTTGTACCTGTCCTGGGAGTGTTTGATGGGGACAGTGTAGAGGGAGCTTTACTCTGTATCTAACCCCGTGTTGTACCTGTCCTGGGAGTGTTTGATGGGGACGGTGTAGAGGGAGCTTTACTCTGTATCTAACCCCGTGCTGTACCTGTCCTGGGAGTGTTTGGTAGGGACAGTGTAGAGAGAGCTTTACTCTGTATCTAACCCCGTGCTGTACCTGCTCTGGGAGTGTTTGGTAGGCACAGTGTAGAGGGAGCTTTACTCTGTATCTAACCCCGTGTTGTACCTGTCCTGGGAGTGTTTGATGGGGACAGTGCAGAGGGAGCTTTACTCTGTATCTAATCCCATGCCGTACCTGTCCTGGGAGTGTTTGATGGGGACAGTGTAGAGGTACCTTCACTCTGTATCTAATCCCGTGTTGTACCTGTCCTGGGAGTGTTTGATGGGACAGTGTAGAGGGAGCTTTACTCTGTATCTAACCCCGTGCTGCACCTGTCCTGGGAGTGTTTGATGGGGACAGTGTAGAGGGAGCTTTACTCTGTATCTAACCCCGTGCTGTACCTGTCCTGGGAGTGTTTGATGGGAACAGTGTAGAGGGAGCTTTACTCTGTATCTAACCCCGTGTTGTACCTGTCCTGGGAGTGTTTGATGGGGACAGTGTAGAGGGAGCTTTACTCTGTATCTAATCCCGTGCCGTACCTGTCCTGGGAGTGTTTGATGGGGACAGTGTAGAGGTAGCTTCACTCTGTATCTAATCCCGTGTTGTACCTGTCCTGGGAGTGTTTGATGGGGACAGTGTAGAGGGAGCTTTACTCTGTATCTAACCCCGTGTTGTACCTGTCCTGGGAGTGTTTGATGGGGACAGTGTAGAGGGAGCTTTACTCTGTATCTAACCCCATGCTGTACCTGTCCTGGGAGTGTTTGGTAGGGACAGTGTAGAGAGAGCTTTACTCTGTATCTAACCCCGTGCTGTACCTGCCCTGGGAGTGTTTGGTAGGCACAGTGTAGAGGGAGCTTTACTCTGTTTCTAACCCCGTGTTGTACCTGTCCTGGGAGTGTTTGATGGGGACAGTGTAGAGGGAGCTTTACTCTGTATCTAACCCCGTGTTGTACCTGTCCTGGGAGTGTTTGAAGGGGACAGTGTAGAGGGAGCTTTACTCTGTATCTAATCCCGTGCCGTACCTGTCCTGGGAGTGTTTGATGGGGACAGTGTAGAGGTATCTTCACTCTGTATCTAATCCCGTGTTGTACCTGTCCTGGGAGTGTTTGATGGGGACAGTGTAGAGGGAGCTTTACCCTGTATCTAACCCCATGCTGTACCTGTCCTGGGAGTGTTTGATGGGGACAGTGTAGAGGGAGATTTACTCTGTATCTAACCCCGTTCTGTACCTGTCCTGGGAGTGTTTGATGGGGACAGTGTAGAGGGAGCTTTACTCTGTATCTAACCCCGTGCTTTACCTGCCCTGGGAGTGTTTGATGGGACAGTGTAGAGGGAGCTTTACTCTGTATCTAACCCTGTGCTTTACCTGCCCTGGGAGTGTTTGATGGGGACAGTGTAGAGGGAGATTTACTCTGTATCTAACCCCGTGTTGTACCTGTCCTGGGAGTGTTTGATGGGGACAGTGTAGAGAGAGCTTTACCCTGTATCTAACCCCGTGCTGTACCTGTCCTGGGAGTGTTTGGTAGGGACAGTGTAGAGAGAGCTTTACTCTGTATCTAACCCCGTGCTGTACCTGTCCTGGGAGTGTTTGGTAGGCACAGTGTAGAGGGAGCTTTACTCTGTTTCTAACCCCGTGTTGGAGCTGTCCTGGGAGTGTTTGATGGGGACAGTGTAGAGGGAGCTTTACTCTGTATCTAACCCCGTTCTGTACCTGTCCTGGGTGTGTTTGATGGGGACAGTGTAGAGGGAGCTTTACTCTGTATCTAACCCCATGCTTTACCTGCCCTGGGAGTGTTTGATGGGACAGTTTAGAGGGAGCTTTACTCTGTATCTAACCCCGTGCTTTACCCGTCCTGGGAGTGTTTGATGGGGACAGTGTAGAGGGAGATTTAGTCTGTATCTAACCCCGTGTTGTACCTGTCCTGGGAGTGTTTGATGGGGACAGTGTAGAGGGAGCTTTACCCTGTATCTAACCCTGTGCTGTACCTGTCCTGGGAGTGTTTGATGGGGACAGTGTAGAGGGAGCTTTACTCTGTATCTAACCCCGTGCTGTACCTGTCCTGGGAGTGTTTGATGGGGACAGTGTAGAGGGAGCTTTACCCTGTATCTAACCCCGTGCTGTACCTGTCCTGGGAGTGTTTGATGGGGACAGTGTAGAGGGAGCTTTACTCTGTATCTAACCCCATGCTTTACCTGCCCTGGAAGTGTTTGATGGGACAGTTTAGAGGGAGCTTTACTCTGTATCTAACCCCGTGCTTTACCCGTCCTGGGAGTGTTTGATGGGGACAGTGTAGAGGGAGATTTAGTCTGTATCTAACCCCGTGTTGTACCTGTCCTGGGAGTGTTTGATGGGGACAGTGTAGAGGGAGCTTTACCCTGTACCTAACCCCGTGCTGTACCTGTCCTGGGAGTGTTTGATGGGACAGTGTAGAGGGAGCTTTACTCTGGATCTAACCCCGTGCTGTACCTGTCCTGGGAGTGTTTGATGGGGACTGTGTAGAGGGAGCTTTACTCTGTATCTAACCCCGTGCTGTACCTGTTCTGGGAGTGTTTGATGGGGACAGTGTAGAGGGAGCTTTACGCTGTATCTAACACCGTGTTGTACCTGTCCTGGGAGTGTTTGATGGGACAGTGCAGAGGGAGTTATACTCTCTGTATTCTTATTTTTTTCTAGCTGTGATGCTGTGTTCTTTCACTTGGGCTTTTGTTTTCAGACTGTGTTACGCGGGAGCTCGGGAAGGTCACCTGCCAAGTCTGCTAGCGATGATCCACATTAAACGTTGTACTCCCATCCCGGCACTCCTATGCTCGGTAAGATTGTCGTTACGCTCAGCAAGTTAAATCCTGATCTCCCAGCTCTTCCCAATCTCTCACTGACAGAAGGAATAACCTGTGGCACTTCTAACTGCTTAGAAACTGAATGTCAGCTGTGGCTCAGTGGGTAGCTCTCTCCCTCTCTGTGGCTGTGGATAGCACTCTCTCTCTCTCTCTCTGTGGCTGTGGTTAGCTCTCTCTCTCTCTCTCTGTGGCTGTGGATAGCACTCTCTCTCTCTCTCTCTCTCTGTGGCTGTGGATAGCTCTCTCTCTCTCTGTGACTCAGTGGGTAGCTCTCTCTCTCTCTCTCTGTGGCTGTGGTTAGCTCTCTCTCTCTCTCTCTGTGGCTGTTGGTAGCACTCTCTCTCTCTCTCTCTGTGACTCAGTGGGTAACTCTCTCTCTCTCTCTCTGTGACTCAATGGGTAACTCTCTCTCTCTCTCTGTGACTCAATGGGTAACTCTCTCTCTCTCTCTGTGACTCAGTGGGTAACACTCTCTCTGTGACTCAGTGGGTAACTCTCTCTCTCTCTGTGACTCAATGGGTAACTCTCTCTCTCTCTCTGTGACTCAGTGGGTAACACTCTCTCTCTCTCTGTGACTCAGTGGGTAGCACTCTCTCTCTCTCTCTCTCTGTGACTCAGTGGGTAACACTCTCTCTCTCTCTCTGTGACTCAGTGGGTAGCACTCTCTCTCTCTCTGTGATCAGTGGGTAACTCTCTCTCTCTCTCTCTGTGACTCAGTGGGTAACTCTCTCTCTCTCTCTCTCTCTGTGACTCAGTGGATAGCACTATCTCTCTCTCTCTCTGTGACTCAGTGGATAGCACTCTCTCTCTCTCTCTCTCTCTCTGTGACTCAGTGGATAGCACTCTCTCTCTTTCTCTCTCTGTGACTCAGTGGGTAGCACTCTCTCTCTCTCTCTCTCTGTGACTCAGTGGATAGCACTCTCTCTCTCTCTCTCTGTGACTCAGTGGGAGCGCCACACTGTCAGGGGGAGGGAGGGTCAGTACTGAGGGAGCGCCGCACTGTGGGAGGGTCGGTGCTGAGAGGCTACACTGTCTGAGGGTCAGTAGGTGCTGAGAGGCTACACTGTCTGAGGGTCAGTATTGAGAGAGCAACGCACTCGATCACAGTGAGCGTGTTACAGGGAGGGGGTGGTTTGCAGACTGAGGGGTTGTGGGGTATAAAGTGAGGTGAGGGACGTGGGTTATACAGTCAAGGGACAGGTACAGGTATACTGTGAGGGGTGTGGTGCGGGGTGTACAGTGAGTGATGTGGGGTATACACTGAGGTGAGGCGTGTGGGGTGTACAGCGAGGGGTGAAGAGTATACAACGAGGGGTGAGGGGTGTACAGCGAGGGGTGTGGGCTGTACAGCGAGGGGTGTGGGGTGTACAGCGAGGGGTGTGGGCTGTACAGCGAGGGGTGTGGGCTGTACAGCGAGGGGTGAGGGGTGTACAGGGAGGGGTGAGGGGTGTACAGCGAGGGGTGAGGGGTGTACAGGGAGGGGTGAGGGGTGTACAGCGAGGGGTGAGGGGTGTACAGTGAGGGGTGCCGGGTGTACAGTGAGGGGTGTGGAGTGTACAGGGAGGGGTGAGGGGTGTACAGTGAGGGGTGAGGGGGTGAGGGATGTACAGCGAGGGGTGAGGGGTGTACAGCGAGGGGTGAAGGGTGTACAGCGAGGGGTGAGGGGTGTACAGCGAGGGATGAGGGGTGTACAGTGAGGGGTGAGGGGTGTACAGCGAGGGGTGAGGGGTGTGAGGTGTACAGCGAGGGGTGAGAGGTGTACAGCGAGGGGTGAGGGGTGTACAGCGAGGGGTGAGGGGTGTACAGCGAGGGGTGAGGGGTGTACAGCGAGGGGAGAGGGGTGTACAGCGAGGGGTGAGGGGTGTACAGAGAGGGGTGAGGGGTGTACAGTGAGGGGTGTGGGGTGTACAGTGAGGGGTGTGGGGTGTACAGCGAGGGGTGTGGGGTGTACAGCGAGGGGTGTGGGGTGTACAGTGACGGTTGAGGGGTGTACAGTGAGGGGTGAGGCGTGTACAGTGAGGGGTGTACAGTGAGGGGTGTACAGTGAGGGGTGTGGGGTGTACAGTGAGGGGTGTGGGGTGAGGGGTGTACAGCGAGGATTGTAGGGTGTACAGCGAGGGGTGTACAGTGAGGGGTGTGGGGTGTACAGTGAGGGGTGTGGGGTGAGGGGTGTACAGTGAGGGGTGAGGGGTATACAGTGAGGGGTGTGGTGTATACAGTGAGGGGTGTGGTGTATACAGTGAGGGGTGTGGGGTGAGGGGTGTACAGTGATGGGTGAGGGGTGTGGGGTGAGGGGTGCACAGCGAGGGGTGTACAGCCAGGGGTGAGGGGTGTACAGCGAGGGGTGAGGGGTGTACAGTGAGGTGTGAGGGGTATACAGTGAGGGGTGAGGGGTGTACAGCGAGGGGTGAGGGGTGTACGGTGAGGGGGGAGGGGCAAGGGGTGTGGGGTGTACAGCGAGGGGTGTGGGGTGTACAGTGAGGGGTGTGGGGTGTACAGCGAGGGGTGAGGGGTGTACAATGAGGGGTGAGGGGTGTGGGGTGTACAGTGAGCGGTGTGGGGTGTACAGTGAGGGGTGAGGGGTGTACAGTGAGGGGTGTATAGTGAGGGGTGTGGGCTGTACAGTGAGGGATGTACAGTGAGGGGTGTGGGGTGTACAGCGAGGGGTGAGGGGTGTACAGCGAGGGGTGAGGGGTGTACAGCGAGGGGTGAGGGGTGTACAGTGAGGGGTGAGGGGTGTACAGTGAGGGGTGAGGGGCGTGGGGTGTACAGCGAGGGGTGTGGGGTGTACAGCGAGGGGTGAGGGGCGTGGGGTGTACAGCGAGGGGTGAGGGGTGTACAGCGAGGGGTGTGGGGTGTACAGCGAGGGGTGTGGGGTGTACAGCGAGGGGTGTGGGGTGTACAGCGAGAGGTGAGGGGTGTACAGCGAGGGGTGAGGGGTGTACAGTGAGGGGTGAGGGGTGTGGGGTGAGGGGTGAGGGGTGTACAGCGAGGGGTGAGGGGTGTACAGTGAGGGGTGAGGGGTGTACAGTGAGGAGTGAGGGGTGTACAGTGAGGGGTGAGGGGTGTACAGTGAGGGGTGAAGGGTGTACAGCGAGGGGTGTATAGTAAGGGGTGTGGGGTGTACAGTGAGGGGTGTGGGGTGTACAGTGAGGGGTGTGGGGTGTACAATGAGGGGTGTGGGGTATACAGTGAGGGGTGAGGGGTGTACAGTGAGGGGTGAGGGGTGTACAGCGAGGGGTGAGGAGTGTACAGTGAGGGGTGTACAGTGAGGGGTGAGGGGTGTACAGCGAGGGGTGAGGAGTGTACAGTGAGGGGTGAGGGGTGTACAGCGAGGGGTGAGGGGTGTACAGCGAGGGGTGAGGAATGTACAGTGAGGGGTGAGAAGTGTACAGCGAGGGGTGAGGGGTATACAGCGAGGGGTGAGGGGTTTATAGCAAGGGGTGAGGGGTGTACAGCGAGGCGTGTGGGGTGTACATAGGGGTGTGGGGTGTACAGCGAGGGGTGAGGGGTGTACAGCGAGGGGTGTGGGGTGTACAGCGAGGGGTGAGGGGTGTACAGTGAGGGGTGAGGGGTGTATAGTGAGGGGTGTACAGCGAGGGGTGAGGGGTGTACAGTGAGGGTTGTGGTGTGTACAATGAGGGGTGAGGGGTGTATAGTGAGGGGTGTACAGCGAGGGGTGTGGGGTGTACAGTGAGGGGTGAGGGGTGTATAGTGAGGGGTGTACAGCGAGGGGTGAGGGGTGTACAGTGAGGGGTGTGGGGTGTACAGCGAGGGGTGAGGGGTGTACAGTGAGGGGTGAGGGGTGTACAGCGAGGGGTGAGGGGTGTACAGCGAGGGGTGAGGGGTGTACAGCGAGGGGTGAGGGGTGTACAGTGAGGGGTGAGGGGTGTACAGTGAGGGGTGAGGGGTGTACAGTGAGGGGTGTGGGGTGTACAGTGAGGGGTGTGGGGTGTACAGCGAGGGGTGAGGGGTGTACAGCGAGGGGTGAGGGGTGTACAGCGAGGGGTGAGGGGTGTACAGTGAGGGGTAAGGGTTGTACAGTGAGGGGTGAGGGGTGTACAGTGAGGGGTGAGGGGTGTACAGTGAGGGTTGAGGGGTGTGGGGTGTACAGCAAGGGGTGAGGGGTGTACAGTGAGGTGCGTGGGGTGTACAGTGAGGGGTGTGGGGTGTACAGTGAGGGGTGTGGGGTGTACAGTGAGGGGTGAGGGGTGTACAGTGAGGGGTGAGGGGTGTACAGTGAGGGGTGTGGGGTGTACAGGGAGGGGTGAGGGGTGTACAGCGAGGGGTGAGGGGTGTACAGCGAGGGGTGAGGGGTGTACAGCGAGGGGTGAGGGGTGTACAGCGAGGGGTGAGGGGTGTACAGCGAGGGGTGAGGGGTGTACAGCGAGGGGTGAGGGGTGTACAGCGAGGGGTGAGGGGTGTACAGCGAGGGGTGAGGGGTGTACAGCGAGGGGTGAGGGGTGTACAGCGAGGGGTGAGGGGTGCACAGCGAGGGGTGAGGGGTGTACAGCGAGGGGTGAGGGGTGTACAGTGAGGGGTGAGGGGTGTACAGTGAGGGGTGAGGGGTGTACAGTGAGGGGTGTGGGGTGTACGGTGAGGGGTGTGGGGTGTACAGCGAGGGGTGAGGGGTGTACAGCGAGGGGTGAGGGGTGTACAGCGAGGGGTGAGGGGTGTACAGTGAGGGGTGAGTGTTGTACAGTGAGGGGTGAGGGGTGTACAGTGAGGGGTGAGGGGTGTACAGTGAGGGTTGAGGGGTGTGGGGTGTACAGCAAGGGGTGAGGGGTGTACAGAGGTGTGTGGGGTGTACAGTGAGGTGTGTGGGGTGTACAGTGAGGGGTGTGGGGTGTACAGTGAGGGGTGAGGGGTGTACAGTGAGGGGTGAGGGGTGTACAGCAAGGGGTGTGGGGTGTACAGGGAGGGGTGAGGGGTGTACAGCGAGGGGTGAGGGGTGTACAGCGAGGGGTGAGGGGTGTACAGCGAGGGGTGAGGGGTGTACAGCGAGGGGTGAGGGGTGTACAGCAAGGGGTGAGGGGTGTACAGCGAGGGGTGAGGGGTGTACAGCGAGGGGTGAGGGGTGTACAGCGAGGGGTGAGGGGTGTACAGTGAGGGGTGAGGGGTGTACAGCGAGGGGTGAGGGGTGTACAGCGAGGGGTGTACAGTGAGGGGTGAGGGGTGTACAGTGAGGGGTGAGGGGTGTACAGCGAGGGGTGAGGGGTGTACAGTGAGGGGTGTACAGTGAGGGGTGTACAGCGAGGGGTGAGGGGTGTACAGCGAGGGGTGAGGGGTGTACAGTGAGGGGTGTACAGTGAGGGGTGAGGGGTGTACAGCGAGGGGTGAGGGGTGTACAGCGAGGGGTGAGGGGTGTACAGCGAGGGGTGAGGAGTGTACAGTGAGGGGTGAGGGGTGTACAGCGAGGGGTGAGGGGTGTACAGCGAGGGGTGAGGGGTGTACAGCGAGGGGTGAGGGGTGTACAGCGAGGGGTGAGGGGTGTACAGCGAGGGGTGAGGGGTGTACAGCGAGGGGTGAGGAGTGTACAGAGGGGTAAGAGGTGTACAGTGAGGGGTGTACAGTGAGGGGTGAGGCGTGTACAGTGAGGGGTGAGGGGTGTACAGTGAGGGGTGTACAGTGAGGGGTGAGGGGTGTACAGTGAGGGGTGTACAGCGAGGGGTGAGGCGAGTACAGTGAGGGGTGTACAGTGAGGGGTGTACAGTGAGGGGTGAGGCGTGTACAGTGAGGGGTGAGGGGTGTACAGTGAGGGGTGAGGGGTGTACAGTGAGGGTTGAGGGGTGTGGGGTGTACAGTGAGGGGTGTACAGTGAGGGGTGAGGGGTGTACAGTGAGGGGTGTGGGGTGTACAGTGAGGGGTGTACAGTGAGGGGTGAGGGGTGTACAGTGAGGGGTGAGGGGTGTACAGCGAGGGGTGTGGGGTGTACAGTGAGGGGAGAGGGGTGTACAGTGAGGGGTGTACAGTGAGGGGTGAGGGGTGTACAGCGAGGGGTGAGGGGTGTACAGCGAGGGGTGAGGGGTGTACAGTGAGGGGTGAGGGGTGTACAGCGAGGGGTGAGGGGTGTACAGCGAGGGGTGAGGGGTGTACAGTGAGGGGTGAGGGGTGTACAGCGAGGGGTGAGGGGTGTACAGCGAGGGGTGAGGGGTGTACAGTGAGGGGTGAGGGGTGTACAGCGAGGGGTGAGGGGTGTACAGCGAGGGGTGAGGGGTGTACAGCGAGGGGTGTGGGGTGTACAGCGAGGGGTGAGGGGTGTACAGCGAGGGGTGAGGGGTGTACAGCGAGGGGTGAGGGGTGTACAGCGAGGGGTGAGGGGTGTACAGCGAGGGGTGAGGGGTGTACAGTGAGGGGTGAGGGGTGTACAGCGAGGGGTGAGGGGTGTACAGCGAGGGGTGTGGGGTGTACAGCGAGGGGTGAGGGGTGTACAGCGAGGGGTGAGGGGTGTACAGCGAGGGGTGAGGGGTGTACAGCGAGGGGTGAGGGGTGTACAGCGAGGGGTGAGGGGTGTACAGCGAGGGGTGAGGGGTGTACAGCGAGGGGTGAGGGGTGTACAGCGAGGGGTGTATCTCTTACTGTTATATTTGTCCTTTTCCTCCTCCAGTGTGTCACCTCCTTGTTGATGCTGATTATTGCGGATATTTACACATTGATTAATTACGTGGTGTTCATTAATTATTTGTGTTACGGAGTTACTGTAACCGCACTCCTCGTCCTCCGTTGGAAGAAGCCTAATATTTCTAGACCAATTAAGGTAGGTCTGGAGTCTCAGCACCTTCTCATCCCCTCTCAGCTTCCCTTTCACTTCTCCGCATTATAATATTGTTCTTTCCTCGATATCTCACCTACACACAGCCTCTCTCCCGATCTATCTCACTGTGTTTAAAATAAAGGCCTCTCACTCCTGCTCCTTATTCTTTTCCAAGGCCCCAAACTGCAAATTTATACATTGCCATCACCTCCCTCCCCCTGCCAGCCCTCCCTGGAAACACAGACATTTACAGCACAACTGAGGCCATTCAGCCCAGGCTGGCCACTGAAACCCATGACAGGATGCCAGTCTGCTCCTGGTGCTGGATCCCACTCCAGGGCTTGGGCCAAAAGACAAAGGCTGACATTCCAGTGCAGGCTTGAGGGAGAGCTACACTGTCAGAGGTGCCGTTTTTCAGACAGCCAAAAACTGAGGTCCCATCTGCCTGCTTAGGTGGATGTAAAATAGCCCATGATGCTATTTCAAAGATCATCAAGGGAGTTATCCCCAGTTATTTATAACTGGGTTATTGAGTTAGCCCCAATATTTATGCATCAACATCAAAAAATCAGACGATCTGGTCTTTCTCACCTTGCTGTTTGTCAGGGTTTGCTCTGTGCAATGGTTGTGAAAAGCACTGTATCAATGAAAGCCTTTCTTTTTCCTCTGTGCTACCACAATCTCAAATTAATCGCACTGTCCCGCTCTCTCTGCATAACCATTTATCAACTGCAGAACTAATCCTACTGTCCCATTCTGTGCGCAAAGCCCCGTATCAATCCCAACCAAAGCCCCGTATCAATCCCAACCTAAGCCCACTGCCCCTCCCTTTCCCCATAACCCTGTATCAATCCCCAACCTATTCCCATTCCCCCACTCTCCCCATAGCTGTGTATCAATCCCCAAACTAATTCCATAAACTTTGGCTTTGCCCAGTAATCTTACTCGCACTGAGTCCCGTTCACCTACCATCCCTATGTTCACTGATCTACATTGGCTCCCAGTCCAGCAACATCTCCATTTTAAATTTCTCATCCTTATTTTCAAATCCCTCCACGGCTTAGGTCCTCCCTGTCTCTGTGACCTCCTCCAGCCCCAACTAAACTCTGAGATATCTGCACTTATCCAATTTGAGCCTCTTGAACATCCCCAATTTCCTTCTCCCCATAATTAGCAGCTGTGTCGTCAGCTGCCTGGGCCCTGAGCTCTTGAATTCACTCCCTAGATCTCTGCACCTCTCTCCCCCTTTAAACAATACCTTAAACGTACGTCTTTGACCAAGTCCCGCTCTATTATCTCCTGAAATGGCTTGGTATCAAATGTGAACTATCTTGGGATGTTTTACTACTTATATAAATACAAGTTATTGATCAACTCTACAGACCTCTATCAGTCTGAGTGCCGATCTCTAATGACCCTGATTTCAATCTCAGCTCTTTTCCCTCCAGGTAAATCTGCTGTTCCCGGTTGTTTACCTGCTGTTTTGGGCCTTCCTGCTGGTGTTCAGCTTCTATTCGGAGCCGGTGGTGTGTGGCACTGCCCTGGTCATTATACTGACTGGTGTTCCTGTCTATCTGCTGGGAATCCAATGGAGCAAGAAGCCAAAGTATTTCAATGATGTGATCGGTGAGACTGGAGCAAGAAATGCCTCCAACTGTAACCTTACTAAATTTGTAGATGGAAGTAAAACTGGGTGGGAGCGGGAGATACCGTAGTTCAAGTTATCAACATCAGAAAGAATTCAAAGCAATTGGGAAGTGAGATTTATCAGAGAAATGTTGCACACATTGGAACAAAGCATCCACCATTAGTCCATCAGTGAAACAAGACTGAACAATATGTGACATCTCAAGGCTGCAAAATGCCAAGGAGTGAAAGCCAACCCCTAGATACCCTCACCCTCCCATCCCCCTACCCTCAAACACCCTCACTGGTTGAGGTGAATAGTGTAGGTATGTAAGTGGGGGGGGGAAGCCGGATAAACATGAGAGGAAAAGGAATAGGAAATGCTGATAGGGTGAGATGAAGTCAATTGTTTCAAGACTGAGATCAACAGATTTTAGATGGATAAGGGTATTCAGGGATATGGAGCAAAGGCAGGTCAAATAGAGTTGAAATGCAAATCAGCTATGATCTAACAGAATGATGGAACAAGCTTGAAGGGCTGAATGGCCTCCTCTTGTCCCTTGGTGTGAAGAAGTGCTGCCTGATTTTACCTTGGATGTCTGGCTCTCATGTTAAGATTCTACTGCTTGTTCTGGACTTCCCCACCAGAGGGGATAGATTCTCTCTATCCACCCTATTCAATCCTTTAACCATCTAAAAGACCGCAATCAAATCACCCCAAAGGTGGAAAAATAATAGAAAGGGGAAAACAGTGGGAGAATTCTATAGAGACCATTTCCCAACTCAGCACAATAGAAGACAGTGTTGATGAGAACTTTCTGCCCTTCAATTTTTTCCTGGGTTCATCACTGACCCCAAATCCTGCAAGGGGTTAGAAGTGCAAGAGTAAAAAAGTCTTGCTGTAATTACATAGGGTTTTGCTTGGACCACACCTGGAGTATTATGTACAGCTTTGGCCCCCGTACCTAAGAAAGGATATTCTTGTCTTAGAGGGGGTGCAACAGAGGTTTGTGAGACTGGTTCCTGAGATGAGAGGGTTGTCGTGTGAGGAGAAGTTGAGTTTAGAAGAGTGAGAGGTGATCTCATCGAAATAGGTCAAATTCTTAAGAGTTTAACACAGTATTTTGAGAGGCTGTTTCCCCTGGCTGGAGAGTATAGAAATGCTATTTATTACATTCTGAACCAGTTGGGTGTGTTCTCATTTTTCAGAATCAATGACATTTTCCGGGCAGAAGTTTTGTTTCGTCATTTTTCCACAAGAGGAGATTCCAGAAGAGAATGGGCAGCCTCTCACCCTCAATCAAAACAAAAAGTACCGGGATGCATAGCTGACCCTCAACCTGGATGCATCCCAGAGCACAACCAACCAGCTGTCACCAAACTGTGACCAACAACAAGGACAGAAGGAAATGTTTTGCCAAAAGACAAAAAGGAAAAAAAAAAATTACTGGAGGGGGAGAAATTCTGATGTTTTCTGTTTAGGGATCAATCTGATAAGAATTCAGTAGAGCCTATGGGAAAGTCCCTCTAACCACCAGAAGGAAGCTGCAGCCTCCAAGCCTGAGTGTATCACCCTCAGTACGCCCCGATTAGGATCAATTCTATCTCCCCTCTGCTTGAGGGACTGACCTGATCCAAGCTTGAATTACAATTATCATGGACTAGTCAATTCAGTTCAAGCACGACCATTTCCCCTGTCAATAAACAAGACAGAACAAACTTGGTCCACTGTTAACTAAACGCTCCCCACATCCTTCAATCCCAACCACATGCCCTTTCCCCATTATCTCCCAATCTCACCTTTTCCCCATACCCCTCAATCCTACCCACCTTCTCCCTATATATATCAATCCCTGCCTACTCACCTGTTCCCCATATCCCCCTCTCTCCAGAAGTAACTCCCAGCCTCCCTGACCCTCAGGCCCTCTTGGTCCATCACTGCTCATTCTACATCATGTCTGCTCCAGCTCTACATACGTTCCTTTTAATGTCTCTTTTCTTTGGAGCTTTTGCTGGTGCCAGTCCTGATCCAGTATTCCCGATTGCAGCGCCAGTCCTGATCCAGTATTCCCGATTGCAGTTCCAGTCCTGATCCAGTATTCCCGATTGCAGCACCAGTCCTGATCCAGTATTCCCGATTGCAGTTCCAGTCCTGATCCAGTATTCCCGATTGCAGCGCCAGTCCTGATCCAGTATTCCCGATTGCAGTTCCAGTCCTGATCCAGTATTCCCGATTGCAGCGCCAGTCCTGATCCAGTATTCCCAATTGCAGCACCAGTCCTGATCCAGTATTCCCGATTGCAGCTCCAGTCCTGATCCAGTATTCCCGATTGCAGCGCCAGTCCTGATCCAGTATTCCCGATTGCAGCGCCAGTCCTGATCCAGTATTCCCGATTGCAGCGCCAGTCCTGATCCAGTATTCCCGATTGCAGCGCCAGTCCTGATCCAGTATTCCCGATTGCAGTTCGTCCTGATCCAGTATTCCCGATTGCAGCTCCAGTCCTGATCCAGTATTCCCGATTGCAGCGCCAGTCCTGATCCAGTATTCCCGATTGCAGCGCCAGTCCTGATCCAGTATTCCCGATTGCAGCGCCAGTCCTGATCCAGTATTCCCGATTGCAGCGCCAGTCCTGATCCAGTATTCCCGATTGCAGTGCCAGTCCTGATCCATTATTCCCGATTGCAGCGCCAGTCCTGATCCCATATTCCTGATTACAGTGCCAGTCCTGATCCAGTATTCCCGATTGCAGTGCCAGTCCTGATCCAGTATTCCCAATTGCAGCGCCAGTCCTGATCCCGTATTCCCGATTGCAGCGCCAGTCCTGATCCCGTATTCCCGATTGCAGTGTCAGTCTTGTTCTGCACAGCTGTGCTGCTTTGCTATATGCTCTGTTTCCAAATCCAGCCTTTCCCAGCATTGTGTCCGCTGACA
Source organism: Cetorhinus maximus (assembly GCF_964194155.1). Taxonomy (NCBI): domain Eukaryota; kingdom Metazoa; phylum Chordata; class Chondrichthyes; order Lamniformes; family Cetorhinidae; genus Cetorhinus; species Cetorhinus maximus. The sequence goes on from NC_135884.1 coordinate 156,203,886, forward strand.
ATTTCTGCTCAAATGAAGAATTTTCAGACAAGTAGCGGGAGGGCATGGTCAACGGGCATCAAGGCCGTGTTGGCATGGTGCTGCCCTTACCCATATCCCCATCGTTACCCTGTGCTCCAGGCTTGAAAATCAGAATCAGAATGAAATAGCAAATTTTCATCCACTCTGCCAGATTCCCCAACCAGAACCAGTGTGTTTTTCCTTTTGCAGGGATGGAGTAGTGACACTAATCGTGATACAGGAAGAGCTTGAGGAAAACCTTGATTAGACTCAATAAAGTTCTTCCAATCCTGAAGCCTATTCCTTTTCTAATTATTAAATGAATGGAATTTCAGCACTTGTAGATTTAAAGTTCAACATGAATTTTTAATGTTTTTTTAAAGAGCCAACACCAAATACTCACCGTGCACAATGTCTTAGTTTCTGGAAAATACATCAAGGTTAAAAAAGCCCAGCATTTATTACATTGATCAAGTAATCCCATTTTCACGACTGTCCTTCATAATCCAAGTAGGAAGATGACTGCATTCTCCACCATCAACCTCCCTCCCCACCCACACTCGCAAATCCTCCTCTCAGCATCAGCTGTGGTTCAGTGGGTGGCTCCCTTACCTCTGAGTCAGAAGGTTCTGGGTTCAAGTCTCACCTGAACACATAATCCAGGCTCTCATTCCAATGTAATGTATAGGGAGGGCTGCACTATCAGAGGGTCAGTGCTGAGGGAGGGCTGCACTATCAGAGGGTCAGTGCTGAGGGAGGGCTGCCCTATCAGAGGGTCAGTGCTGAGGGAGGGCTGCCCTATCAGAGGGTCAGTGCTGAGGGAGGGCTGCCCTATCAGAGGGTCAGTGCTGAGGGAGGGCTGCCCTATCAGAGGGTCAGTGCTGAGGGAGGGCTGCCCTATCAGAGGGTCAGTGCTGAGGGAGGGCTGCCCTATCAGAGGGTCAGTGCTGAGGGAGGGCTGCACCATCAGAGGGTCAGTGCTGAGGGAGGGCTGCACTATCAGAGGGTCAGTGCTGAGGGAGGGCCGCACTATCAGAGGGTCAGTGCTGAGGGAGGGCTGCCCTATCAGAGGGTCAGTGCTGAGGGAGGGCTGCCCTATCAGAGGGTCAGTGCTGAGGGAGGGCTGCCCTATCAGAGGGTCAGTGCTGAGGGAGGGCTGCCCTATCAGAGGGTCAATGCTGAGGGAGGGCTGCACCATCAGAGGGTCAGTGCTGAGGGAGGGCTGCACCATCAGAGGGTCAGTGCTGAGGGAGGGCCGCACTATCAGAGGGTCAGTGCTGAGGGAGGGCTGCACCATCGGAGGGGAAGTACCAAGGGACAGCCGCACTGTCAGGTCGGTGCTGAGGGAGGGCTGCACCATCGGAGGGGAAATACTGAGGGAGGGCCACACTATCAGAGGGTCAGTGCTGAGGGAGGGCTGCACCATCGGAGGGGAAATACTGAGGGACGGTCGCACTGTCAGAGGGTCAGTGCTGAGGGAGGGCTGCACTATCAGAGGGTCAGTGCTGAGGGAGGGCTGCACCATCGGAGGGGAAACACTGAGGGAGAGCCGCACTGTCAGGTCAGTGCTGAGGGAGGGCCACACCATCGGGGGGGAAATACTGAGGGACAGCCGCACTCTCAGGTCGGTGCTGAGGGAGGGCCACACCATTGGAGGGACAGCCACACCATCGGAGGGACAATACTGAGGGAGTACCGTACTGTCAGTTGGATGACACTGAGGGATCGCCATGCTGTCAGAGGGGCAGTACTGAAGGAGTGCTATACTCAGTGCAGATTCAGTGGAGAGGTTAAATTGAGGCATTGGCTGCCCTATCAGGTGAACATAAAAGATTCCACAGCGCTGTTCAAAGAGCAGGGAAGTTCGCTCCAGTGTCCTGGCCAATGTGTATCCCTCAACCCAAAATCACTAAAAACGATTGGCTGGCCATTTATCTCAGCTGCTTATTTTCAGGGCATGAGCATCGCTGGCAACAGCAGCATTTATTGCCCATTCCTAGTTGCCGTTGAGAAGGTGGTGGTGAGCTGACTTCTTGAACCACTTCAGTCCATGTGGTGTAGATACACCCACAGTGCTGTTAGGGAGGGAGTTCCAGGATTTTGACCCAGTGACAGTGAAGGAACGGCAATATATTTCCAAGTCAGGATGGTTTGAGACTTGGAAATACATCCTTTGACATAACATGCTTCATTTTTGTCATTGAGGCCCTGAGCATAAGGGATGTTGGTTAGTCCCAGGATTCCAGCGACCAATGGAAAGCCAGTCAGCTTTGTAGCTATACACTGAGAACGAGGCACAGAGATCCCAAAAGGTGTGTCACATTCCTACCTGTTTCACTGGCATCTCCTCTGCAGCTAAACTCAGTCCTGTTTAAACCAGGAAATCCTAGCCCCATTTGGGAACATAAAAGCCTCCCCTAAGGGGGAATTCTTGGCAATAACCTAGGAAGGAATGGAAAATAAATCTGTTGGGTTAGATATATATTTTTAGGAAGGTAGGGATACGTACGGAAAGAGGAGCAATAGCATCAGTGTATGAGTGAACACACTCGGGAGACTGATGTACAAAACAAAGGGATTCAAACAATCAATATCATAGAATGATGCAGTATTGAAGGCCATTTGGCCCATCATGCTGGTGCTGGCTCTTTGAAAGAGCTACCCAATTACTCCCATGTTCTTGCTATTAGCTTGCTATTGAAAAAGATATTCTCATCTCCCCCACCGCTCTTTGCCAATTGTCATATCAATACAAGTTTTCATTTAGTGGGTCAGTAAATTCTTCTCAAAGCCTGTCCACCATCTACAGGTCATGAGTGCGATGGAATACAATCCACTTGCCTGGATAAGTGCAGCTGCAACACTCAAGAAGCTCGACACCATCCATGACAACACAGCCTGCTTGACTGGCAACCTATTCGCCACCTTAAACAATCACTCCCTCCACCACCAATGCATAGTGCAGCATGGTATACTATATACAAGATGCACTGCAGCAACTCACCAAGGTTCCTTCGACAGCATCTTCCAAACCTGCCGGCTCTACCACCTAGGAGTGCAAAGGCAGCAGCTGCCTGGAAATGCCACCATCTGCGAGTTTCCTTCTGAAACATGCCAAGCTACGCCATCATTGAGGATTGGGATGTTCTTGGAGCCTCCTCCTGTTATTTATTCAATTGCCCACCATCATTGCGATTGCATGTAGCTTTCTAATTTGGAAGTATATTGCTGTTCCTTCACTGTCACTCGGTCAATATCCTGGAACCTACACCACGCATTTACAAAGGCAGCTCACTACCAGCCTCTCAAAGCCAATTAGGGATGGACAATAAATGCTGGCCTTGCCAATGATGCCCACATCTGTGAATGAATAAATTAACCAGGATTTCACCCCTTGCATTTGGCATTTTTGGAAATGTCCAATTTAATTTTTTAAAATGGAATTCCTAGAATTACACTAGAGAATTTACAAGGGAATACAAGGCTAGTCTCTGCAACCTGGCCTCAATTTAACCCTTTTAGCACATATCATTCTGGTGAATCTGCACTGCACCTCCTGCAAATTCGATATTTTCTTCCTGAGTTGCAGTACCCAGAACTGAATACAATACACTAACTGGAGTCTAATCAGAACTCAATGCAATTGTAACCTGAGTATCCTGCTGTCTGTGACCTCAAACACCAAAGACAAACATCAGTGTTGTGGGGATACTATCACCTTCTTGTCCCACTTCATACTGACTTCAACATATATCACTGTACCTTGGAGCATTACCTTGGAATCTCCATTGCACCAGTTCAAGCAGGCAACCCACCAACATCTCAAGTGATGGGTAGTAGACGGGTCACCCACATCTCAAGAGCAAATAAAGAAAGCCCACCCAAACGCTGTGGCCATGTCATATTTCTATTCAAGCCCCACTCGGTCACCGCTGTCCTTGGGGATGGCAGTACAGCGATTACCTTACTGATCTTGCAATCCTGGACTTGACTAAAGCTCCTGGCACAAGTTCAAAATCCCACATGGGTATCTGAGGGAATTTAAATTCAATCAATTACTAAATCTGCAATGAAACGATAGTCTTGTTAATATTGATCATGAACCTACCAGATTGTCATTAACATCCATCTGATTCACAAATACCCTTCAGTTCGGCCTACATGCGACTCCAGACACATAGCTGACTCTTAACTGCCCTCTGAAATCACCTAGCAAAACAAGTTGCAGGTGGCTCACCACCACCTGCTCAAGGGCATTTATGGATAAATGACATCCTTGCGTTTAAATAACTCCATGGTCTCACCCCTCTTATCTCTGTAATAGCCTCCAGTCCTCCAATGACCACTCTGTGTTCTAGGTCAATTCGTTTTTCAGACAGGACATTAAAGGTCCAATGACCACTATCCAAAAAAGAGCAGGTGCATTCTCTCCCAGTGTCCTGCTTAATATTTATCCCAGAATCAACATCACAAAAACAAATCATTTGGTCATTGCCACATTGTTGTGTGGGGGATCTTGTTGTGCATAAATTGGCTACTTTATTTCCTACTTTACAACAGTGACTACACTTCAAAATTGCCTCCTTGGCTGTGAAGTGTTGTAGGACATAGGGAGGTTGTGAAGGGCAATGCAATGCTCTCCTGAAAACCCACTTCTTTGATTGGCCTATAGGACATCCCTCCTGATCTCGTCTCTGGCTCTGGGCACATTTTGTGTCATTGAAGCACCTGGGGACATTTTTCTCCATGGTAAAGTGGAGTATCAAAAGAGCCCTGGTTCTATTAGTAAGTAGATTATAATTAGTAACCCATTCACAACCTTCGACGATTGGGAAGTGACTAAACTTCCACATGAGAGTTTGTGAAGTTGAAATATTAAGCATTTATTGATCCTTTGACATGATCAACTTGAGTTCAGGGCACAACCCCCCTGCTGGCCCTTCCCCATTTCAAAATTCCAATATTGTCAATCAGCAAGCTTAGTGTGCTCATGGGAAACACACCTAAACCAATTTACCATACTCCTCGTGGCATATTTTTACTTTATTCCTTCAAGCTGGTTCCACCGGACAGTGACAGACCCGTCCCCACCAGTACTGTACTCCAGTGTTATACAGTGACAGACCCGTCCCCACCAGTACTGTACCCCAGTGTTATACAGTGACAGACCCGTCCCCACCAGTACTGTACCCCAGTGTTATACAGTGACAGACCCGTCCCCACCAGTACCGTACCCCAGTGTTATACAGTGACAGACCCGTCCCCACCAGTACTGTACCCCAGTGTTATACAGTGACAGACCCGTCCCCACCAGTACTGTACCCCAGTGTTATACAGTGACAGACCTGTCCCCACCAGTACTGTACCCCAGTGTTACACAGTGACAGACCCGTCCCCACCAGTACTGTACTCCAGTGTTATACAGTGACAGACCCGTCCCCACCAGTACAGTACCCCAGTGTTATACAGTGACAGACCCGTCCCCACCAGTACTGTACCCCAGTGTTATACAGTGACAGACCCGTCCCCACCAGTACTGTACCCCAGTGTTATACAGTGACAGACCCGTCCCCACCAGTACTGTACCCCGGTGTTATATAGTGACAGACCCATCCCCACCAGTACTGTACCCCAGTGTTATACAGTGACAGACCCGTCCCCACCAGTACTGTACCCCAGTGTTATACAGTGACAGACCCGTCCCCACCAGTACGGCACCCCAGTGTTATACAGTGACAGACCCGTCCCCACCAGTACTGCACCCCAGTGTTATACAGTGACAGACCTGTCCCCACCAGTACTGTACCCCAGTGTTATACAGTGGCAGACCCGTCCCCACCAGTACTGCACCCCAGTGTTATACAGTGACAGACCCGTCCCCACCAGTACTGCACCCCAGTGTTATACAGTGACAGACCTGTCCCCACCAGTACTGTACCCCAGTGTTATACAGTGACAGACCCATCCCCACCAGTACTGCACCCCAGTGTTATACAGTGACAGACCTGTCCCCACCGGTACTGTACCCGTGTTATACAGTGACAGACCAGTCCCCATCAGTACAATACCCCAGTGTTATACAGTGACAGACCTATCCCCACCAGTACTGTACCCCAGTATTATACAGTGACAGACCCGTCCCCACCAGTACTGTACCCCAGTGTTATACAGTGAAAGATACATCCCCACCAGTACTGTACCCCAGTGTTATACAGTGACAGACCTGTCCCCACCAGTACTGTACCCCAGTGTTATACAGTGACAGACCTGTCCCCACCGGTACTGTACCCGTGTTATACAGTGACAGACCAGTCCCCATCAGTACAATACCCCAGTGTTATACAGTGACAGACCTATCCCCACCAGTACTGTACCCCAGTATTATACAGTGACAGACCTGTCCCCACCAGTACTGTACCCCAGTGTTATACAGTGAAAGATACATCCCCACCAGTACTGTACCCCAGTGTTATACAGTGACAGACCTGTCCCCACCAGTACTGTACCCCAGTGTTATACAGTGACAGACCCGTCCCCACCAGTACTGTACCCCAGTGTTATACAGTGACAGACCCCACCAGTACTGTACCCCAGTGTTATACAGTGACAGACCCGTCCCCACCAGTACTGTACCCCAGTGTTATACAGTGACAGACCCATCCCCACCAGTACTGCACCCCGGTGTTATACAGTGACAGACCTGTCCCCACCAGTACTGTACCCCAGTGTTATACAGTGATAGACCCATCCCCACCAGTACAGTACCCCAGTGTTGTACAGTGACAGACCTGTCTCCACCAGTACTGTACCCCAGTGTTATACAGTGACAGACCTGTTCCCGCCAGTACTGTACCCCAGTGTTATACAGTGACAGACCCGACCCCACTAGTACTGTACCCCAGTGTTATACAGTGACAGACTGTCCCCACCAGTGCTGTACCCCAATGTTATACAGTGACAGACCCGTCCCCACTAATACTGTACAATAGTGTTATACAGTGACAGACTGTCCCCACCAGTACTGTACCCCAATGTTATACAGTGACAGACCCGTCCCCACTAGTACTGTACAATAGTGTTATACAGTGACAGACTGTCCCCACCAGTACTGTACCCCAATGTTATACAGTGACAGACCTGTCCCCACCAGTACTGTACCCCAATGTTATACAGTGACAGACCTGTCCCCACCAGTACTGTACACCAGTGTTATACTGTGACAGACCCGTCCCCACTAGTACTGTACAATAGTGTTATAGAGTGACAGACCCGTCCCCACCAGTACTGTACCTCAGTGCTATGCTCAAAATGCTCCCTCCATACATGGCCTGAGTTTGGATGGAGTGAATCTAGAAAGGAACTTGGGTTTTTTTCACAATTGAAGTAGACATGCTGGAATTTTCACTTTAATTGTTGCACTTAACTGAACTCTCAATGACATTACAAGAATTTCCACAGGGTCCATTACTCATGAGAACTTTGAAGCAACTTTAAGTGACGAGACAGTATTTAATGTGAAGTTATGTGTCTGCACAGTACTCTGCCTTCTTGGTAGAAATGTACATTGGACAATTTTGTAAATTTTAGCATCAAAAAGGGGAAATACTTGAATCACAGCACAAGAAGTTGGGAATCCAATGACAGGACAGAGCTCAAAAACAACACCCCCACCAATTCCACAGACAGCACATCATTGAACTTACAATCAGAATTGCTGTTTGGAGGAACGGTTCACTGCAGGAGATGTTTTGGTCCCTGGTGTCATAATAACACATTTTAATCTCTTTATCCTTCTGACACAAACCTCCGCAAAATGCCATTTGAATTTTGGTATGATGTTCGATTTACAGATTTACCAGCTGCATCCCAAAAATTCAATCCAGCCAGAGAACGAGTAGAGGGAAAAAAGACAGTAAAGAGAGTCCAAATGCTGGTGGGCGGTGACAATGTAAATTCAATTCCAGTGGGGGGGAGAGAAATGGGGGACAGAGAGAGAGATAGAGCGACAGGGGGAGAGAAAGAGAGAGAGACGAGGGAGAGAGAGAGAGATGGAGAGAGAGAGAGATGGAGAGAGAGAGAGATGGAGAGAGAAAGAGGGAGAGGGGGGGAGGGGGAGAGAGAGGGGGGTGAGGGGGGAGGGGGAGAGAAAGCAAGGGGGGAGAGAGAGTGAGGGGGGGGGGGAGTGAGAGCGAGGTAGGGGAGAAAGAGAGAGAGAGAGGGGAAAAGAGAGGGGGGGGAGAGAGAAAGAGAAAGGGGGGGAGAGAGAGAGGGTGGCGAAAGACAGGGCGAGAGAAAGGGAGTGAGAGAGAATGGGACAGGCAATGCTCATTGGGGAGCCGGTGCAAAAACACGATGGGTGGAATGGTCTCCGTCTGCGCTGTTAAGATTCTGTGAGAGAAAGGGAGACAGGAAAGAGACAGGCATATACACACAGGTGAGAAAAACAGTAGAGAGACAGATGAAGAGACATAAGCAGAAGAGAAAGAGAGAGGCACAATGCAACAGATAGATGGACTAAGGAGAAAAAGACACAGACAAAAGATTGAGAAAAACAGAAAGTGAAAGGCAGAGGCGATGGCGTAATTGTATTGTCACTAGACTGGTAACCCAGAGACCCGGGGTAATGCTCTGGGGAACCAAGTTCGAATCCCACCACGGCAGATGGTAGAATTTGAATTCAGTAAAAATCTGGAATTAAATATCTGATGATGATCATTAAACCATTGTAGTCCTGGTTCACTAATGTCCTTTAGAGAAGGAAATCTGCCAACCTTACCTGGTCTGGCCTACATGTGAGACTCCAGTCCCACAGCAATGTGCTTGAATCTTAAATGCCCTCTGAACAAGAGCAATAAGTGCTGACCTAGCCAGCGACGCTCTCATCCCATGAACGAATAAAAAAAAACAACTGAATAATCCATCCCACTGCAGACAGTATCTGGCCAAACCTGCCTGTTAAAAGGGACTAAAATATCTCATTACAGTGAAAAGTTATCTGGAACTTTGCAATCCTAGAATCACCATCACCTCGACATTTTGATCAATCCTCCAAATATTTCCTAGATATCTCATGACAAAGCTGAAACCAAAATGCGATCTGCAGCGGTGAACAAGTTAGGAATCATACTGCTGCGTATTCACAGGGTTCACTGGCACTGTTCAGGAATAACTGTTCGGCTGTATAAATAGGACATCTCAAAGTCTCATCTACATTTGGTGCCATGTATTAAGCCATACAATGGCTATATGTTTTAAATAATAGTGTGGACACAACAAATGTCAGGTGATTGTAAATGCAACTGGTCTTCCAACTGGGGACTCTGCTGAATCCAGCACATATCTCACATATAATGCATTACATTCAAAAGCAGCTTCATGATATGTGGTTCCCCCTTTTTATATGGTTGTTTGAAGAAGGAAACAACTGTTTTAAAAAAATACTGTAGCAATAAAAATATTGGAGAGGTTTCACCATTTAAAATGTCTCTGTGCAGATGAAGAGATTTCTCAGCAGTTGAGCAGAACCTGGTCGTCACTCCTGTGGTCTGACTGTCAGAAGGGAGTCTGGAAAGAAGGGTCTGGCGATGGGGTCTCGGCACAGAAGTGTTTGTGACGAGGCACTGACAGGGAGCAAGGTCTTTCAGTCACAGTTTCTGGGCAACTGGAGCATTGACTCCTGCACGCAGGAGGAGCCGAGGTCAAACTCTGCTGTCTTGGGTCTCGGTGATGGTCAGACTCTGATGACTGGTTAGCCTGGTTTCTCTCGAGCACTGTTATACTCACCATCACAGAGCTCTGGACCCTGCTGCTACTGGGCCTCATAGACAGGGCGCGAGGGCCTGGGCGAAAACGCTGTCGACGGCTGCTGATTCTCCACTCCGGACTGCCTGACAGTGGGTCACGGTTACAGACGTCTCTGGCACAGCTGTCTCCTGATGACCGTCTAAGAGGGAAGTCAAAGCCAGTGATGCATGTCTCCTCAGAACTTGAAGAGCGTAGTAGGCAAGGTGTCTGCAGCTCCGTCTGACTGTCTGTGCTGGGGGACGAGGACACTTTTGGCACCGAGTTTTCGAAGGCCACGGTTGACAAGCCATCTGTTGTTGCCCCTGGGGTCTCGCCAACCTGCCGATCGGTCTCTGTGTCAGTGTCTGATTCAGGCTCTTCTCGAGGTTGCACATAGCTCCGACTGCTCTCCTGTTGTTGGCAGCTCCGCACCATCTCACTCCGGCCCAGATGGGAGGATGAGGCAGTCGAGGCAGAGGTCGGGGTGAGCAAGGGGATAAGCCCCCAGCCCCTAGGTCTCTGGAAGAACCTGCTCCAAATCCTACTGAGGCGTCCACGGGAAGACATCCTGCGTGTGGCATGGCGACGAATTTGGCGTCTCATAGCTGTGCGAATGTTCTGCAGGACAGAGGCCTGGAAACAGAGGAAAAATGTTTTTCAAAGACTGGTTTGGCATCATTAACTGGCACTGAACACCGGGGCAGATTCCAGAATGTATAACAGGGTAGGCCCACTTCTTTCCTTCGACTCAATGAGTCGCAATGGGGGACAGTTACACAGGCCCCACCTCAACCAAGCAGCCAGGCTCCACACAGAAACTCAGTCTTTCAGTTGACACGTTAAACCTCTTGGGTCCCATGGCACTATTTGATGAAGGGCGGGGGGGGTTCTTCCCAGTGTCTTCATCAATATTTATCCCTCAACCAACTTCACTAAAAACGAATGCCTGGTCACTATGACAATGGTGTATGTAACTCTAAAGGATATGGCAGACAACTGGTTTACCCATCCACTGGCAGATCTGGCTGGAACCCTTAAAACACTCCCATCTACTAAAACTGCTCATTATTCCAGGATCTTCCTGAAATGCAAAGCTATCCCCAGCTTATTTTCTCGCCTACAGACCAACTTCTTAAACCCCTCTCCCCACTACTCTCATCTCCAACAAGTGCAAGAAGCTCATGGCCTTCTTTGCCACTAAGATTGAGACAATCTAATTAGCTGCCTCTGCCATGTCCCTCCCTTCCACTAGCCCTGAGCGCCAAACTTCCTTTAATGTTCCCCTGCCCTAGCCTGAACTTGGATCTCTCTATCTCCCCTCAAGCTCCTCTTGGCCTTGAGACCCACCTTCTGTTCCTTCGATCCTATTCCCACTCAAATGCTGACCACCCAGCTTCTGGTCCCCAAGTTGGCTGATACTGTTAATGGTTCTTTAGCTTCAGGTGTTGCTGTCTGCTTTAAATCTGCATTCATCACCCCTCTCCTCAAAAAAAGCAGCCCTTGGCCTCTCCATTCTTGAAAATTATCATCCCATCTCCCTTTTCCTCTCCAAAGTCCTTGAACATGTTGACACCTCCCAAATCCATTCCCATCTTTCCCGGAATTGCATGCTTGAATCCCTCAAATCAGGTTCCTGCCCCTGCCACAGTACTGAAACAGCTCTTATTAAAGTCACAAATGACATCTTATGTGACTGCGACAAAGGTAAGCTTTCCCTCCTCATCCTTTTCGAACTGTCTGACGCCTTTGACATGGTTAAGCACACCACCCTCCTCCAACACCTCGCCACTATAATCCAGTTGGTGTGGGAATGCACTCACTTGGTTCCATTCTTATCTATCTAATCAAAGCCAGAGAATCACTTGTAATGGCTTCTCTTCCTGCTCCCGCACCATTACCCCTGGTGACTCCCAAGGATCAATCCTTGGTTTCCTCCTATGACCCATCTATATGCAACCCCTTGGCAACACCACCGAAGGCAGAATGTTTATTTTCACACGTACACTGACGAGACCCAGCTCTACTTCACTGCCACCTCTCTCAACTCCTCCACTATTGCTAAATTATCAGTCTGCTGATCCAATGTCCAGTACTGAGCAGGCAGAAATTTCCTCCAATTAAATACTGCAAGTTTCAATGAGATCACCTCTCATTCTTCTAAACTCTAGAAAATACAGGCCTAGTCTTCTCAATTTTACCTCATAGGACAATCCTGCCATCCCAGGAATCAGTCTGGTGAACCTTTGATGCACTCCCTCTAAGGCAAGTATATCATTCCTTAGGCAAGGGGACCAAAACTATATGCAATACTCCTAGGCTCTACACAATTGCAGCAAGACATCTTTACTCCTGTACTCAATTCCTCTTGCAAGAAAGGCCAACATCCATTTGCCTTCCTAATTGTTGGTGCATTGGCATGTTAACTTGCAGTGACTTATGAGCAAGGGCACCCAAGTCCCTTTGAACATCAACACTTCCCAATCTCTCCCCATTTAACAAAATGCTCTGCATTTCTGTTTTTCCACCAAAGTGGTAACTTCACATTTTTCCACATTAAATTCCATCTGCCATACTCTTGGCCACTCATTTAACCTGTCTAAATCCCCTTGAAGCCTTTTTTGCATCCTCCTCACAACCCCATCTAGTTTTATGTCATCAGCAAACTTGGAAATATTACACTTGGTCACCACATCCAAATCATTGATATCGATTGTGAAGAGCTGGGGCCCAAGGACTGATCCTTGCGGTGCCCCACTAGTCACAGCCCATTAACCTGAGAATGATTCATTTATACCTACTCTCTGTTTTCTGGCCATTAACCAATTCTCAATCCATGCCAGTATATTACTCCCAATCTCACTGTGCTCTCGGGAATACAAATGCAAATCCACTGCTTCCTCCTTGTCTGCTCTGCTAATTACATCCTCAAAAAACTAACAGGCTTATCAAACATGATTTCCCTTTCATAAATCCATACTGACTCTGCCCAATCTCACCATTATTTTCTAAGTGTCACATCCTTTATAATAGATTCTAGCATTTTCCCTACAATTGATGTCAGGCTGACAGGTCTGTACATCCCTGTTTTCTCTCTCCCTTCTTTCTTAAATAGTGGGGTTGCAGTTGTAACCTTGTAATCTTCAGGAAACCTTCCAGAATCTAAAGAATTTTGGAAGATGATCACCAATGCATCCATTATCTCTACAGCCACCTCTTTCATCACTCTGGGATACAAATCATCAGATCCAGGGGATTTATCAACTTTCAGTCCCATTAATTTCTCTAGTGCGACTTTTTTACGAATAATAATTTCTTTCAGTTCCACATTCTCGTTAGTCCCTTGGTTCTCCAGTATTTCAGGGAGGTTTCTTGTATCTTCCTCCATGAAGACAGACACAAAGTATTTGTTTAGTTTCTCTGCCATTTCCTTATTCCCCATTATAAATTCTCCTGTCTCTGCTTCTTCTGGGCCCACATTTGTCTTTGTTAATCTTTTCCTTTTTACATACCCATATAAGCTATTACTGTTTACTGCTTAAGTTTCTCGCTAGTTTACTTCATATTCTATTTTTTCTTTGTCAGTTTCTTGGTCCTCCTTTGCTGAATTCTAAAATGCTCCCTCAGGATTACTACTTTTTTGGCAACTTTATAAGCCTCTTTTAGTATCTTTTGAAGTACAGTTACTGTGGTAGGAACCATGGCAACCAATTTGTGCACAGCAAGCTCCCACAAACATCAAAGTGATAATGACCAGATAATCTGTATTTGTGATGTTGATTGAGGGATAAATATTAGCCAAGGCACTGGGGGAAACTCCCTGGATCTTCTCTGAAATAGTGCTGTGGGTTCTTTTACACCCACCTGAGCAGGCAGAAGTGACCTCAGTTTAATGTATCATCTGAATGATAGCACATCGACAGTCCGGCTCTCCCTCAGTACTGCACTAGAGTGCCAGCCTTGATTTTTATGCTCAAATCCTGGAGTGGGACTTGAACATGGAACTTGTGACTCAAAGGCGAGAGTGCTACCAACTGAATCACAACAGAGTTTAGTGAACCAGGTTGGTTTTTAAGACAATCCAATAATTTCACGTGAGCTCTGAAGAAGTCATATGGACTCAAAACGCTAACTCTGTTTCCCTCTCCACAGATGCTGCCAGATCTGAGTTTTACCAGCACTTTTTGTTTTTATTTCAGATTTCCAGCATCCGCAGTATTTTGCTTTTACCAATAATTTCATGGTTACTTTTATTTAAAGCAGCTTTTTATTCCCAGATCTTTTTTTAAACTGGTGTGGAATTTAAACTCTCTTCTCTTTCCAGTTTAACACCCCACGCACTGGGCCACAATGGTGTGTTTTCTAGGAGCTGGCTCAGGGCGGTACTGATGGGAGTCCACTCATTCTCTTATCTTGACATTGAGCAGAGTTGAAGGTTGGTGAACAGGGCAAAAAAATAAATCATAAGAAAAAAGAACATGAAGCTATCACCTTTCTCAACTCAAATTCCATCTGTTAGTATGAACTGTTTAATTATTTGGAATGATATGGATCAAGTTTTTTTACATTATTTTTATTCAGTCATGGGATATAAGCATTGATGGTGTTAAGCTGCCTTCTTGAACCGTTACAGTCCATGTGGTGTAGGTGCTGTTAGGGAGGGAGTTCCAGGATTTTGACCCAGTGACAGTGAAGGAACGGCCGATATATTTCTAAGTCAGGATGGTGAGTGGCTTGGAGGGGAACTTGCAAGTAATGGTGTTCATGTGTCTGCTGCCCTTGTCCTTCTAGGTGGTAGCGATCGTGGGTTTGGAAGGTGCTGTAAAAGGGCCCTTGGTGAGTTCCTGCAGTGCATCTTGCAGATGGTACACACTGCTGCTACTGTGCGTCAGTGGTGGAGGGAGTGAATGTTTTAAGTTGGCGTGCAGGATGCCAAACAAGGGGCTTGCTTTGTCCTGGATAATATGGAACTTCATGAAAACAGAAAATGTGGGAATTAGAGGACAGGCCTGTGTGTAAAAGAGCAGGTACGTGTGTTAGCACACAGTGAGTTTTATGGTTCCAGCACCATTATGCTTTTACTTTAGAAATCAGGGATTTAAAATCTTTTGAAGACCAGGAGTGAAAAAGAGTTCTGACAGACCCCACAGAACCAATCAACACGAGATCATTCGGCCCATCATGCTTGTAAGAGCTCTTTCGAAGAGCCATCCTATTAGTCCCACTGTCCTATTCTTTCTCCATGGCCCTGACAAATTTGCCCCTTCAAGTATTTCATCAATTCCCTTTCAAAGCTTCTTATTGAATTCACTACCACCACCCTTTCAGACAGCACATTCTAGATCACATGTAAAAAACATTTCACCTCATCTGACTCTGGGGTCATTTGTCAATGAGCAGAAATGACAACAGACGGGAAGCCGCAGAACAACTCAGAAGGTCTACCTGAGCGGGGTTGTAGACAGGGAAGTCATCGACAGGTGGGATGAGCCCCTGGGCAATCAGCTGGCCGTAAGATGGGGGAGCCTCACGCTGCACAAAGTCTGCCTCCAGTCGCGTCATAGGGGTGTCAAAAGCTCTAAAACAAAAAGGAAAGCTGATCTGTAAAAGGAATAGTTGTGGTTAAGTTAATATAATTTCAAAAAAATCTAACTCGGTTCCACATAATCAGACTGACACACTAGCACAGTACTGAGGGTTGGAACCAGAGGGGAGCGCGGCACTGAGGGAGGGCCGGAATCAAGGGGAGCCCCGCACTATCAGAGGGCCGGAACTGAGGAAGTGGCGCCCTGTCAGAGAGTCAGCACTGAGAGAGCGTCGCACTGTCAGAGTCAGCACTGAGGGAGCATCGCACTGTCAGAGAGTCAGCACTGAGAGAGCGTCGCACTGTCAGAGAGTCAGCACTGAGAGAGCGTCACACTGTCAGAGAGTCAGCACTGAGAGAGCGTCGCACTGTCAGAGAGTCAGCACTGAGAGAGCGTCGCACTGTCAGAGAGTCAGCACTGGGACAGCGTCGCACTGTCAGAGAGTCAGCACTGAGAGAGCGTCGCACTGTCAGAGAGTCAGCACTGAGAGAGCGTCGCACTGTCAGAGAGTCAGCACTGGGAGAGCGTCGCACTGTCAGAGAGTCAGCACTGAGAGAGCGTCGCACTGTCAGAGAGTCAGCACTGAGAGAGCGTCACACTGTCAGACAGTCAGCACTGAGAGAGCGTCACACTGTCAGAGAGTCAGCACTGAGAGAGTGTCGCACTGTCAGAGAGTCAGCACTGAGAGAGCGTCTCACTGTCAGAGAATCAGCACTGAGAGAGCATCGCACTGTCAGAAGTCAGCACTGAGAGAGCGCCGCACTGTCGGGGGGTCAGTACTGAGGGGGCGCCGCACTGTCAGAGGGTCAGTACTGAGGGAGTGCTGCACTGTCAGAGGGTCAGTACTGAGGGAGTGCAGCACTGTCAGAGGGTTAGTCTTGAAGGAGCGCCGCACTGTCAGAGGGTCAGTACTGAGGGAGCGCCGCACTGTCGGAGGGTTAGCACTGAGGGAGCACCGCACTATCGGAGGGTCAGTACTGAGGGAGTGCTGCACTCTCAGAGAGTCAGCGCTGAGGGTGAGCCGCACTGTCGGATGGTCAGTGCTATGGGAGCGCCGCACTGTCGGAGGGTCAGTACTGAGGGAGCACCGCACTGTCGGAGGGTCAGTACTGAGGGAGTGCCACACTGTCAGAGGGTCAGTACTTAGAGAGTGCCGCACTGTCAGAGGGCCAGTACTGAGGGAGTGCCACACTGTCAGAGGGTCAGTATTGAAGGAGCCCCGTGCTGTCAAGGGGTCAGTCTTGAAGGAGTGCTGCACTGTCGGAGGGTCAGTACTGAGGGAGCACCGCACTGTCGGAGGGTCAGTACTGTGGGGGCGCCGCACTGTCAGAGGGTCAGTACTGAGGGAGTGCTGCACTGTCAGAGAGTCAGTCTTGAAGGAGCGCCGCACTGTCGGAGGGTTAGCACTGAGGGAGCACCACACTATCGGAGGGTCAGTACTGAGGGAGTGCTGCACTCTCGGAGGGTCAGTACTGAGGGAGCGCCGCACTGTCAGAGGGTCAGTACCTTAGGAGCGCCGCACTGTCGGAGGGTCAGTACTGAGGGAGCACCGCACTGTCGGAGGGTCAGCACTGAGGAAGCACCGCACTGTCAGAGGGTCAGTACTGAGGGGGTACCACACTGTCAGAGGGTCAGTACTTAGAGAGTGCCGCACTGTCAGAGGGCCAGTACTGAGGGAGTGCCACACTGTCAGAGGGTCAGTATTGAAGGAGCCCCGTGCTGTCAGGGGCTCAGTCTTGAAGGAGTGCTGCACTGTCGGAGGGTCAGCCCTGAGGGAGTGTTGCATTGTCGGAGAGTCAGCACTGAGGGAGCACCGCACTGTCGGAGGGTAAGCCCTGAGGGAGCACCGCACTGTCGGAGGGTCAGCCCTGAGGGAGCACCACATTGTTGGAGGGTCAGCACTGGGGGAGCACCGCACTGTCGGAGCGTCAGCACTTCAAATGAGACAAGAAACCAAGGTCCCTCAGCCTTCCCAATAAGGGCTCCCTTGTTCTGATCTGCCTTCTCTCCTACAGATGAATATTTTTCATGAACATTCTTTTTACAAAACTTTGTTCAATTGATGGTTAATTAAACCTAACTGCATGTGTGACTAGGATGGAAATGCGCGGACTCCAAGCTGCTCTGGTTACAGTACCTGTATTCGCGAGTTCGGAGGGAGTACAGTTTAAACGCACACCCCAAGGCAATAACAAGCAGCAGGCCACATATCAGGCTCCCAATCAGGGCGGCTGTGATCACTTTCCTCGGCACCACCACCAGGCAGTTCTGTTCGTCGCTGCCATCCTGGCAATCCTCCTGGCCATCACAACGCCATTGCTCAAAGATGCAGATCTTGGTGCCGCAGTGGAAGTTCCCCGGCTGGCAGGAGAAGCAGTTTTTCTCGTCAGAGCCATCGGGGCAGTTCTTCTGGTTGTTGCAGCGGTCCGCCAGTGGGTAGCACATGCCGCTAGTACCCCCACACGGGTACTCATCCTTTTGGCAGGCAGCGCAGTTCTCCTCATCCTTGCCATTCGGACAGTGCCACCAGCCATCGCAGCGCTCAGTGTCGGCGAAGCAGCCCCCGTCATTACCGCACGCACGCTCCTGTGGAAGGCAGTAGCCCTTCACCTGATAGGTGGCATTAAACCCATGACCCGTGCTGCCAGGGTCAGTGTGGTAAGAAACAGTGATCTGACCGCGCGAGGATTCAATGGTGACAGTGTGCCGGTTGTTACGGAAGGAGAGTGTCTGGAGCAGCCTGCCCCGCTCCTCGCCAGCCCCATCATAGACGTGCACCTTGTCGTTGTAACCCAGCTGTAGGTTCAGCTGCAGCACAATGTGCCTGCTGTCCTGTGTGTCCACCACCCACATACAGTCCAGCTCCACCCTGTCTCGCACAGAACGAAAGTAGTCAGGTGAAGCAAAGGAACCGTAGAAGTTCTCCAGTCTCTTGCCGCAGCTGGTATCAGGGCAGTTTTCCTCATCAGTACCCTTGTCACAGTCCATGCTGCCATCACACTGAACTTTCATCGGGAGGCACTGGGGGGCATCCTCGACCAGGCAATGGAATGTTCTAGCTGGACATAGGCTTGTAAGGGGCATGGTCGGAGGGACTTGGCACTCCTGCTCATCAGAGTTATCCCCACATTCATCCATCTTGTTACACCTCCAGGCACGCAGGATACATTTCCCGTTCCCGCACAGAAACTCATCCGACTTGCAGCTGCTCTGAGCCAGTCTCCCTGTGTGAACAGGAAAAGAATCAGTACTTCATGCTCTGGGGGCACACTGAATGTGCAGCACGGAATCAGGCCATTCAGCCTTGTGTGTTTATCTAGCTTCGTCCAAGATGCACCAATGCTATTCACTTCAACCTCTCCTTCCACATTCTAACCATTCTCTCTGGGTAAAGAAGTTTCTGTTAAATTACATATTTAATTATTAATGAACACCTTATATTTATAGCTCCTGGTTCTGGCCTTGCCCACAAGGGGAAACTTTTTCTCTACATCGACCCCATCAAACCTTTCCATCATCTTAAAGATTTCTATCAGGTTACCCCTCAGTCTGTTCCTTTCTGGAGAAAGGAGCCCCAGTCTGATTGACATCAATTCTGGTGTCATTCTAGTTTTGTTTTTACACCTTCTCCAATGCCTCTTACCCTTTTTATAATATGGAGACCAGAATTGTGCCCAGTTTTTTTTTCCTGAAGTACCCCATTCACTATAATACTGTACTCCCCAGGAAACAAATGCAGCTTCTCCCACAGCATTTTGGGGTTAGCTGATATCAACCAGGTCTACATTCAGGGTGCAACGATTCAGCCTCAATGCCACTGAGTTGGTGATGGGTGAGGTGGGGGGAAAGTGAATGTTCCCACTCATGCCAACACCCTTCTGATGACCCTTTCCTGCGAAGTACACTTGTGCAGTATTGGGTGAGGACACACAGGAGTCGACTGCTAAATCTTTATAAAACACTGGTCACGCTCTAGCTGGAATACAATATCCAATTTTCAGCTTCACATTTCAGGAAGGATGTTAAGCTCTTAGAAAGAATGCAGAGGTTTAAAAAAAGACTTGCGTTTATATAGTGCTTTTCATGACCATCGGGTGTCTCAAAGTGTTTTACAGCCAATAAAGTATTTTTTGAAGTGCAGTCACTGTTGTAATGTAGAAAACAGAGTAGCCAATATGTGCACAGCAGGTTCTCATAAACAGAAATGTGATAACGGCCAGATAATCTGTTTTTGTGATGTTGTTTGAGGGATAAATATTGGCCAGCACACTGGCTCTGCTCTTCAGAATAGTGCCATGGATCTTATACATTCACCTAGAATCACAGAATCTTTACAGTGCAGAAGGAGCCCATTCAGCCCATCGAGTCTGTGCTGGCTCTCTGAAAGAGCACTCCAGCTAGTCTCACTCCCCTGACTTATATCTGTAACCTTGTACATTCTCTCTTTTCAGGTAGCAATCCAATTCCCTTTTGAATACCTCAATCGAACCTGCCTCCATCACCCTCTCAGGAAGTATGTTCCAGCCTTCAACCACCCTCTGGGAAAAAAAGATTTTCCTCACCTCACTTTTACTCCTTTCACCAATTATTTTTAATCTGTGCCCTCTAGTTCTTGATGCTCTTGAGTGGGAACAGTTTCTCATTATTTACCCTGTTCATAACCCTCAGGATCTTGAATGCCTCTATCAAGTCTTCTCTTAGCCTTTTTTTCTCCAAGGAAAACAGTCCCAACCTCTCCAATCTATCCTCATAGCTATCCCAAGAATGCAGATGGGGCCTCGGTTTAATGTCTCATCTGAAAGATGACACCTCCAACACTGCAGCGCTCCCTCTGTACTGCACTGGGGTATCAGTCTAGGTTTGTATACTCAAACTCTGGAATGGGACTTGAACCTGGAACCCTGTGACTCAGAGGCAAGAGTGCTACCAACTGAGTCACGGATTGACACTAGAATTTACTAGAATGGTATTAGGCAAGAGGGACTTCAGTTCTATGGAGAGACAGGAGAAACTGGGATTGATCTCCTTAGAACAGAATAGTTTAGAGGGATATTAGAGATTTTCAAAATAATAAAGGGCTTTGATGGAGTAAACAGGACAAACTGTTTCAAGTGGCAAAAGGATCAGTATCCAGAGAATGCAGATTTAAGATAAAAGAACCAGAGGCGACATGAGGAAATGTGTTTTTACAGATTAACTGGGATCTGCAGTGCACTGCCTGAAAGTCCAGTAGATTCAATGGTAACCTTCCAAAGGAAAGTGCATAAATATTTGAAGGGAACAAATTTGCAGGGCTATGGGGAAAGAGCAGGGGAGAGTGAGACTAATTGACTTCTTCCCAAGAGTTGACAGTCTCTTTCTGAGCTGTATGATTGCGAAAGCTCCCACAGTTAAACATTTCATCAGCTTATTGAGGGGTTGTCACTTGGACAAGGTTTCTAAGGGAGGTTTGTAAATCTGGAGCCAGGCACAGGGGGAGGCTGTACCTTATAGAAAGAAAGGGAGAATACTAGGAGGGGAATAAAATGCAACTTACACCTGCAATCACCCTCTCCACCACCTCCACCTCCACCCTCCCAAAGACCCCCCGACACCCCCACCACCCACACCCTCCCAACCATCCACACCCAGCCACCCCTACCCTCCCAAAGAACCCCACAAACCTCCTGTCTACACCCATCCACCCCCACTATCTCCACCATCCACCCTCCCAAAGACCCCCACACACCCCCCCACCCCCAGCCCCCACCATCCACACCCACCCCCACAATAGTACAAACAACAGTGGGGTAATTAGCAGCACCTCGGATATAAGACAATCGGAATCCACGAGAGCGCCCTGAGCTGGAGCGATCAGAATGGAAGAAGATCCAGGCGTGATCCCGGGCGGAGATGAAGGGTTGGGGGATGTATGAGCCACACATTCTGTACTCCTCTCGCTTTGGGGCTGGACCAACCATCAGCCAGTCTACCATACACTTGTGGGAATTCTCTAGGTCAAAATTCTGAAAGCTGGAAAATACAAAAGAGAAAAGTCACCCTGATTTGGATAAACCCCATGAGGGGACAGCTCCCACACTTCACCAGACATTCCCCACCTGTGATAACTCATTCCTAAAATGTAGGCATCATTGGCAAGGCTGGCACTTGCTGCCCTTCCAAACAGTTACTCCACTGGTGATGAGTCCTCTCCTGAATCACTACAGTCCATGCGGTGATTTATTGCTATGCTTTGTAGCTGTTTTGCTACAACTGAGTTTCACTGGGTCCGTTCAGAGGGCAGCTAAGAGTCAACCACATTGCTGTGCATCTGGAGTCACACATAGGTCCAGACTAGGTAAAGACAGCAGGTGTTGTTTCCTAAAAGACATGAGGGCCCCAGTTGGGTTTTTACAACAATCCAACAGCTTCATGATCAGTTTTGAAGTGCCCATCCAATTTCCTATAGAAATCATTCATCATCTCCACTTCCACCGCCCTCAGAGGCAGCAAGTTCCAGGTCATTACCACTCGCTGCGTAAAAAGTTCTTCCTCACATCCCCCTGTTTCTCTTGCCCAAAACCTTAAATCTGCGGTCCCCCTAGTCCTTGTAGCATCAGCCAATGGGAACAGTTTTTCTTTGTCTACCTTATCCAAACCTGTCATCATCTTGTCCACCTCCATCAAATCTCCCCTCAATCTCCTTTGCTCCAAGGAGAACAACCCCAGCTTCTCCAACCTAACCTTGTAGTTAAAATCCCTCATCCCTGGAACCATTCTGGTAAATCTCCTCTGCCCCCTCTCAAGGACCCTCACATCCTTCCTAAAGTGTGGTGATTAGAACTGGATGAAATACTCTAGGTTGTGGCCTAACCAGAGCTTTCTAAAGGTTCAGCATAACTTCCCTGCTTTTGTACTCAATACCACGATTTATGAAGCCCAAGATCCTATAAGTTTTGCTGACCACTTTCTCAATATGTCCTGTCACTTTCAAAGATCTCCGCAAATCAACCTCCAGATCTCACTGTCCCTGTACACTCTTTAGAACTGCCATTGTCTATTGGCCTTCCCCTGTCCCATCTGCCAAACTACAACACCTCACACTTCTCTGCATTAAATTCCATGTGCCACTTGTCTGCCCATTCTGCTAACCTATCTATGTTCTGTTGCAGACAATTGACATCATCCTCATTGTCTGTCACCTTCTAAGTTTTGGCATCATCAGCAAATGTTGAAATTTTACTCTGCATTCCAATCTCTCTGGCAGTCCTTCCATCCTGCAAGACAATGGTTTTTGCTGTGGTAGTCAACTCTGTTAAGCATCACCTAGTGTGACTCAACAGCCTCAATCTGGCATGTCAGTCTCTGCCACATTTTTTGCAGAGAGACACAGTGCGCTGAGAAGGTGCATGATTCACTGCCCTCTGTTTTCTCTGGACCCTCTTCTTGGCCAGCTAAGCTTTTCGTTTGTGCTCACCTGTTCCAACGCCCTTCCAAACAGCCGGCCTCCAGATGTCACGGCCATCAGCAGCTGTCTCCCAGTTGTCAATGTCAGTGTCTGCCATCTTCATATCTCGCTTGCAGGTGTGCTTGTACTAAAGGTACGGGCACCCAAGAGGTTGTGGCCCAGTGGCCAGTTCACTGCACAGAAAGTCTTTCGGTATACGGCCGTCATCCATTTGATGAACATAGCGGAGCCAGCGCACAATAACACAAGGTAAAGGAGAAGTAGACCAAATAGCTTGTTGAGTCTGCTTCACCATTCAATATGATCTTGGGCTTCAACTCCATTTTCCTCCCCATATCCCTTAATTCTCTGAGAGACCAAAAGATCTGTCTATCCCAGCCTTAAATATATTCAACGATGGAGCATCCACAACTCTCTGGGGTAGAGAATTCCAAAGATTCACAGTCCTTTGAGTGAAGCAATTTCTCCTCATCTTAACCCTAAATCATTGGGCCCTTATCCTGAGACTATGCCTCTGTGTTTTAGATTCCCCGAGCAGTAGAAATAATCTCTCAGCGTCAACCCTATCAAACCCTTTCAGAATTTTGTAGGTTTCAATGAGATCACCTCAAATTCTTCTAAACTCCAGAGACTTTAAGCCCAATGTACTCAGCCTCTCATCATAGGACATCCCCCTAATCCCAGGGGCCAATCTACTGAATCTCTGCTGTACAGCCACTAACGTAAGTGTATCCTTCCTTAAATGTGGAGACCAAAACTGCACACTATTCCAGATGTGGTCTCACCAAAACTCTGTGCAATTGTAGCAAGGCTTCTTCATTCTTGTACTCCAATCCCCTCACAATAAAGGCCAACAAGCCATTTGCCTTCCGAATTGCTTGCCGCACTTGCATGCTAACTTTGTGTTCCTTGTACAAGCAAACCCAAACCTCTTTGAACATCAACACTTACAAGTTTCTCACCTTTTAAAAAATATTCTGCTTTCCTATTCTTAAGACCAGAGTGAATAAATTCACACTTCCCTACATTATACTCCATCTGCCAACCTGTTGCCCATTCACTTAACCTGTCTATATCTCTTTGCAGCCTCTCTGTGTCCTCCCCACAGCTTACCTTCGCACCGAATTTGGTATCATCAGCAAACTTAGAAACATTACTAGCTGTCTCCTCATCTAAGTCATTCATATAGACTGTAAATAGCTGAGTCTCCAGCACTGATTCTTGCTGCACTCCACTATTCACTACCTGCCAACTTGAAAAAATGCCGCTTATGTCCACTCTCTGCTTTCTATTTGTTAACCAATCCTCTTTGCTAAAATACTACCCCTAATTCCACAAGTCCTTATCTTGCCTATTAAACTCTTGTGTGACTGTTACCGAATGCCTTTTGGAAATCCAGGTATACATCATCTACTGGTTCCCCTTTATCTACCCTACTAGTTACATCCTCAAAAAACTCCAAGAAATTTGTCAAACAGGATTTCCCTTTAGTGAAACCATGTTGACTTGTTTTAATCATACTATGCCTTTCTAAGTGCATTGTTAAGACTTCCTTAGTAATAGATTCCAGCATTTTCCCAACAACACATTAGGCTAACTGGCCTGTAGTTCACTACTTTCTTTCTCTCCTTTCTTGAAAAGCAGTGTAACATTTGCCTACTTCAGTCTAATGGGACCATTCCTGAACCTAAGGAATTTTGGAAAATCATAGCCAGCACATCCCCTATCCCTGCAGCTATCTCTTTCAGAACCCTAGAGTGTAGGTCATCAGGTCACAGGAATTTGTTTGATTTTAGTCCCTCAAGTTTCACCAATACTTTTTCTCCACTGATATTAACTTCCTTAATTTCCTCACTTTTTTAACCTCTAGGTTACTGTCGATTTCTGGTATGGAACTTGTGTTTTCCAATGTAAAGACAGACACAAAATACTTGGTCAATGCGCCTGCCATTCCCCATATTTTCTCCCTTCTCTGCTTCTACGGGACCAATGTTTACTTGAACTACTTTCTTCCCCTTTATATATTTATAAAGTCACAATTTTTTTATATTTCTGGCTAGTTTACTCTCATATTCTATTTTTTCCCTTTGTATCAGCTTTTTGGTGACCCTCTGCTGGTTTCTAAAACACTCCCAAATCTCAAACCTGCAACATTGTAGGCCTCTTCTTTTAATCTAACACTATCCTTAACTTACTGAGTGAGGCATGGATGGGCCTTTCTTACTGAGTGAGCTATGGATGGGCCTTTCTTACTGAGTGAGCCATGGATGGGCCTTTCTTACTGAGTGAGCTATGGATGAGCCTTTCTTACTGAGTGAGCCATGGATGGGCCTTTCTTACTGAGTGAGCCATGGATGGGCCTTTCTTACTGAGTGAGCTATGGATGGGCCTTTCTTACTGAGTGAGCCATGGATGGGCCTTTCTTACTGAGTGAGCCATGGATGGGCCTTTCTTACTGAGTGAGCCATGGATGGGCCTTTCTTACTGAGTGAGCCATGGATGGGCCTTTCTTACTGAGTGAGCTATGGATGGGCTTTTCTTACTGAGTGAGGCATGGATGGGCCTTTCTTACTGAGTGAGCTATGGATGGGCCTTTCTTACTGAGTGAGCTATGGATGGGCCTTTCTTACTGAGTGAGCCATGGATGAGCCTTTCTTACTGAGTGAGCCATGGGTGGGCCTTTCTTACTGAGTTTTCATTTTTCAATGGAATGTATTTTTGTTGCAGATTTTGAATTGCTCCTTTAAATGTTTCCCACCATACCTTTTAGTCTATTTACCCAATTAACCTTAGCCAGTTCTTTTTTTAATGGGGTGTGAGCTTCGCTGGCTGGGCCAGCATTTATTGCCCACTTCTAATTGCCCTTGAGGTGGTGATGAGCTGCCTTCTTGAACTGCTGCAGTCCATGTGGTGTACGTACACCCACAGTGCTGTTAGGGAGGGAGTTCCAGGATTCTGACCCAGCAACAGTGAGGGAACAGCAATTTATTTTCAAGTCAGGATGGTGAGTGGCTTGGAGGGGAACTTCCAGGTGATGGTGTTCTCATCTATCTGCTGCTCTTGTCCTTCTAGACGGTAGTGATCGTGAGTTTGGAAGGTGCCATCTAAGGAGCCTTGGTGAATTCTCCCCTCTTACCGATGTAATTTGTTTAAAATTCTTGTTTGTGATTGCAGTATGTGATTTTCAAATTTAACATGGAATTCAATGGTATAATGATCACTATTTCCCAGTAGATCTTTATAGTACCTTCACAGTAATGCCTTTACTATGACACGAGTAATTAACCCTGCTTCATTACATAAGATAGATCTAAGATAGCTTTATCCCTCGTCAGTTCCACAACGTATTGCTCCAGGAAACTGCCATGGAAACGTTCTACAAACTCATCTCCTAGACCACTCTGGCTAATTTGATTGTCCCAGTCTATATGAAGATTGAAGTCTCCCCACAATTATTACATTGGAGCTTGTAGCAAAGGCAATAATTTCTTGTTTAATGCTCTGTACAACAGTATAACTACTGTTAAGGGGGGGCCTATGAACTACTCCCACCAGTGTTTTCCAACTCTTGCTATTCGTAATTTCCACCTAAACTGATTCTACTTCATGATCTTCTGAGGCTCAATCCTTTCTAACGTTCTTATGTCATCCTTTACTATCAGGGCCACCCCTCCTCCTTTGCAATTCTGTCTGCCTTTACAAAATATTGTGTACCCTGGAATATTTATGTCCCAACCTTGATCACCTTGTAACCAAGTCTCTGTAAAGGTGATTAAATCTAAATCTCTATTTGTGCCACTAGTTCATCTATCTTATTGCAGATGCTTTGTGCATTCAGATAAAGAACTTTTAATTTCAATTTTTTACTTCTTTTCCCTACAACATCCTTACTCACTGGTGTACAAATTTTGTTAAACTCTCTGTCCCTTCCTGTCCGCCTTTACCCACACTGCTATACTGTTCTGATGCCTCAACCTTTCTCTTTGGATTTCTAAATCTCCCAATCTCCCTTCACTCAAAACCTCCACCCCACCCTCTGTTAGGTTAAAGCCCTGTCCACAGTCCTAGTTATACAACTGGCCAGGACACTGGTCTCAGCCCGGTTTATATGAGCTTCTCCTAGTGGAATAGCTCAATCTTCCCTGAGTACTGATGCCCCATGAATCGAAACCCCTCCTTCCCACACCACTCTTTGAGCCACGCATTTAATTCTCTATCTTGCCTGACCCTATACCAATTGGCACTTGGCTCAGGTAACAATCCAGACATGAATGAAAGGATAGTAGAGGCAGAAACCCTCAGCTCATTTAAAAGGTGTCTGAATATGCAGCTCAAGAGCTGTAACCTGAAGGGCTACGGACCAAATGCTGGAAAGTGAGATTAGGCTGGGGGGCTTGTTTTACAGCCAGTGCAGACACAATGGGCCAAGTGGCCTCTTTCTATGCCATAAACTTTCTATGATTACCTTTCATGCTCAGTGTTTTAATTTGGTCCCTAACTCCTCAAACTCAGAAGCAGATCATCATTCCTGGTTTTTCCTATGGCATTGGTTCCTGCTTGGACAACAACAACTGGGTCCTCCCAATCTCAAGTTCCTCTCCAGCCAAGAGGAGAACTCCTTAACCCTGGCACCAGGCCAGCAACACACCCTTCGGAGCTCCTGGCCACAGCTGCAGAGAACAGTATCTATCTCCCTGACTATACTGTCCCCTATCACTACATTCCTCTTCGTTTCCCACTCTTGAATGACACCCTTCACCATTATGCCATGGCCAGAGTGCCATAAGATCCTAAGGGGTTTTGAGAGGGTGGATGTGAAGAGGATGTTTCCTCTTGTGGAAGAATCTACAGCTAGGGGTCACTGTCTAAAAATAAAGGGGTCGCCCATTTAAAACAGAGGCGGCAAATTTTTTTCACTCAGAGGATCGTGAATCTTTGGAAGGTGATGAAGCAGAGTCTTTGAATAATTTTAAGGCAGAGGTGGATAGATTCTTGGTAAAGACGGGATGCTAGTTTATTGGTGGTAGGTGGGATGCAGATTTCAAATCAGCCATGATCTTATTAAATGGTGGAGCAGGCTCAAGGGGCTGAATGGCCTACTCCTGCTCCTTGTTTGTATGTTCACTTATCCACCTTACAGTCCTGGCTCTGTTAATTAATGATGGTATTAGCACATTAGAGAGGTATGACCTAAGTTCAGGAAACCAGGATGCAGAAGCGATTTGGGTTGAGATGAAGAATGATAAAGGCAAGAAGTCACTTGTGTGAGTGGTGTACAGGCCTCCTAATTGTAACTACATGGTAGGGCAGAGTGTAAAAGAAGAGAAATGGAAGGGTGCCAGAAAGGTACAGCAATAATCATGGGGGATTTTAATCTACATATAGACTGGAAAAATCAGAAGGGCAAAGGTAGCATAGGTGAGGGGTTCATAGAATGTTTTCAGGATAGTTTCTTAGAACAGCATGTTTTGGAGCCAACGAGAGAACAGGCTACACTAGACCTGGTATTGTGCAACTAGATAGGATTAATTGATAACCTCATAGTGAAGGTTCCCCTGGGTAGCAACAATCATAATATGATTGAATTTTACATTCATTTTGAGGGAGAAACGAGTGGGTATAAAACTAGTATTTTAAAATTAAATAAGGGCAATTATGAGGGCATGAAATTGGAGCTAGTTAAAGTGAACTGGCGAATGAAGTGACGGGATAAGTCAGAGATTCAGTGGCAGCCGTTTAAAGGGATATTTCAGAATACACAGAAAAGATACATTCCAATGAGAAAGAAAAATTCCAAGGGGAGGGCCCACTATCCATGGTTAACTAAAAAGGTTAAAGACAGTATCAAACTTAAAGAAAAAGCATATAATTATGCAAAGACAGGTGGCAGGTCAGAAGATTAGAAAGAATATAAGGACAGCAAAGAATGATAAAAAGATTAATGAGGGAAAAATTAGAGTATGAGAGAAAGCTAGCTAGTAATATAAGGACAGATAGTAAGAGTTTCTATAGATATTTAAATGAGAAAAGTTAAGTGAGCGTTGGTCCTATAGGAAGCGTCTGGGGAATTGATAATGGAAAGCAGGGAGATGGCAGATGTATTAAATTGGTATTTTGCTTCACTATAGGGGACACAAATAACATCCCGGAAATAGCTGTAAATCAGGAAAGGGAAGGGAGGGAGGGAGGAACTCAGCAAAACTACAATCACCAGGGAAGTGGTATTGAGCAAATTGTTGGGGCTGTGGGCTGACAAATCCCCAGGTCCGGATGGACTTCGCCCCAAGGTCTTGAAAGAAGTGGCTAGTGAGATAGTTGATGTACTGGTTTTAATTTTCCAAAATTCCCTAGATTCAGGGAAGCTTCCATTAGATTGGAAAATAGCAAATGTAACTCCTTTATTCAAAAAGGGAGACAGAAAGCAGGAAACTATAGGCCAGTTAGCTTAACATCTGTCATAGGGGAAATGTTCGAAGCTATTATTAAAGATGTTATAGCAGGGCACTTAGAAAAATTCAAGGCAAAAGGGAAATCATGTTTAACCAATTTATTGACGTTCTTTGAAGGAGTCACATATGCTGTGGATAAATGGGAACCGGTGGGTGCACTGCACTTGGATTTCCAGGAGGCATTTGATAAAGTGCCACATCAAAGGTTACTGCATAAAATAAAAGCTCATGGTGTAGGGATAACATATTAGGATTTTTTAAAAATTCATTTACGAGATATGTGTTTCGCTGGCTGCACCAGTATTTATTGCCCATCCCTAACTGCACTTGAGAAGGTGGTGGTGAGCTGCCTTCTTGAACCGCTGCACTCCATGTGGTGTAGGTACACCCACAGTACTCTTTGGAAGGGAGTTCCAGGATTTTAACCCAGCAACAGTGAAGGGACGGCGATATGTTTCCAAGTCAGGATGGTGAGTGTCTTGGAGGGGAACTTCCAGATGGTGGTGTTCCCAACCATCTGCTGCCCTTGTCCTTCTAGATGGTAGCGGTCATGGGTTTGGAAGGTGCTGTCGAAGGAACCTTGGTTAATTCCTGCAATGCATCTTGTAGATGGTACACAGTGCTGCTACTGTGCGTCGGTGATGGAGGGAGTGAATATTTGTGGATGGGGTGCCAATCAAGCGGGCTGCTTCGTCCTGGATGGTGTCAAGCTTCTTGAGTCTTGTGGGAGCTGCACTCATCCAGGCAAGTGAGGAGTATTCCATCACGCTCCTGACTTGTGCCTTGTAGATGGTGGGCAGGCTTTGGGGAGTCAGGGGGTGAGTTACTCGTTGCAGGATTCCTAGCCTCTGATCTGCTCTTGTAGCCACAGTATTTATATGACTAGTCCAGTTCAGTTTCTGGTCAATGGTAAACCCCCATGATGTTGACAGTGGGGGATTCAGTGATGGTGATGCCATTGAACATCATGGGGCGATGGTTGGATTCTCGTTGGAGATGGTCATGGCCTGACACTTGTGTGGCACGAATGTTACTTGCCACTTGTCAGCCCAAGCCTGGATACTGATTTCAGGTCTTGCTGCATTTGGACATGGACTGCTTCAGTATCTGAGGAGTTGCGAATGGTGCTGAACATTATGCAATCATCAGTGAGCATCCCCACTTCTGACCTTATGATGGAAGGAATGTCATTGATGATGCAGCTGAAGGTGGTTGGGCCGAAGGCACTACCCTGAGGAACTCCTGGAGCTGAGATGACGGACCTTCAACAACCACAACATTTTCTTTCCTGCTAGGTACGACTTCAACCAGCGGAGAGTTTTCCCCCTGATTCCCATTGACTCCAGTTTTTCTCGGGCTCCTTGATGCCACGCTCGGTCAAATGCTGCCTTGATGTCAAGGGCAGTCACTCTCACCTCACCTCGGGAGTTCAGCTCTTTTGTCCACGTTTGAACCAAGGCTGTAATGAGGTCAGGAGCTGAGTGACCCTGGCGGAACCCAAACTGGGCGCCAGTCAGCAGGTTATTGCTGAGCAAGTGCTGCTTGATAGCACTGTTGCTGATCCCGTCCATTACTTTATTGATGATCGAGAGTCGACTGATGGGGGGGTAATTGGCCGGGTTGGATTTGTCCGGCTTTTTGTGTACAGGACATACCTGGGCAATTTTCCACATGGCCGGGTAGATGCCAGTGTTGTAGCTGTACTGGAACAGCTTGGTTAGGGGTGCTGCAAATTCTGGAGCGCAAGTCTTCAGTACTATTGCTGGAATAATGTCAGGGCCCATAGCCTTTGCAGTATTCAGTGCCTTCAGCCATTTCTTGATATCATGTGGAGTGAACTGAATTGGCTGAAGGCTGGGAACTGTGATGCTGGGGACCTCTGGAGGAGGTCGAGATGGATCATCCACTTGGCACTTCTGGCTGAAGATTGTAGCAAATGCTTCAACCTTATCTTTTGCACTGATGTGCTAGGCTCCTACATCATTGAGGATGAGGATATTTGTAGAGCTGTTTAATTGTCCACCACCATTCACAACTGGATGTGACAGGACTGCAGAGCTTAGATATGATCCGTTGGTTGTGGGATCGCTTA
Organism: Cetorhinus maximus; assembly: GCF_964194155.1. Lineage (NCBI taxonomy): Eukaryota > Metazoa > Chordata > Chondrichthyes > Lamniformes > Cetorhinidae > Cetorhinus > Cetorhinus maximus. The sequence continues at coordinate 156,235,239 of NC_135884.1, forward strand.
GCCCTGTTGCTTAAGCTGCTTGGCACACAAGTAAGTCCTGTGTTATAGCTTCACCAGGTTGACACCTCATTTTTAGGTATGCCTGGTGCTGCTCCTGGCCTGCCCTCCTGCACTCTTCATTGAACCATAACATTCAAGGCTATTGGCCAAGTGCTGATAAATGGGGTTAGGTAGGTAGGTAGGTCAGATGTTTCTCACGTGTCGGTGCAGACTCGATGGGCCGAAGGGCCTCTTCTGCACCTTGTGATTCTGTGATCCCCTGGCTTGATGCTAATGGTAGAGTGGGGGATATGCCAGGCTATGAGGCTACAGATTGTGTTCGAGTACAATTCTGCTGCTGCTCATGGCCCACAGCGCCTCATGGATTTGTTTGAAATCTATCCCATTCAACATGGTGGTAGTGCCACACAATATGATGGAGGGTATCCTCAATGTGAAGGAGGAACTTCGTCTCCACAACGACTGTGCGGTGGTCACTCCTATCGATACTGTCATGGACAGATGATTCTGCGGCAGGCAAGTTGGTGAGGATGAGATCAAGTGTGCTTTTCCCTCTTGTTGGTTCCCTCACCACCTGCTGCAGACCCAGTTTAGCAGCTATGTCCTTTAGGACTCGGCCATCTCGGTCAGTAGTGGTGCTACCAAGCCACTCTTAGTGATGGACATTGAAGTCCCCCACCCAGAGTACATTCTGCACCCTTGCCACCCTCAGTGCTTCCTCCAAGGCGTTCAACATGGAGGGGCACTGATTCATCAGCTGAGGGAGGGCGGTATGTGGTAATCAGCAGGAGGTTTCCTTGCCCATGTTTGACCTGGTGCCATGAGACTTCATGGGGTCTGGAGTTGATGTTGAGGACTCCCAGGGCAACTCCTTCCCGAATGTATACCACTGTGCCACCACCTCTGCTGAGTCTGTTTTGCCGGTGGGACAGGACATACCCAGGGATGGTGATGATGGTGTCTGGGACATTATCTGTAAAATATGATTCCGTGAGGATGACTGTGTCAGGCTGTTGCTTGACTAGTCTGTGACACAGCTCTCCCGATTTTGGCACTAGCCCCCAGACGTTAGTAAAGACGGCTTTGCAGGGTCGACAGGGCTGAGATTGCTGTTGTCGTTTCCGGTGCTTCGGTCGATGCTGGGTTGGCCTGTCCGGTTTCAGACCTTTTTTGTGGCTTTGTAGTGGTTTGATACAACTGAATGGCTTGCTAGGCCATTTCAGAGGGCATTTAAGAGTCAACCACATTGCTGTGGGTCTGGAGTCACATGTAGGCCAGACCAGGTAAGGAGAAAAGATTTCCTGCCCTAAAGGTTATTAGTAAACCAGATGGGTTTTTGCAACAATCGACAATGGTCTAATGGTCACCATTAGACTTTTAATTCCAGATTTTTATTGAATTCAAATTCCACCATCTGCCATGGCGGGATTCAAACCTGGCTCCGCAGAGCATTACCCTGGATTTCTGGACTACTAGTCCAGCGACAATACCACTGTCCTCAGCATGGATAGAAGATTAGCTAGCTAACAGGAAGTAGAGAGTTGGCATAAATGGGTCTTTTTCTGGTTGGCAGGATGTGACGAGTGGTGTGCCACAGGGATCAGTGCTGGGACCTCAACTTTTTACAATTTATATAAATGACTTGGATGAAGGGACCAAAGGAATTGTTGCTAAATTTGCTGATGACACAAAGATAGGTAGGAAAGTAAATTGTGAAGACGACATAAGGAGGCTGCAAAGGGACATAACTGGGTTAAGTGAGTGGGCAAAAATCTGGCAAATGGAGTACAATGTGGACAAATGTGAAATCGTTCCTTTTGGCAGGAAGGATAAAAAAGCTCATTATTTAAATAGTTGGAGATTGCAGAGCTCTGAGATTCAGAGGGATCTGGGTGTCCTAGTGCAAGAATCACAAAAGCTTAGCTTGCAGTTACAGCAGGTAATTAGGAAAAATAATAGAATGATATAATTTATAGTGAGGGGAATTGATTATAAAATTAAGGAGGTTATGCTTCAGTTGTACAGGGCATTGGTGAGGCCACATCTGGAGTAGTGTGTACAGTACTGGTCTCCTTATTTAAAGAAAGATGTAAATGTTAGAAGCAGTTCAGAGAAGGTTTACTAGACTAATACCAGGAATGGGTGGGTTGTTTTATGAGAGAAGGCTGGACAGGCTGGGCTTGTATCTACTGGAGCTTAGAAGAGTAAGAAGGAACAAAATTGAAACATTTAAGATCCTGAGGGGTCTTGACAGGGTGGATGTGGAGAGGATGTTTCCTCTTGTGGGAGATTCTATAACTAGGGGTCACTGTTTAAAAATAAGGGGTCGCTCATTTGAGACAATGAGGGGAAATTTTTCTGTCAGAGGGTTGAGAGCCTTTGGAACTCTCTTCCTCAAAAGGTGGTGGAAGCAGAGTCTTTGAATATCTTTAAGGCACAGCTAGACAGATTCTTGATAAACAAGGGAGTGACAGGTTATCGGGGACAGGCAGGAATGTGGGGTCGGGGTTATATTCAGAGCAGCCATGATCTTATTGAATGGCAAAGCAGACTCGTGGGGCCGAGCTGCCTACTCCTGCTCCTAATTCGTACGTTCCTTCTCTTTATCCACACAGGTAGCAAGCACCTGTTGGGCAGTCAAGGCTTGACATTTCTCCATCATTACATCTTGGTTCTCCATACCTGCCTGCCACTCAGTCACACCCTCCTGTCCCTGAAAACTGACCAACTCCAAGGTTCTGCCCAACCTAAGGGGAGTGACTGCCTCCTGGAACAAAGTATCCAGGTAACTCTCCTGCTCCCTGATGTTTTGCAATGTCTGCAACTCAGACTCTCGCTCAGCAACTCTGAACCGAAGTTGCCTAAACTGCAGGCACTTACTGCAGATGTGGTTGCCTGGGATTGCAGTGCGTTCCACAGATTCCAACACGCTGCAGTCACGGCACACCACCAGCCCTGCCATTTCTGCCCAATCTTATTTATTTAATTAGTCAATTAGAAGTAATTTACACAGCTAAAGTAATTGTAAGTTGCATTCACCTACCTTGGAGACAAAGGAAGAAAACTCACCAATTATTGGAAGCTGGAAAAAAATAGAAAAAGGAGCACCGAATTCCCCCTCTGCACCAAATTCCCACCTGAACCCAATTCCCAACTACAAACTCGGTCTATGTCTAACTCCAGCATAGTCTCCTTTCCACGCATCCCCTTACTTCATGCGGTTTGAAACACCTGTCTGCTTATATAGAGCCTCTGATGTGTCACAAGCTAACTTAGCTTTCTGCTACAGTAATTAGCACCTATTGAACCAACTACTTTCAGCTGAATAACAGATAACTGCCATTGCCATGAAGTTCTCAGTTTAACAAGGCTATTTAACTCACTTGAAGGTTGAAAATTTTGTACCAGAGCTGACCTTTAGTCTCAAATTAAACTTGAGGAAAAAAAACTTACCAGAACTTACCAGCTGAACCAAATTCCCAACTACACACTAACTTAAAGGCAAAATACAGTGCAAGCTGGAAATCCAAATTAAAAACAGAAAATGCTGGAAAAGCTCAGGTCTGGCAGCATCTGTGGGCAGAGAAACAGTTAACATTTCAATTCCATATGACTCTTCTTTAGAACCAACTAGACACTCTGTCTATGTCTCACTCTGACGTAATCCCCTTACTCCATTGGTTTAGTAATGAGTATATGATGCTGGAATTAGCATGCTCCAGGACCTCCGAGTTGGCGACCTTGTCACACTGAGGATACACCCAAGGCAGTGAAGGTGGAAACTGTTCAGCCTTTTCTTCTGCCTCTGATATGTTGTCCAAGTCTCACCCCTATAGAGGAGTGTGCTGAGGGTGCAGGCTTGGTAGACTCTCAGTTTGGTGTTCCCAGTCAGGTTCTGTTCCACACACTCTTACTCACCTTGGACATTGATCGCAAAAGCTGCAGCGGTTACGTGTAGATTTCTCCGTTACTCGTATTCCAATATCCAAGCTATTTATGCATCAAAAAAAAAGTGGGTCCCTTCGGGAACACCTATCATCCTCCAGTCTGAAAAATAACAATTTATCACAACTCGCTATTTTCTGCCTTTAAGCCAAATGTTAATCAAATTTGACACTGACCCTCCTATTCAATGAGCCTCAATTTTGTTAATTAACCTCTTATGTAGTACTTTGCCAAACAATTTATTAAAAATAGATAACATCCCTGCATTCACTTCAACCTTCTCTGTTCATCAAAAAATTCAACTAGATTAGTGAAGCACAATGTTTTTTTTACAAATCCATGCTGACTCTCCATAATTAACTCAAACCTCTTTGTTTCTAAAACCTTACCCACCACACACAACACAATGTACGAAGTACCTGCCACCAGTTAGTCAGTGGTTGGTGTTTGTGAGCAGCAAAAGTAGCCTCTTTAATCCTGCATTGAGGCCAACCACAGCACTGCCCTAGAAGGATCCAAACTGCAAGTTCTCTCACTCAGTGACGGACTGGAAAGTGCATCCACCCAATGAGTGACAGAGAGAACACAATGCTCTGCTCACAAACCTGTGTACACTACAGGAAGGCAGGCCAGTGAAACATTCTGACAAACTGAAACATCATAGAATCAGCACCTTATGGTTATGAGGTCTCCATACTCCCCCTGGATGTACCAGCTGCAGTTCATGGATGGGGGGTAGTTTATGGGCCAGGAGGGGCTGTAGATGACTCCTCGTTGCTCTTTGTGAGGCTCCAGCCTTCCATGACAGGCGGCTGAAAGAACAAGAAAAAAAATGCACACAATGAAATCAAACATTGCAATGTGTAGGAATTAAAATCTTTTTAGTTTTCTCCCCACCCGCCATAGCTAAAAGCAACTGGCCTCACTCAAAGCTCAGCAATTACTGGCTCCAAGCTGCACCCCCCCCACACTCCACAGCACAGTGCCATTGCTTACCATGGCAACCAAAGCACCTCGTTCTGCTTAAAAAACAATTGCCAGCAGCAGAGGCAGGGGTGGTGTGGGGTGGGGATGGGCAGCGGCGCAACTGGTCTCAAAATGCACAAACTGTGGGTGAGTGGGACAGGAAGCAAAAAATTGACTAGGTTTCTTCTTTCTATTGTTCATTCTCAGGATGTGTCTCTCGCCAGCAAGGCGAGTGTTTACTGCCTTTTGTAGTTGCACAAAGTCCTGGAGGACTTTCTTTCTGAAGCACTGCGGCCTATTCTGTGATTCATATCATTCTGCTAGAAAGAATGACATGACTGACAGTTTCACTGGGACACTTCAGGGGACAGTAAAGAGTCAACCGTGTTGGTGGGGACTGCAGCCACATATAAGAAGTCAAACTGGGGTAAAGGCGACAGGTTTCCTTCCCTAAAGGACATTCATGAACGAGATGCATTTTTACAACAGCCCACTGCTTCCTGGTCACTTTTGCTGATACATATTTATATTTCTAGATCTTATTTGAGTAGTGCTGAAAAAGGACATGTGGAAGCTTTTCGTTTTGCACTCATCAGGACACTTCGCAAGAATACCAATATAAGGGGAAAACAACAATTTATATTGTATGTGGATAGAGTGCTGATTAATTGGCAAATGGACTTCTGAATGGTTGGGTATGGTCTGTAGCCTGCCCATTGCAAACAGTGGCTGGGGCATTCTGTTGATATGATCCACCAGCCTTTGGGACGAATGGCCTACACACTGGCACTGAAATTCATATGCCACATTACTCATTTGTGTGATAGGCAGAACGTCTTTTTGGTTTGACAAAAGCTCAAAACACAGTGTCCAAACATTAGATGTGATTCCACGATTGCACAACATTTGCTAAATAATCCTCAGTGTGCTAAGAATTACGCTGACAACCAATTTAAGATTGTCAGTTGGGTTTGCAGTGTGTCGCATGTGCCTGTACTGGAAGCTACACATATTAATACACAGGGCCCTGTTCTTTGCAGACAGAAAGAACATGTACACACATTGTGCCTGTTTCAGCTAAACAAAATAAATGACAGCCATTCACTGACTCATTCCTCAGGGCAATGCCTTGACCAATCAGGGTCAAGCTGCCTGGTTTAAATTTCAAACAGTGCTTGGAAGTTAACTGTCAGTCACCATTAATTGGTGCATGCTCCATGGCAACACCTTTACCAGAGTTCACTTGCCAACCAACCAGTACTCTGTTCTCATCAGTATAAATTATTTTTCTCCCCCTTATGTTGGTATTCTTGAAGTGTCCTGATGAGTGCAAGATGAAAAGCTCCAGCAGCTCTTTTTTCAGCAATATTCCAGTTTTGTACTACCAAACGAATATATTTATAGTTCCAGATTTTTAAGCTGAATTTGCATGTAACCAAGCGCTTCACAACAGACTGCTTTCAGGATAAATCAGAGTCTGACTTAGGCAGTGCCACCAGCTTTACATAAATGGTCAAAGCAGGTTTCTTTATGAAAAGTGTGATGTTTGTGTAAACCACTCACATTGGCAATTCCCAGACATCCATTAGGAATACAGAATGCTATCACATGCGGCTGGTCACTACAAGGTTTTGCTTTTTGCATTTAGGATAAAGCTCTGTATTTAAATAAACTTATCTACTCTGTCAAGCTCTTTCAGAATCTTGTATGTTTTAATGAGATCACCTCTCATTCTTCTAAACGCTAGAGAATATAGACCCATATTTTCTTATCGATCATGATTAAGGAAGGTCTTTTATCTCCCTCAAAGCAGTTCAGTGAGTTGAGCAGAATAGCTTTATACTTTCAGCTAATCCAGGGAGCAGCCAGATAAAACCTGGCTCAGCCCAACCTGAATGGGCACAGCTTCCTTCACATGCCCATGGTACAGTGTGAAATCTGCAGTATTCCCAGATCCCAATGGTTTGATTTATTTATCAGAGTTGACCACTCACCGACAGATCTCCCACTACAATGGTCATGACTGATGCACTGTTGTACAAAGGTTGGAGTCTTACACCAATTAAAACACAATGTATTATTCTGCAGTTACGGGGAAGCAATGGCCTGATAATATAGAGTCAGAGTCATTATGATACAGAAGGAGGCCATTCAGCCATCAGGTCCATGGTGGCTCCCAGTGGAGCATTCCAATCAGTCCCAATCTCCCCGGCATTCCCATAGCCCTGCAAGTTTATTTCCCTCAAGTGTCATCCAATTTCCTTTTGAAATCATTTATCATTTCGGCTTCCACCATTCTAGCAAGCAGCGAGTTCCGGGTCATAACCACTCACTGCGTAAAAAAGTTCTTTCTCCCATCCTCCTCCTATCTCTTGTCTAAGGACTTAAAGTCCTCGAGTCCTTGTACCATCAGCTATTGGGAACAGCTTTCCTTTGTCTACTTTATCGAAACCTTTCATAATCTTGTACACATAAATGTACACCATTTACCATAAATGGGTCATTTTCAGGTTGGCAGAATGTGATGAGTGGAGTGCCACAGGGATCAGTGCTGGGTCCTCAGCTATTTACAATTTATGTCAATGACTTGGATGAAGAGACCAGATGTATGGTTGCTAAATTTGCTGATGACACAAAGATAGGTAGGGTCAGTTGTAAAAAAGACACAAGGAGTTTGCAAAGGGATAGAGAGAGGCTAAGTGAGTGGGCAAAAAATTGACAGATAGAGTATAAAGGGCAGACAGGAAAGTGGAGCTGAGGCCACAATCAGATCAGCCATGATCTTATCAAATGGCAGAACAGGCTCGAAGAGGCAAACAGCCTACTCCTGCTCCTATGTTCCTATTTTCCCACATTAGGAGGGAACGTGTGAACTTGCCCACTTTGACACGAAGACTAGAAAAGCAGCATATTATTTAAATGAAGAGAGATTGCAGAACTCCACAGAGGGATCTGGGTGTCCTAGTACATGAATCAGGAAAAGTTAGTATGCGGTACAGCAAGTGATTAGGAAGGCAAATGGAATGTTGTTGTTTATTGCAAGGAGAATGGAATAGAAAAGTAGAGATGTTTTGCTACAGTAATGCAGGGCATTGGTGAGACCACATCGAGGGAACTGTATACAGTCCTGGTCTCCTTATTTAAGAAATGACATAATTGCATTAGAAGCAATTCAGAGAAGATTCACACAAATGATTTCACAGAACCATAGAAAAGTTATGGTGCAGAAAGAGGCCATTCAGCCCATTCGTGCCTGTACCAGCCAGAAAGAGAAAAAAGAAACTGGCCAGTCATTTTAATCCCACTTTCCAGCCCCTGGTCCGTGGCCTTGCAGGTTACAGCACTTCAGATGCAGATCCAGGCACCTTTTAAATGAGTTGAGCGTTTCAGCCTCAACCACCAACTTAGGCAGTGAATTCCAGACACCCTCCGGGTGAAAAGGTTTTGCCACGTGTCCCCTCTAATCCTTCTACCAATCACCTTAAATCGATGCCCCCTGGTAATTGACCCCTCAGCTAAGGGGAACAAGTCTTTCATGTCTACCCTATTAGGCCCCTCAATTTTGTACACCTCAATTAGGTCACCCCTCAGCCTCCTCTGTTCCAAGGAAAATAACCCCAGCCTATCCAATCTCTCCTCATAGCTGCAATTTTCCAGCCCTGGCAACATTCTTATAAATCTCCTCTGCACTCTCTCCAGAGCAATTATGTCCTTCCTGTAAAGTGGTGACCAGAATGATATGAATCACAGAATAGGCCGCAGTGCTTCAGAAAGAAAGTCCTCCAGGACTTTGTGCAACTACAAACAGGCAGTAAACACTCGCCTTGCTGGCGAGAGACACATCCTGAGAATGAACAATAGAAAGAAGAAACCTAGTCAATTCCAGCATTTTATACAACAGTTCCATCATTATATCCCTGCTTTTGTATTCAATGCCTCGCCCAATAAAGGAAAGCATTCCATATGCTTTCTTGACCACCTTGTGCACCTGTCCTGTCACCTTCAAGGACCTGTGGACATGCACTCCAATGTCTCTCCCTTCCTCAACCCCTCTCAATAATTTCCCGTTTATTGAGTATTCCCTTGCTTTGTTTGCCCTCCCCAAATGGATTACTTCACACTTTCCCAGATTGAATTCCATTTGCCACATCTCCACCCACTCAAGCAAAGCATTGATATCATTCTGTAGTCAACAGCTATCCTCTTCACTATCAACTACACGGCCAATTTTTGTCATCTGCAAATTTCCCAATCATGCCTCCCACATTTAAGTCTAAATCATTAATATATACAACAAACCTCAAGGGCCTCAACAATGAGCCCTGTGCAACACCTCTGGAAACCGCTTTCCATTCACAGAAACATCCATCAACCATTACCCTTTGTTCCCCATCGCTAAGCCAACTTTGGATCCAACTTGCCACCTTCCATTCACTTTCCTGACCAGTCTGTAATGTGGGAGACAGGGCAGACAGGAAAGTGGAGCTGAGGCCACAATCAGATCAGCCATGATCTTATCAAATGGCAGAACAGGCTCAAAGAGCCAAACGGCCTACTCCTGCTCCTATGTTCCTATTTTCCCACATTAGGAGGGAACGTGTGAACTTGCCCACTTTGACACGAAGACTAGAAAAGCCATGTAACCTGCAAGGCTACGGACCAGGGGCTGGGAAGTGGGATTAAAATGACTGGCCAGTTTCTTTTTTCTCTTTCTGGCCGGTACAGGCATGAATGGGCTGAATGGCCTCTTTCTGCACCATATCTTTTCTATGGTTCTATGAAATCATTTGTGTGAATCTTCTCTGAATTGCTTCTAATGCAATTATGTCATTTCTTAAATAAGGAGACCAGGACTGTATACAGTTCCCTCGATGTGGTCTCACCAATGCCCTGCATTACTGTAGCAAAACATCTCTACTTTTCTATTCCATTCTCCTTGCAATAAACAACAACATTCCATTTGCCTTTCAAATCACTTGCTGTATCCGCATACTAACTTTTCCTGATTCATGTACTAGGACACCCAGATCCCTCTGTGGAGTTCTGCAATCTCTCTTCATTTAAATAATATGCTGCTTTTCTAGTCTTCGTGTCAAAGTGGGCAAGTTCACACGTTCCCTCCTAATGTGGGAAAATAGGAACATAGGAGCAGGAGTAGGCTGTTTGCCTCTTCGAGCCTGTTCTGCCATTTGATAAGATCATGGCTGATCTGATTGTGGCCTCAGCTCCACTTTCCTGTCTGGTTTAACGTCCCCTTAAACCAGCTTATATTTCACCTCTTTTCTATTTTTCCTCAGTTCTGTTGAAGAGTCATACGGACTCGAAACGTTAACTGTTCCTCTCCGCAGATGCTGTCAGACCTGCTGAGTTTTTCCAGGTATTTTTGTTTTTGTTTTGGATTTCCAGCATCCGCAGTTTTTTGCTTTTATCTGTAACGTGGGATACCTTACTGAAATCTATGTAGACAACATCCACTACTCTACCCTCATCAATTCTCCTTGTCACTTCCTCAAAAAGTTAATAAGTCACGATCTTCCCCTAACAAAACCATGCTGACTATCCCTGATCAATCTGTGCCTTGCTAAGTGACAGTTTCCCCTGTTTCAGAATTGTTTCCAATAATGTGCCCACCACCGAAGTCAAACTGACTGGCTGAAACTGAAGCATTCGCTACAATCTTCAGCCAGAAGTGGATGATCCATCTCGGCCTCCTCCGGAGGTCCCCAGCATCACAATTGCCAGTCTTCAACCAACTCGATTCACTCCACGTAATATCAAGAAACAGCTGAAGGCATTGAACACTGCAAAGGCTATGAGCCCTGACAATATTCCGGCAATAGTACTAAAAACTTGTGCTCCAGAATTTGCCGCACCCCTAGCCAAGCTGTTCCAGTACAGCTACAACACTGGCATCTACCCGGCTATGTGGAAAATTGCTCATGTATGTCCTGTACACAAAACGCAGGACAAATCCAACCTGGCCAATTACCGCCCCATCAGTTAACTCTCCATCATCAGTAAAGCAATGGAAGAGGTCATCAATAGTGCTATCAAGCGGCACTTGCTCACTGAGCCCAGTTTGGGTTCCACCAGAGCTACTCAGCTCCTAACCTCATTACTGCCTTGGTTCAAACATGGACAAAAGAGCTGAACTCCCAAGGTGAGGTGAGAGTGACTGCCCTTGACTTCAAGGCTGCATTTGACCAAGTGTGGCATCAAGGAGCCAATGGGAATCAGGGGGAAAATTGTCCGTTGGTTGGAGTCATGCCTTGCGCAAAGGAAGATGGCTGTGGTTGTTAGAGGTCAGTCATCTCAGCTCCAGGACATCACTGCAGGAGTTCCTCAGGGTAGTGTCCTCGGCCCAACCACCTTCAGCTGCTTCATCAATGACCTTCCTCCCATCATAAGGTCAGAAGTGGGGATGTTCACTGATGATTGCACAATGTTCAGCACTATTTGTGACTCCTCAGATACTGAAGCAGTCCATGTCCAAATGCAGCAAGACCTGGAAAATATCCAGGCTTGGGCTGACAAGTGGCAAGTAACATTTGTGCGACACAAGTATCAGGCAATGACCATACCCAACAAGGGAGAATCCAACCATCGCCCCTTGATGTTCAGTGGCATTACCATCACTGAATCCCCCACTATCAACATCATGGGGGTTACCATTGACCAGAAACTGAACTGGACTAGTCATATAAATACTGGGGCTACAAGAGCAGGTCAGAGGCTAGGAATCCTGCGATGAGTAACTCATCTCCTGGCTCCTCAAAGCCTGACAACCATCTACAAGGCATAAGTCAGGAGTGTGATGGAATACTCCCCACTTGCCTGGATGAATGCAGCTCCCACAACACTCAAGAAGCTTGACACCACCCAGGACAAAGCTGCCCGCTTGATTGGCACCCCATCCACAACATTCACTCCCTCCACTACCAACACACAGTTGCAGCATTGTGTACCATCTTCAAGATGCGCTGCAGGAATTCACCAAGGCTCTTTCAACAGCACCTTCCAAACCCACGACCACTACAATTTAGAAGGACAAGGGCAGCAGATAGATGGGAACACCACCACCTGGAAGTTCCCCCCCAAATCACTCGCCATCCTGACTTGGAAATATATCACCATTCTTTCACAGTCTCTGGATCAAAATCCTGGAACTCCCTCCCTAACAGCACTGTGGGTGTACCTACATCACATGGACTGCAGCGGTTCAAGAAGGCAGCTCACCAAATGCTGGCCCAGCCAGCACAGCCAATGAATGAATAAAAAACAATTGTTATTAGGTTAGTTGAAATCCCCAACAATTACTGCCCTATTGTTTTTGCACTCAGAGATCTGTCTACATATCTGTTCTTCTAACTCCCTTCCACTATTAGGGGGTCTATAGTACATTCCTAGCAGTGTGGCTGCCCATTTTTTTTATTTCTGAGCTCAACCCATGTGGCCTCATTTGATGCTTCCTTTAGTATATCATCCCTCCTCACAGCACAGTGCATTGATTCTTTAACCAATAATGGTACACCCCCATCTTTTTATCCCCCTCCCTACCATGTCTGAAAGCTCTATATCCAGGGATGTTAAGCTGTCATTTCTGTCCCTCCTTCAGCCAAGTTTCCGTTATAGCGATGATATTATGCTGCCATGTATCTATCTGTGCCCTCAGCTCATTGGCTTTGTTTACTATGCTCCTTGCATTTACATATATACCTTGTAACACTGCCGAATTCCTGTGCTGTACACTTTTTAACCTGTGCTGCTTCTGTCTTTCAGAGTCACTCACTAATTCTCCATCTCCCATCCCTTGTTCTGAATTTGTTTAAATCCCCCGACAACAGCGCTCGCAAAACTAACAAATAGGATATTCATCCCAGTCCTGTTCAGGTGTAGACTGTCCAGCTTATACAAGTCTCACCTTCCCCAGAACCTATCCCAATGCCTCAGAAATCTGATGCCCTCCCTCCTACACCAGCTTTCCAGCCACATGTTTATTCACTCAATTCTCCTATTTGTATACCCACCTGCACGTGGGACTGGCAGTAATCCTGAGATTACTGCTTTAGAGGTCCTGCTTTTCAATCTCCTTCCTGGCTACCTAAAGTCTGCTTTCAGGGCCTCATCCCCTTTCCTACCTAAAGCATTGGTACTAATGTGGGCCATGACCTCTGGCTGATCACCCTCCCCCAGAAGAGTGTCCTGCAGCTGCTCCGTGACATCCATGACCCTAGCACCAGGGAGGCAACATACCATCCTAGAGTCACTTCTATGGCCACAGAAACGCCTGCCTGGTCTCCTAACTAACGAATCCCCTATCACTGCTGCTCTTCCCCTCTTCTTTCTTCCCTCCTGTAGAATAGAGCCACCTGTGGTGCCACAAACTTGGCTCTGACTGCACTCCTCCGAGGAACCAACGTTATCCAAAACGGAAAACTGATTGGTGAGTGGGACCCCAGAGAACTCCTGCACTACCTGCCTACTTCTCTTGGACTCCTCTTGGTGGTCAACCATTCCTTTCTGCCTCCAGGCTCCTAAGCTGCAGTGTGACCACCTCACTGAACATGCTATCCACGTAGTTCTCAGCCTCGTGGAAGCACCAGTGACTCATGCCACCGCTCGAGCTCTGAAGCCCGTAGCTCAAGGTTCTGCAGCTGGTGACAGTTCCTACGCATGTGGTTGTCTGGGACACTGGTAGTGTCCATGACTTTCCACATATTCCAAGACACACATTCCACACAACCAAGCTGTCCTGCCATGGCTTCAATTTATTTCCCTTGCATTAACTTTGTTTTACTTTGGTTCACTTAAGCAACTTTATTTTACCTGGCCTCAACTTTATTTCCCTATTGCTGTGTTTCTTACTTAAATGCAAGTAGCCCCTTCTTTTAAAAACAATGTGTTTTTCTAATTCTCAGCTACCTGATGACACTCCCTAACAGCAGTTTCTCACCAACCAACAAACTTATGTTTCTCCTGTGATTTTAGGTGCTAGGTGCTGCTGGCTGCCCATCCCAGGATCCTCCTCTCACATTCTCCTCTAGGTGCTACTACCTGGCTCGGAGTCCTCCTCTTGCACTCACTCGCTGGCTGCTAGCCAATTTTCATTTCTTAACCAATAGATGTTGAACAGAAGCAAAATACTGTGGATGCTAGAAATCTGAAATTAATGGAAAATGTTGGTAATACTTAGAAGGTCAGGCAGCATCCATGGAGACAGAAAAGCGAATATGGTGAATGTTGTGAGAGAAGCAGCGAATATGATTCCTTAGAAGGGGTTATCTTATGAGGAAAGGTTGAACAAGTTGGACCTGTATTCATTGGAGTTTAGAAGAATGAGAGGTGATCTTATTGAAACATATAAGATCCTGAAAGGGCTTGACAGGTTGGATACTGAAAGGATGTTTCCCCTTGTGGGCAGGCTGTAACTAGGGGACGCAGTTTAACAATAAGAGGTTTCCAATTTAAGTCAGGTGAAAAGAAATTTCTTCTCTCAGATGGCCGTCAGTCTGTGAAATTATCATCTCCAGAAAGCGGTGGAGACAGGGTCCATTCATATTTTTTAAGGTAGGGGTAGATAAGATTCTTGTCTAACAAGGGAGTCAAAGGGTATCAGCCGAAGGCAGGAGGGTGGAGTTGAGGCCACACTCAGATCAGATATCATGTATCAAATGGCAGAGCAGGCTCATGTGGCCTACTTCTGCTCCTAGTTCATATGTATGTGTACCTCTATCAAATCTCCCCTCAAACTCCTCCTTGGAGCAGAGAACAGCCCAGCTTCTCCAACCTAATCTTGCAGCTAAAATCCCTCATCTTTGGAACCATTCTGGTAAATCTACTCTGCACCCTCTCACATTCTTTTTAAAGTGTGGTCACCAGAACTGACACAACACTCTAGTTGTGACCTAACCAGAGCTTTATAAAGGCTCAACATAACTTCTCTGCTATTGTGTTCAATGCCTCGATGAAGCCCAAGATGGCTTGCTAACAACTCTCTCAATATGTCCTGCCACTTGTTATGAGATGCAAACTTACCTGTCTCTGGGGCGTTTTCCAGGTGGAGGCAGAGGGCTATGAGTCCCTGCATGCTCTGGGAGAGGGAAGAGTTATCCCTGAGTGATTTGCAACAATTAACCAAGGTTAGGTTAATATTAGAAGAGTTAAAGTTAGAATTAAAAGCAAGGACTAAGAAAGCATACATAGTTGAGGTAACAGCAGAGCATTTGGAATTAGAAGAGGGGAAAGTTAACCCAGATAGCAATTCAGTTAAGTTAGCTAGAATTCAGTTGCAAACAAAACAACTTGACGTAGATAGAGAAAAGCAAAAGCTTGAACTCCAGAGAGAGGTGTTATCAAGGGAAGAAAGAGAAAAGAAAAAAGACAGAGTTTCAAAGAGAGAGAGACAGGAATCAGACAGAATAAACTGGCTAAAGAAAGGGTTAGGTCACAGGATGAAGAGATAGTAGTTCAGATGATGAGTCGAGTCCTACTCCGAGCTTTGATATAATGAATAATCTCTGCCTAGTGCCTAAAATCGCTGAGGATGGAGTTGGGAGATATTTTATCTCATTTGAAAAGATGATTACAAAGCCAAGTGGCAAAGGACACAAGGACTCTCATTTTGCAGAGCATTTTGGTCAGCAAAGCTATGGGTGTGTATTCCAGCCTTTCAGCAGAACTATCCTCAGATTACGAGACAGTTAAAACTGTAATGCTTACGAGCTTGTCCCCGAAGTATATCAATTGAAATTTCGGACTTTAAAGAGAAAACCAAATGAAACATTCACAGAGTTTGCTATGGAGAAATAAATGTTCTGGGACCAGTCGTTTCGGGTACTGAAACTTGAATAGAAGAGAGAGCTAATGATAATGGAAAAATTTTGAAACAGCATCCCAATCCCTATCAGCTCACACCTGCAAGACCACCAGGTTTCTAATGTAAGGGAAGTGGCAGTTCCAGCAGATGGTTATGACATTATCACATAGGCCGCTAGGGGGCAGTACATCTCCAGTTGTAAACCCACAGGGAAGCTGGAAGAATAGAAAAGAGCAGAAAAGCTTTAGGGAGAAAGCAGAAGCTGTTCCAGTCAATAAAAATGATAGTGTAGAGAATAAAAGTGATGCAATGCAACCAGTACGCTTTTAGTGCCAAAAGACAGGGCATACAAAAGTAAATTGTTGGAAGCAGGAGGATAAATCAATGGCTGCAACAGGGACGCTTAAGGAGACTTCAGAAAAAGTTGTACCAGAAAAAGAAATGGATGTTAAATCAGTAGCACTGGTGCAAGTGACAGGAATTTCCACAGAGTAAAGATTGTAAGAAACCCATTGCATCTAATGTTTTTATCTTGAGAACAGATAGTGATGTAAGGGAGTATTGGGATTATGTTTAAAAAGGAAGTCACCTCATTTTTGTCCAATAAAGAGCCTAGAAAGATTGTTATCCTGAGAGATACTAGTTCAGCTCAGAGCACAAAGCTAGCAAAGGATTTAGACCTTTCATGAAGGCCTGCACTCTTTAGAACTGTGCCATTGAGTCTATATTGCCTCTCCCTGTCCCTTCTGCCAAAATGCATCACCTCACAATTCTCGGTATTCAATTCCACCTGCCACTTGTCTTCCCATTTTGTTGGTCTATGTCCTGTTGCAGTCGATTGATACCATCTTCATCGTCTGCCAAGTTTGGCATCATCGGCAAATTTTGAAATTTTACTCTGTATTCCAATATCCAAGTCATTTATATATATCAAAAGAGCAGTGGTCTTAGCACAGAACCCTGGGGAACACCACTGCAATATGTAAAGTTCAGTTAGCTATAAAAAAGAGGCTCAAGTCTACAAGTTTAACTGTAGCAATTTCCCTTGTTCCACCATTGGTTGCCATGTCTTCAGCTTCCTGCACCCTAAGCTCTTGACTTTCTTCCCTGAGCCTCTGCATCTCTCTGCTCCTTGAAGATGCTCATGAAAACCTTCCTCTTTGATCAAGCTTTTGATCACCTGTCTCAATGTCATCTTATATGGCCCAGTGTCAAACTTAGTTTGATAATGCTTTGGAATGTTTTACTACATTAGAGGCGCTATATAAATGCAAATTATTGCTGTTGTTTGGCCAGAAAACGGCAGATTAGATAAAACTTGGATTTTAGGCCATCAATGACTGGCTTTTTTTACTTTTTGAAAATTGGCTTTGCATCTGTGACAAAGTGCAACAGGTTTGAGTATGAGGAACAAAACAGACACTAGACACAACATTTGTGTTACGTCTGAAATCGTTCGTTTATGGTTTGGTTGATGCCTCACGTTTTTCTCCTTTATGTTCTAGTGAGCAGGATCCAAGCTTGACTTAAGGGTTGTAAAAAATTTATACATAGAAAGTTAGTACTTTGACAAGGAGGAAATTACTCTTACCCATTCCGGAACATTCTGCTCCTCCCAGAAAGAACGAACAAGCTGCAGAGAAAAAAAGAAAACCCATTAGCAAAAATCAAACCTTTTCTTAAAAAGAAACCCGTTTATTGTTATGGATACAGGATGGGGTACAGACTCCCTCCCGGGACGGGCAGCGGCAGCCCAGACCTAAGCCCTAGTTAAGGAGACACCATCAACTTGAGATGCATGAAGGAAGGAGGGAGGGCAAAGATAAGCATTGCCAAGTAAATCACAGGTTCTCAGTCATTGGGAAAGCTCAGACCTGGTTACATGTCGCCCCATCAAACAGCACATCCAGGAAAGAGACACTGCAAAAGGGAAAATAAAACCCACACAGAAATAAACACCAACTGATCTTTCCATTTATGTGCAAATAATAATTTGGTGCAAGCAAGCAAATCTTCCATTTTAATGATGTTTGAGGAATAAATATTGACCGGCACACAGGAGAGAATTCACCTGCTCTTCTTACAAAAAGGATCACAGGGTTGTGTACATTCATCTGAGGGGGCAGATGGGCCTCAGTTTAATGGGTCGTTGTCAATGAAGCACATTTCACTCCTTTATCTCATGGCTGCACACAGTCACAGGTTAGCGGAGTCAGAGACCCGGATGGTATCACAACAGATAACCAATTCAGAATGCATTCTGCTCTTCCACTCACATTATGAAAACTCCCAGTCCATCTCTTTAGTGCGTTACTTCTGTATCTTGTGCCTACTATGCAATCTGGGTAGGTTAGTATCACTGCCAACTGTGTTCTCTCTGAGATTTATCTTTAATCTGGTGGCTGTGGCTTCAGCCATTTCAACTCTGCAATTTCCTCCCTAAACCTCTTTGCCTCTTCCTCTCTCTTCTCCTTTAAGATGCTCCTTTGGAACTTCACAACCTCCACCAAAGGCGAAGTTTTGGATCACCTGTCCTAACATCTCCTCCTTTGGCTCAATAGCTGCTTTTGCATCATGTGGAGGAACTTACTAGAGGCCCAGTATCAAATACAAGTAGCCAATCTTAGCCAGGCAGCAGGCAGGGGGATTGAAACCAATCAATCTTTTGGATTAATGAATTAACCTCCAGGAGCACAAAGGGAAGGGGGTTATGTTATGTTATAGTTATATAAAAGTCTGGTTCAAGCCCATTTCGGGTATGGTGTTCAGTTCTGGGCACCGCACCTCAGGAATGATCTCCTGGCCTTGAAGGGAATGCAGCACAGATTCACCAGAATGATCCTAACACTAGAAGGGTTAAATTATGAAAACAGATTGCACAGACTAAAGTTGTGCACCTTCAAATATTGAAGATTATGGGGAAATCTAATTAAGGTGTTTAAGATGGTTAAGTTAGCTGGTGGGGTAGGAAGGTAATTTTCTTTCCTCTGTTGGCCAAGTCCAGAATGAGGGGGAAAATCTTAAAAATTAGAGCTGGACCATTAGGATGATGTCAAGATGCACCTCTTCACACAAAGGGTAGTGGAAATCTGTAAGTGGATTACGCCCCCTGAAAAAAACCTGTTGAGGCTGGGGGTTAATTAAAAATTTCAAGATTCAGATTGACAAACTTGTGTTTGGTATGGGTAATGGAATCAAGATAATGGAAGTTTGGATACAGATGAGGAAAGATCTAACTAAATGGCAGAATAGTTTGAGAAGTTGAATGGTCTCCAGCTTCTCTTACGTAACCCATTACACGACAATGCACTTCAGAAAGGTATTTCATTGGCAATAAAGTGCTTTTGGGCGTCCTGCAGTTATGAAAGGTGCTACAATAGGAGAATGGGAGATGAGAATTTTTTTTAAAAACAGCGAGTTCTGATGATCTGGAACGCGTTGACTTAGAGGGCAGTGCAAGCAGATCCAATAGTAACTTTCAAAAAGGAATTGGATAAATACCTGAAGGGGTAAAGCTGTGCAGGGCTATGGGGAGGTGGGACTCATTAAACAACTCTTTCAATCAGCTGACACAGGTACAATGGGCTGAATGGCCTCCTTCTATGCTGTACGGTTCTATAATGGCAAAGCTTACTTTCTTTCAGTAATAATGAACCATGCCTCCCACAGAAAAACAGAACTGTATCTGAGCGCTCAGGGAAGCAGGCCTATTTCAGTCAAGGGTTGTTGGCACTGTAACCTCCCGGGGGCTGAAACTAACCCACTGAATGACTCCCAGCCTCAAATCAACAAACCAACAAACATACAACAAGCTGAGTTGTAAAAAAAGCGTTGACAAAAGCATTTAAATACCACGGGGTGTATTCATGTTACAACACAGCAAAACAAGATATAAAGGCAGGCAACACCAGCTCAGTCAACAAGTAGCTTTTATCCCTCAGCTCCAGCAATCAGAGCACATTTGTGGACTACCCAGTCTTCCCATACAGGCAATCTCAAAATCAGGCACATAGCCATCAATCAGGAGCAAAACGTAATCACACCAGCACCAGAAATATTCACATGCAAAATTACAAATTAGGAGGAATAGGCCACTCGGCCCCTCGAGCCTGCTCCGCCATTCAATAAGATCATGGCTGATCTGATTGTAACCTCAACCCCAGATTCCTGTCTACCCCCGATAACATTTCACCCCTTTGCTTATCAAGAATCTATCTACCACTGCCTTAAAAATATTCTAAGACTCTGCTTCCACCCCCTTTTCAGGAAGACAGTTCCAAAGACTCACGACCCTCAGAGAAAAAATTTCTCCTCATCTGTTTTGAATGGGCTACCCCTTATTTTTAAACAGTGACCCCTAGTTCTAGATTCTCCCACAAGGGGAAACACCCTCTCCACGTTCACCCTGTCAAGATCCCTCAGGAGCTTAAAAGTTTCAATCAAGTCGCCTTACTCTTCCAAATTCAAGCGGATACAAGCCTTGTCTGTTCAACCTTTCCCCGTTAGACATCCCGTTCATTCCTGGTATTAGTTTAGTAAACCTTCTCTGAACTGCTTCCAACGCATTTACATCCTTCCTTAAATAAGGAGACCAATGCTGTACACAGTACTCCAGGCGTGGTCTCACTAGTGCTCTGTATAACTGAAACATAACCTCCCTACTTTCATATTTAACTCCCCTCACAATAAATGATAATATTTTACAGGTCGAGTATCCTGATCCGAAATCCTTGGGACCAATCGTGTTTCAGATTTCAGATATCACATATAGGACTAGGCCCACTTACATTACAATAGCCTAAGCCTAAACTAACTATAATCCAAAAGTCAATAAAAGCGTTAGAAGAGCAAGATGTATCACTGAACAACAAATACAGGGTAAAAACAAAAACAGAATTACCTGGAAAAACTCAGCAGGTCTGGCAGCATCGGCGGAGAAGAAAAGAGTTGACGTTTCGCGTCCTCATGACCCTTCAGCAGAACTGAGTAAAATTAGGAGAGGGGTGAAATATAAGCTGGTTTAAGGTGGGGGGAGAGAGAGAAATTGGATGGGGTGTGGTTGTAGGGACAAGCAAGCAGTGATAGGAGCAGATAATCAAAAGATGTCACAGAAAAAAGGACAAAGAGGTGTTGAAGGTGGTGATCTTATCTAAGAAAATGTGCTAATTAAGAATGGATGGCAGGACACTCAAGGTACAGCTCTAGTGGGGGTGGGGTGGAAAGACTGACAGGACATTACAGGTATAGATTTAAAAATAATGGAAATAGGTGGGAAAAGAAAAATCTATATAAATTATTGGAAAAAACAAAAGGGAGAGGGAAGAAACGGAAAGGGGGTGAGGATGGGGAGGGAGTTTAAGATCTAAAGTGCTTTATTTTTCCTGCCAAAATGGACAATTTCACATTTTTCCACATTATACATATGACAAGGTGGATGTGGAAAGGATGCTACCTCTTGTGGGTGAATTCAGAACTAGGGGGCACTTTTTAAAAATTAGGCGTTGCCCTTTTAGGACAGAGACTAGGAGAATCTTTTTCTCTCAGAGGGTTGTGAGACTTTGGAACTCTGCCTCAGAATGAAGTGGAAGCAGGCTCATTGAATATTTTTAAGGTGGCGGTAGATAGGTTCTTGCTAGGCAAGGAAATCAAAGGTTATCTGGGGTAGATGGGATTGTGGAATTCGAAACATGAACAGATCAGCCATGATCTTATTGAATGGCAGAGCAGGCTCGAGGGATTGAATGGTCTACTCCTGTTCCTATTTCATTTGTTCGTACACTCCGTTTGCCAGTCTTTGCCCACTCGCTTAACCTATTGATATCCTTTTGCAGCCTCCTTATGTCCTATTCACAACTTACTTCCTTACCTAGCTTTGACTCATCAGTAAATTTAGCAACCATACATTCTGCCTCTTCATCTAAGTCATTTATATAAATTGTAAAAAAATTGAGGCCCCAGCACTGATCCCCATGGCAACCCACTCGTAACATCTTGCCAACAAGAAAAAGACCCATTAACGCCTACTCTGTTTCCTGTTAGCTAGCCAATCTTCTGTATGTGCCATACACTCATAATTCCACTTTTTGCACAATTACTTCAGTGCTTTGAATTAATTTAACATTTCTGTTAGGTTTCAACATATCTAAATATAGCTCAAAGCAGTTTCTGCCTGTCACACACCCTTAACTTTCAATCCAATAACTCTTAAATTGGACAGATGGCAGGAGGAACTTAGATTTATGCAGTGTCCTTCAGTGTCAGCCCCCAGCACTGACCCTCCGACAGCGCGGCGCCCCCATCGCCGCTGACCCTCCGACAGCGCAGCGCCCCCTTAGCGCCGCTGACCATCCAACAGCGCGGCGCCCCCAGCGCTGACCCTCCGACAGCGCGGCTACCCCCTCGTCGCTGACCCTCCGACAGCACGGCACCCCCCTCGCTGACCCTCCGACAGCGCGGCACCCCCCTCGCTGACCCTCTGACAGCGCAGCGCCCCCAGCGCTGACCCTCCGACAGTACGGCTACCCCCTCGTCGCTGACCCTCCGACAGCGCGGCGCCCCCTTAGCGCCGCTGACCCTCCGACAGCGTGGCGCCCCCTTAGCGCCGCTGACCCTCCAGCAGCACGGCGCCCCCATCGCCGCTGACCCTCTGACAGCACGGCACCCCCATCGCCGCTGACCCTCTGACAGCGCGGCGCCCCCCTCACCGCTGACCCTCTGACAGCGCGGCGCCCCCCTCGCCGCTGACCCTCCGGCAGCACGGCACCCCCATTGCCGCTGACCCTCCGGCAGCGCGGCGCCCCCATCGCCGCTGACCCTCCGGCAGCGCGGCGCCCCCATTGCCGCTGACCCTCCGGCAGCACGGTGCCCCATCGCCGCTGACCCTCCAACATTGCCACGTTAGTCAGTCTCATCGCCAGCCATCCGTACTCAGGGCCAAATGTTTGTCATGGGTCTTCATATCAATGGAAAGGGTGATTTTCGACCCACAGATCTTTGGGCACATGGGTTAGGATGTCCCACGAGGTAGTGGGATCATCATGCAGGGTTACCTTCCTTTTCTTTCCTTCTCTACTGTCGCTCTACCTCATCATTAAGTCATTGTGACTCAAGCATGATGCAGCTTTGGGGGAGACGGTGGCATTGTGATAATGTCACTGGATTAGTAATCCTGAGGCCCAGGCTAATGATCTGGGAACACATTCAAATCCCCCCCACGGCAGCTACTAGAGCTTGCATTCAAATAATAAACTCTGGAATATAAAGCTGGTCTCAGTAATGGTGACAGCGTAACTATCATCGATTGTTATAAAAACCCATTAGGTTCACTCATGTCCTTTAGGGAAGGAAACCTGCTGCCCTTTCCTAGTCTGGCCAACATGTGGCTCCAGACCCACAGCAATATGGTGGACTCATAACTGCCCTCTGAAATGGTCTAGCAAGCCACTCAGTTCAAGTCCAATTAGGGATGGACAACAAATGCTGGCCTTGCCAGTGACGGCCACATCCCATGAAAGAATAAACAAAGTAGTCGTTTGGTAGTACAGAACTTGAGTATTGCTGAAAAAAAGAGACACCTTTTTTATCGAAGCTTATTGTCTTGCACTCATCAGGACAATTCACAAGAATACCAAATGTAAAGGGAATAATAATTTATACTGTATGACAAGAGTGCTGATTGGTTGGCAAGTGGACTCTGATTGGCAGAGGCGTTGCCATGGAGAATGCACTGGTTGATGGTGACTGACAGTTGACTGCCATGCATAGTTGTAAAATTTTAACCAGGCAGCTTGACTCTGATTGGTCAAGGCATTGCCCTGAGGAATGAACCAGTGAATGGCTGTCACTTCTTTTGTTTAGCTGAAACAGGTGCAATGTGTGTACATGTTCTTTCTGTCTGCAAAGAACAGGGCCCCGTGTATTAATATATGTAGCTTCCAGTACATGCAAATGTGCAACATTGTGAGCCTGACTGACAATCTTAAATTGGTTGTCAGCGTAATTCTTAGCACACTGAGGATTATTTAGCAAATGTTGTCCAATCATGGAAACATATCTAATGTTGGACAGTGTCCAATTTTTGAGTTTTGCGGACACGGGCTGGTTGGGTACGGTCTGTACCTTGCCCATTGTGAACAGCGGCTGGGACTTGCTGTTTGATATGATCCGCCAGTCTTTGGGACGTACGGACTACATCCCTAGCATCACACTGGCACTGAAATTCAAACACCACATCACTCATTTGTGTGATAGGCAGAACATCTTTTTGGCTTGATGGCAGCATCGTGTTAGTGGTGAATACCACTCGTGTTGCTACTGCATAGTAGCAGCGTGAGACAGCTAGCTTCACCTGTTGCTCAAATTTTTGAGCTACTTTGCCTTCCAGGATAATCTGAGGTAGACTGGGCAATTTTCAGGAACAAAAATGGCGACCTTAGGCCCATTCATGAGTTTGTGCAATATACAGCGAGCAATGATCTGCAGTTAGCCATTTTCTCACAGGTTGGCTCTGATGAGCCGTTCTTCAGCATCAACAGGAGCTGTTGAGGGAGATACTTTCCGGTCATCAGGTACAGTGTCCAGTCCATCGAAATTGATTTTGCAAGAGCTTTGCTTGAATGCTTGTGGAGCTAGCTTCAAGAAGGACATTAGCCTCTGTACAACAGCCCTCCATTGAATCCGGAGGATGTGGCGGAGGCATTGCTGATGCGATTTCTCTGGCGCTCTTGTGTCACTGATACACAGTCGAGGTCTCGTTGCGGTGTGGGAGTATAGCGACAACAACTGCTCTGTGCACTAGGGCTTTCGTCGACTTGCGGAGAGACTTTGTCATCAAACACTCGCTGCCATATTCTGGAGAAGGCCAGGCTTGCGCAGCTGATCCAGTGTTGGATCTCCCCATCATTTGCAGCCTTTTGTGAAGTGGCTGTCAAGCTAGGAGAAGTGCTCAACATAATCACTGCATGTGCGTCACAGTGCCAGAGTACAATCTGATTGGTGAAGACCACCTGTAACTCAGGCACACAAACTGCAAGCCAATGTTTGCTTTAAACCTCAACAATAGTTCATTTTTAACATAGAATGGTATTTGCCATCTGTCAGATGCACGCATGCATATGGACAGACTCGAGCAGGCATGCAGGCAAGGCGCACACAGGCAGACACTGTGAACTCAATGGAGCAGCCATAGTTACTCACCACCAAAATCATCCTTGCAGACTCTGTAGTGCCTTTCAGTATGACTGGTTGAAGTGTGACACGAGCATTGTGAGCATACAGAGGAGGTCTCACAACCATCCAACTTCACACTCTAATCTCATACAGCTCAAACACAGTTGGAGCAACAGCACAGATAAAGGTGGGAAACAGAGGTACAGTGCCCACACAATGTAGAACAAACAACACAGAGCATGACAGGAGACAGGTAAGGATTCATAGGAACATCAGACATGGGTATATTGGAGCAGGAGGGGGCCACTCGGTCCCTCAAGCCAGTTCTGCCACTCAATGCGATAATGGCCTGAATGTGTCCTAACTCCGCAAACCCACCATCGCCCTTATCCCTTAATACCTTTGGCTAACAAAATATCTACCAATCTCCGATTTAAAATTAATAATTAATCTAGCATCAATTGCCATTTGTGAGACAGAGCTGAATCTCTACTTCTCTGTGCATAGAAGGGTTTCCTAATTTCACTCCTGGAAGTTTTTTTAGACTCTGCCTCCCTCCTCATCCAAGACTCCCCACCCATGTTCTCCTTAATAGTGTAAAAACTTTAATCAAATCAACCTGTAATCTTCTAAACTCCAGGGAATACAACCCGAGTTCGTGTGATTGCTCCTCAGAGCTCAACCCTTGAATCCAGGTTTCATTCTAGAAAATTTCAAAATTTACAGACAACATGAAACTCAAAAACATTGTGAACTCTGAGGACGACAGTGTTAAACTTCAAAAGGACACAGGTAGGTTGGAAGACTGGGCGGACAAGTGGCCGATGAAATTTAATGCAAAGAAGTGTGAAGTGATTCATTTTGGTAGGAAGAACACAAGACAATATAAAATAAAGCGTACAATTCTAAAGGGGGTGCAGGAGCTGAGGGACCTGGGTGTGTATGTGCAAAAATCATTGAAGATGGCAGGACAGGTTGAGAGCATGGTTAAAAAGGTATATAGTATCTTGGGCTTTATTAATAGGGGCATAGAGTACGAGGGCAAGGAGGTTATGTTAAACTTGTATAAAACTTGATTCAGCCTCAACTGCAGAATTGTGTCCAGTTCTGGGCGCCACACTTTAGGAAGGACGTGAACGCATTAGAGAGGGAGCAGTAAAGATTCACGAGAATGGTTCCAGGAATGAGGAACTTCAGTTGCGTGACAAATTAAAGATGCTGAGGTTACTGTCCTCCTTGGAAAAGGTCGACAGTAGATTTGATAGATGTGTTCAAAATCATGAGGGGTCCAGACGGAGTAATGGGAGAAACTGTTCCCATTGGTGGAAAGATTGAGAACAGATTTAAGGTGATTGGCAAAAGAAGCAATAGCAACATGAGGAAAAACTTTTCTATGCAGCAAGTGGTTAGGATCTGGAATGGACTCAATCCAGATATTCAAAAGAGAAGACTCATTGTCCGAAAAGGAAGAACATGCGAGGTTACAGTGAAATGGTGGGGGAGTGGCATTAGGTAAACTGCTGTTGCAGAGAGCCAGCACAGACAAGATGGGCCAAAAGGCCTCATCCTGTGCTGTAACCATTCTGTGATTCTATGAAATCTATGCTGCACTCTAAGGCCAACATATCCTTCCTAAGGGGTGGTGCCCAGCACTGCTCAGAGACTCCAGATGGGGTCTAACCAGGGCTTTGTATAACTGAAGCATGTCTTCTACACCCTTGTATTCTAATCCTCTAGATGTAATGACCAGCATTCCATTTGGCTTTCTGATTATTTTCTGTACCTGTTCATGACATTTTAATTTAATCTGTGTACCTGGATCCCCAAAGTCTCTTTCGACCTCCACTGTTTCTAGCTTTTCACCATTTAGAAAGCCCCCTATTCTATCTTTTAGATCTAAAGTAGATAACTTGACATTTTCCTACATTGAAATAGATTGGAATTTTACACTTACATCTACAATACACATAATGCTGCCTTTGCGTCCTTGGCAAATTTGATGTGGCTTTCTAGCCGAGAGTGATTAATGGATACAATGAATAGTTGAGGCCCCAGCACAGATCCCAGTGGGACACCACTTGTCACATCCTGCCAATGAGGGTACCTGCCCATTATCCCTACTCTGTCTCCTGCTGCTCAGCCACTTTCCAAACCTGGTCAATAATTTGCCTTCAATTCCATGAGCTTCTACTTTAATTAAGTCTCTTATCAGGAACGACCTCATTAAAAAATGAGAGCAATTTAGTCAGGTATGACCAGCTGTTTACAAATGTGTTATGAAGCATCATCGACGTGAAACATTGGGCTGAATCTTCTGGCTGACGTGTGGGTGGCGGAGTCTGCACGCCAGCGCTTAAAATGTCGCGCGCTGATATCAGCGCACGGCATCGCAATATTTCGGTCGGCGGGCGCGCTATGCAGCGGGGCGAGCGCCCGCCATTAATTAAAGGCCCTGTTAAGGCCATTAACTCTTCAATCGACCAGGATTTTGAGGGGCCCGTGCGAACTTGGGTAAGTGATTTTTTTTTTACAAACCTCATCCAGTGCCGGGATGAGGTTTGATATCGGGATTAAAAATGTGTGATAAAGTTTTTGTGTATTTCATTAACATGTCCCATCTCGTGTGACATTTTCACATGAGGGGGACATGTTAATGACTTTTTAATTTTTCTATTTTTCATGTTTCACAGCCTTTCAGCGATCTCCCTGAGGCAGCACTTAGTCTCAGGGAGATGTGCGCATGCGCGAAAGAGCGCACTCCAACAGTTGGGGAATCCCGCCCGCTCTCTCCGTTGCCCGGGGGCGGGATTCCCGCCCACTCTCTCCGCTGCCCAAGACCAGGGGCGGGATTCCCGTTCTCTCTCTCCGCTGCCCGGGGGCGGGATTCCCGCCCACTCTCTCACCGCTGCCCAGGACCTGGGGCAGGATTCCCGCTCTCTCTCTCTCCGCTGCCCAGGACCAGGGGCGGGATTCCCGTTCTCTCTCTCCGCTGCCCGGGGGCGGGATTCCCGCCCACTCTCTCACCGCTGCCCAGGACCTGGGGCAGGATTCCCGCCCGCTCTCTCACCGCTGCCCAGGACCAGGGGCGGGATTCCCGCTCTCTCTCTCCACTGCACGGGGCGGGATTCCCGCCCGCTCTCTCTGCTGCCATGGGGCGGGATTCCCGCCCGCTCTCTCCGGTGCCCAGGGGCGGGGTTCCCGCTCTCACCGCTGCCCAGGACCAGGGGCGGGATTCCCGCTCTCTCTCTCACCGCTGCCCAGGACCAGGCCTCCCACGAGTCGGGCCTCCCGCCGCCGTCTCTCTGTCGCCGCCATCTTCACCGTGTCCGTCCCCTCACATCACTGCCGCGCTCTCCATCCGGCCGCTGGGCCTCTCTGCACCTCATAGTCACGGAGGGTGTGGATTCCTCCGCCTCCCGGTGTGGACAGTCCTCGCTTTGGTCTCAATTTAAAATCCGCCCCGGGTCCCGGAGTCTCTGCCCCAGACTCGCCGCTCTGACAGTAACATGGCGACAACAAACCTGCGCACAGGCGACCGCCGGCTCCAAGCTCCGACTGAGCCTGCGCACAGGCGACAGCCGGCTCCAAGCTCCGACTGCGCCTGCGCACAGGCGACCGCCGGCTCCAAGCTCCGACTGAGCCTGCGCACAATTCTCCCTCCACCTGGACCCCTCCCTCTTGCCTCTTACCTGATCTTGATCTTTTCATTGAGATCTGTCAGTGTGACATCGACCGTCTTAATTTCTCTGCTCCTCTCACCCACTCCAACCTGTCTCCACCTCCGTTCTCTCAGGTCCAACCCTGACATTGTCATCAAACCCGGTGCTGTTGTTGTCTGGCGCATTGACCTCTACCTCGCGGAGGCTGAGTGTCAACTCGCAGACACTTCCTCCTACCTCCCCCTGGACCATGACCCCACCACTGAACATCAAGCCATTGTTTCCAGGACTGTTACTGATCTCATCTCCTCTGGAGATCTTCCTCCCACAGCTTCCAACCTGATAGTCCACCAACCTCGGATGGCCCGCTTCTACCTCCTACCCAAAATCCACAAACAGAACTGTCCCGACAGACCGATCGTGTCAGCCTGTTCCTGCCCCACGGAACTCATTTCTCATTATCTTGACTCCCTTCTCTCTCCCCTTGTCCAGTCCCTTCTCACCTACATCCGTGATTCCTCCGACACCTTATGTTATATCAAAAATTTCTAGTTTCCTGGCCCTAACCGCCTCCTCTTCACCATGGACGTCCAATCCCTCTACACCTCCATCCCCCACCAGGATGGTCTGACGCTTCTTCCTCGAACAGAGACCCGAACAATCCCCACCCACCCCCACTCTCCTCCATCTGGCTGAACTTGTTCTCTCGCTGAACTATTTCTCCTTTAACTTGTCTCACTTCCTTCAAATAAAAGGTGTGACTATGGGTACCCGCATGGGTCCCAGTTATGCCTGTCTCTTTATGGGATTTGTGGAACATTCCTTGTTCCAGTCCTACTCCGGCCCCCTCCCACAACTCTTATCGGTATACCAACAAATGTTTCGGTGCCCTTCATGCTTCCATCTGGACCTGGAAAAATTTATCAATGTTGCTTCTAATTTCCACCTCTCTATCAACTTCACATGGTCCACCTCTGACCCTTCCCTTCCCTTCCTTCACCTCTGTCTTCACTTCTGGTGATAGACTGCCCACCAGTATTCATTACAAGCCCACCGACTCCCACAGCTACCTTGACTACAGCTCCTCACACCCCGCTTCCTGTAAGGAGTCCATCCCATTCTCTCAGTTCCTTCACCTCCGTCGCATCTGTTCTGATGATGCCACTTTCCAAAATGGCACTTCTGACATGTCTTCCTTCTTCCTTAAGCAAGGTTTCCCACTCACTGTGGATGACAGGGCCCTCAACCATGTCCGGTTCATCTCCCGCGCCTCTTCCTTTACACCTGCCCCTCCGTCCCAGAACCAGATCCCTCTTGTCCTTACTTTTCACCCCACCAGCCTCCACATTCAAAGGATCATCCTCCACCATTTCGACCAACTCCAGCATGATGCCACCAC
Organism: Cetorhinus maximus; assembly: GCF_964194155.1. Lineage (NCBI taxonomy): Eukaryota > Metazoa > Chordata > Chondrichthyes > Lamniformes > Cetorhinidae > Cetorhinus > Cetorhinus maximus. Next base: position 156,265,192 of record NC_135884.1, read on the forward strand.
CAAACACAGCTTCCCCTCACCACCACCCCCCCCCCCGCCCCCCCCCACCACCCCCCCCACCCCCACCACCCCACCCAACCGTCAGCATTTCATAGGGACCGTTCCTTCTGTGACACCCTGGTCCACTCCTCCATCGCCCCCAACACCTCATCTCCCTCCCACGGCACCTTCCCGTGCAACCGCAGAATGTGCAACACCTGCCCCTTTACCCCCTCCCTCCTCACCGTCCAAGGGTCCAAACACTCCTTTCAGGTGAAGCAGTGCTTCACTTGCACCTCCTTCAATTTGGTCTACTGCATTCACTGCTCCCAATGCGGTCTCCTCTACATTGGAGAGACCAAACGCAGACTGGGTGACCGCTTGTTCCAGTGAAGCTCAACACAAACTGGAGGAACAGCACCTCATCTTCCGACTAGGCACTTTACAGCCTTCCAGACTTAACATTGAGTTCAACAACTTCAGATTATGAACTCTCTCCTCGATCTTCACTCCCTTTTTAACCCCCTTTTACATTTAGGTTTTATTTTTTATCCATTGATTTTCATTTTTATTCATTTATTCATTGTTTTATCCCCTTTTTAATCCCCTTGCATCTCCAAGTGGAGATAGATTCTCTCCTTTGGAATTTTCTCCAATAGTTTCCCTACCACTGACGTGAGACTCACTGGTCTGTAGTTCCCTGGCTTATCTCTACAACCCTTCTTAAACAGCGGAACCACATTAGCTGTTCTCCAGTCCTCTGGCACCTCCCCCATGGCCAGAGAGGAATTAAAAATTTGGCTCAGAGCCCCTGCGGTCTCCTCCCTTGCCTCCCTCAGCAGTCTGGGACACAAATCATCCGGACCTGGAGATTTGTCCACTTTTAAGCCTGCCAACACCTCCAATACCTTGTCACTCCCTATATCAATTTGTTTAAGAACCTCACAGTCTCTCTCCCCGAGTTCGATACCTTCATCCTCATTCTCTTGGGTGAAGACGGATGTGAAGTACTTGTTCAACACTCTACTGATGTCATCTGGCTCCACCCATAGATTGGTCCCTAATAGGCCCTACTCTTTCCCTGGTTATCCTCTTCTCATTGATATACTTATAGAATATCTTGGGATTTTCCCTATTTTTACCAACCAGAGCTTTCTCATATCCCCTCTTTGCTCTCCTAATTGCTTTCTTAAGCTCCAACCTGCACTTTCTGTACTCCACTAATGCCTCCGCTGATTTGCTTCCCTTGTACCTGCTAAAAGCCTCACTTTTCCTTCTCATCGTATCCTGAATATCTCTGGTCATCCATGGTTCTCTGGGCTTGTTACTCCTTCCTATCACCCTCGAGGGAACATGTTGAGTCTGTACCCTCCCCATTTCCTTTTTGAATGCCCCCCAACTGGTCTTCTGTAGATTTCCCCACAAGTAGCTGTTCCCAGTCTACCTTGGCCAGATCCTGCCTTATTTTACTAAAATCCGCTCTCCCCCAATCCAAAGCATTTTTTTGCAACTTGTCTATTTCTTTGTCCATAATAAGCTTAAACTGTACCATTTTGTGGTCGCTATCACTAAAATGCTCGCCCACCACCACCTCAGCCACCTGTCCGGCTTCATTCCCCAGAATTAGGTCCAGCACTGTGCCGTCCCTTGTTGGACCCTCTACATATTGACCTAAAAAGTTCTCCTGTACATATTTCAAGAAATCCACTCCATCCAAGCCCTTAACACTCTGACCATCCCAATTCATGTTGTGAAAGTTGAAATCACCTAATATAATTACCCTATTGTTATTGTTTTTACACACCTCCGCAAATTGTGCACATATTTGCTCCTCAATTTCCTGCTGATTATCTGGGGATCTATAGTAAACACCTAACAATGTGGCTGCCCCTTTTTTATTCGTAAGCTCTATCCACAAAGCTTCATTCGATGCCCCCTCCAAGATATCATCTCTCCTTACTGCAGTAACTGACTCCTTAACTAATAATGCAACGCCTCCTCCTCTTTTACCCCCTCCCCTGTCTCGCCTGAAGATTCTATATCCCGGAATGTTGAGCTGCCAATCCTGCCTCTCCCTCAACCACGTCTCTGTGATGGCTACTATATTACAATTCCACGTGTCAATCCTCACCCTTAACTCATTCGTTTTACCTGTAATACTCCTGGCATTAAAGTAGAGGCCATCCAGCCTTGCCTGACTCCCCTGAAACTTAATGCAGCTGTACTCCCTCTGACTTGATTGTTTTACTGTATTATGATGTGTCCCTATCCTGCTAACATTCTGTGTCCCATCCCCCTGATGAATTAGTTTAAACTCCTCCTAACAGCACTAGCAAACCCGCTTGCAAGGATGTTAGTCCCGCTCTGGTTCAGATGTGGACCGTCCTGCTTGTACAGGTCACCCCTTCCCCAGAAACGGTCCCAGTGATCCAGGAAACCCTCCCTCCTGCACCAACTCTTAAGCCACATATTCATCTGCGTTATTCTCCTATTTCTGAGCTCACTAGCACGTGGCACTGGGAGAAATCCAGAGATTACAACCCACGAGGCCCTGCTTTTTAGTCTACTGCCTAACTCCCTGAATTCTTGATGCAAGACCTCATCCCTCTTTCTACCTATGTCATTGGTACCAACATGTACCATTATGTCTGCCTTATCGCCCTCCCCCTTCAGGATGCCCTGCAGCCGTTCAGTGACATCCTGGACCCTAGCACCAGGGAGGCAACACACTATCCTGGAGTCACATTGACGGCCACAGTAGCACCTATCTGTTCCCCTAACTATAGAATCCCCTATTACTATTGCTCTTCCTCTCTTCATCCCCTCTGTACAGACAGGCTGCTCATGGTGCCAGAAGCTTAGCTCTGTCTGCACTCCCTGGAGGAACCTGCGCCCTCATCAGCTTCCAAAATGGAATACCGATTTGCGAGTGGGACCCCAGGGGACTCCTGAACTACCTGCCTGTTTCTCTTGGACTGCCTGGTGGTCACCCATTGCCTTCCTTTCTCAAGTCCCTTCAGCTGCGGTGTGACCACCTCTCTAAACGTACAATCCATGATGCTCTCAGACTCGCGGATGCTCCACATTGTCCCCAGCCGCTGTTCCAGCTCTGAAACCCGAGCTTCCAGGAGCTGCAGCTGGACACACTTCCTGCACACATGCTGGTCCCGGGCACTGGAAATGTTCCCGGCTTCCCACATGGAGCACAAGGAACACACCATGGCTTTGAGCTCTCCTGCCATGACTTATCCCTTTAAATTAAACCTTTTAAATCAATTCACAAAGCGTCACAGAAAAAAGACTACAAATAGACCTAGCCAGCAGAAAGGAGATGTTAGAAAGAAAAGAGATCTCTAAGATAAAATGGGTTGCTGCAAGTCACCAACTATCAGACTGTTTTACAAAAAGAAGTGCCTGCTCTAAAAAATTATTAAATGTGTTGGAAGAGGGGTGTCTTATAATGATGCAATGAAAAGCATTGTTTTTATTTTATTATTGTGTGTGTGTGTGTATATGTATATGTGGTAAAAGAAATTCGGGAATTATAGACGTGGAAATACATGACATTTCTTTCTGTTTGTTTAAAAAAAAACTTGAACACTTTTTTTGTAGAAAAGAGGGGAATCTGTTAAAATGGCAATCATCTTGTTAAAACCAATTGATAGTTAAACAGGTGATGGGCATTAATTATCCCAACTGAATAGAATAAAAAGGTACAGCTAGAACACTTTGGGTGGAAGCTGTTAGGAAGTTAGTAGTACTGAGGAAAGGAAAGGAAAGGAAAGGAAAGGAAAGGAAAGGAAAGGAAAGGAAAGGAAAGGAAAGGAAAGGAAAGGAAAGGAAAGGAAAGGAAAGGAAAGGAAAGGAAAGGAAAGGAAAGGACTTTTTAACCAAGAGACTTGCCTGGATTAATTCTTCCATCATTAACCTCTTATTGTGAGTAACATTGTTAGCTAGGGAGCAGAGTTTGTAGCAGAAACTGAAGTTATTTGCTTCAGTTTTCCCAATATTTAATTGGAGGAAATTTCTGTTCATCCAGTACGTCGTCATGGTGGTGGTGGTGGTGGTGGTGGTGGTGGTGGGCGTGGTGGTGGTGGGCGTGGTGGTGGTGGGCGTGGTGGTGGTGGGCGTGGTGGTGGTGGGCGTGGTGGTGGTGGGCGTGGTGGTGGTGGGCGTGGTGGTGGTGGGCGTGGTGGTGGTGGGCGTGGTGGTGGTGGGCGTGGTGGTGGTGGTGGGCGTGGTGGTGGTGGTGGGCGTGGTGGTGGTGGTGGGCGTGGTGGTGGTGGTGGGCGTGGTGGTGGTGGTGGTGGTGGTGGGCGTGGTGGTGGTGGTGGTGGTGGTGGTGGGCGTGGTGGTGGTGGTGGTGGTGGTGGTGGTGGGCGTGGTGGTGGTGGTGGTGGTGGTGGTGGTGGGCGTGGTGGTGGTGGGCGTGGTGGTGGTGGTGGTGGTGGTGGGCGTGGTGGTGGTGGTGGTGGTGGTGGTGGGCGTGGTGGTGGGGGGGGGGGGTGGGGGTGGGGGTGGGGGGGCGTTGGGGGGGGGGTGGGGGTGGGGGGGCGTGGGGGGGGGGGCGTGGGGTGGGGGGGCGTGGTGGTGGTGGTGGGGGGGCGTGGTGGTGGTGGGCGTGGGCGTGGGCATGGTGGGCGTGGTGGTGGTGGGCGTGCCATGCGTGCCATCAACATACATGTGAAAACTAATGGCATGCCTTTGGATGATGTCACTGATGAGCATGTGTGTAGTTGAGAAATAGGACGGGCCAAGGATAGATCCCTGGGGGACCAGAGGTAATGGAGCAGGAAGAGAAGCCCTGTGATACTCTGGCTACGATTAGATAGATAAGAATGGAACCAGGCGTGTAAACTTCCATCCAGCTGGATGAGCAACTGAGAGGTTATAAGGATGAGGAAAGGTTGAACAGACTCGCCCTCTTTTCTCTGGAAGAAAGGAAGCTGAGGCTGACCTCATAGAGGTCTTTAAAATTATGGAGCGGTTTGATAGGGTTGATTTGGAGGAGATATTTCCACTTTTGGGGCAGGATCAGAACTAAGGGCAACAATATAAGAAAGTTAGTAATAAATAGGGAAAAACTTCTTTATGCATAGCGGTGAGAATGTGGACCTGTTACCATATGGAGTAGTTGAGGTGAATAACACAGATATGTTTAAGGGGAAGTTAGATTGTAAAAAATGAGGGAGAAAGGAATGAAGGTTATGTCAATAAGGTGAGACGAAGTAGGGTGGGAGGAGCATAAACACTGGTACGGATCTGTTGGGCTGAGTGGCCTGTTTCTGTGCTGTAAATTCAATGGGTGAAGTATGACTATTCAACTCAGCAAATAATACCAAGCATAATTACAATGGCACCTACTGGGCTTTATTAATAGGGACATAGAGTAAAAGAGCAAGGAGGTTATGCTGAACTTGTATAGGACACTAGTTAGACCTCAGCTGGAGTATTGCGTACAGTTCTGGGTGCCACACTATAGGAGGGATGTGAATACATTGGAGAGAGTGCAGAAGAAGTTTTTCGAGAATGGTTCCAGGGATGAGACACTTCAGCTCTGAGGATCGATTTGGAGAAGCTGGGACTGTTCTCCTTGGAGAGAAGAAGGCTAAGAGGAGATTCGACAGAGATCTTCAAAATCATGAGGGGGCTGAACAGAGTAAAACTGTTCCCACTTGTAAAACGATCGAGAACAAGAGGGCACAGATTTAAAGTAATTTGCAAGAGAAGTAAATGTGATGTGAGAAAAAACTTTTTCTCACAACGAGTGGTTTGGGTCTGGAATACGCTGCCTGGAAGTGTGGTGGGGGCAGGTTCAATCGAGGCATTTAAGAGGGCATTAGATGATTATATGAATTGAAACATTCAATGTGCAGGGGTATAGGGGAAAAGACAGGGCAATGGCACTAGGTCATAATGCTCATTTGGAGAGCCGGTGCAGACACGATGGGCCGAATGTCCTCCTTCTGTGCTGTTAAAATTCTGTGATACTGGAATCACAGAGAAACATGAACATCAGAGTTTTGAGCAGAACGCCATTCGATTTTGGAATAAAATCAATTTTGCAGAGAAGTGTTTCTGTGTTGCATTTTGCATTAATGGTTTTATTTACAAAAAAAAGTTAAATTATTAAATATAAGAAAAAAGTGCAAATGCTAGAAAAATAAATTTTAAAATGGTGCAAATACACAGGCCTCACAACCATCCACCCCAGAGTCCGCTCTTTACAGACGCTGACTGGTTCTGTCCTCCAGACCCATTACCCTCCGAGATCTCTGCAATCCTCCAATTCTGGACAAAAAAACAAAAAACAAAAACAAAAAAAAACTCAGCAGGTCTGGCAGCATCTGCGGAGAGGAACAGTTAACGTTTTGAGTCTGAATGACCCTTCAACAGAACTAAGTAAAAATAGAAGAGAGGTGAAATATAAGCTGGTTTAAGAGGGGGGAGGGAGGGGGGGGTTGGGGGGGGGGGTGGTGGGAACAGGTAGAGCTGGAATTCTGAGCTCCAATTCTGGCCTCTTGCACATGCCCCAATTTTAATCCCTCCAGCGTTGGGAGCCGTACTTTCAGCTGCCTGAACCCTAAACTCTGGAATTCTCTCCCTATATCTCTCCACCCCTCTTTCATTCTTTAAGATGCTCCTTGTTATTTTTATAAAGATGAAAAGCCAATCTTAGCCAGGTAAGAGTCAGCGCCTTGTGACTGAGCTCAGATTAGGTGGGAAGGAGGAGAAAGGCTGGGATTCTTGCTCCCAATTAATAATCCTCTGTATAAATTAGCTGCTGCATTTTCTATATTACAACAATATAAGCACTTAATTGGCAGTGAAATGTCTGACACGTCCTGAAGTTGCGGAAAATGCTATAGAATTTCAAGTTCTTTCTTAAAAGCTGTCCCACACACGCTGGTGGAGTTAAACACTGACCCTCTCCTGCCCTCTTTACCAGCAGAGTTCATCAGTGTATTGAATGGAAGGTGACTGTAAAAGGTTTGAGTCTATGATATGGGGCAGGGTCCCTGGCTGGAGCTGTTAAAAAGGCACCGCTGGGATTCGAACCCAGGATCTCCTGTTTACTAGACAGGCGCTTTAACCAACTAAGCCACGGCGCCGCCGACTCAGCCTCCGGAATCGGCGCTTTTAGACTCAGCGCGCCTGCGCATTTCACCGCTCCTCTCCGAGAAGCCAACAGCAGAGAGCGCGCCTGCGCGCTGGCATGACGAGGGGGAGGGGCAATGAGATAATGGGGGAGGGGCAATGGGGATAATGGGGTAAGGGCAATCGGGGAGGGGCAATGGAGATAATGGGGAGGGGCAATGGGGAGTGGCAATGGGGGAGGGGTAATGGAGATAATGGGAGAAGGATAATGGGGGAAGGGCAATGGGGCTAATGGGGGAGGGGCAATGGGGATAATGGGGGAGGGGCAATGGGGATAATGGGGGAGGGGCAATGGGGATAATGGGGGAGGGGCAATGGGGATAATGGGGAAGGGCAATGGGGACAATGGGGGAGGGGCAATGGGGATAATGGGGGAAGGGCAATGGGGATAATGGGGGAAGGGCAATGGGGATAATGGGGGAAGGGCAATGGGGATAATGGGGGAAGGGCAATGGGGATAATGGGGAGGGATAATAGGGGGCAATGGGGATAATGGGGCATACTAACTTTGTATTTTTTTGTACGAAGACACGCAAATCCCTCATCAAGTTCTGCACCATTTAATAAAATATTCTGCTTTTCTATTCTTATAGCCAAATTGAATAACCTCACACTTTCTCACATTATACTCCATCTGCCATCTTATTGCCCATACAGTTAACCTGTCTATATCTCTTTGCAGTCTCTCTGTGTCCCCACCACAGCTTACCTTCCCACCCAGCTTTGTATCATCAGCAAAAACTTACTTATATTGCTCTACGTCTCTTTGTCCATGGCAGTAATATAGATTGTATAATAGCTGAGACCCCAGCACCGATCCTTGCGGTGCTCCACCAGTTACAGTGTGCTGACTTAAAAATGCCCCCTTCATATTTGGTCATATGTTATCCACAAGTGATAATGTCACTGGACTAGTAATCCAGGGGCCCAGGCTATTGCTCTGGGGTCATGGGTTCAAGTCCCACCATGCCAGCTGGTAGAATTTAAATTCAGTTAATAAATGTGGAATATAAAGATAGTCTCAGTAATGGTGAACATGAAATTATCATTGATTCTTATAAAAACCCATTTGGTTTACTAATGTCCTTTAGGGAAGGAAATCTGCAATCCTTACCTGGTCTGGCCTAACAGCACTGTGGGTGTACCTACACCACATGGACTGCAGCGGTTCAAGAAGGCAGCTCACCACCACCTTCTCAAGGGCAACTAGAGACAGTCAATAAATAAAAACAGAATTACCTGGAAAAACTCAGCAAGTCTGGCAGCATCGGCGGAGAAGAAATCAGTCAACGTTTCGAGCCCTCATGGCCCTTCAGCAGAACTGAAGCATAGTTTCAACAAGGGAGAAATATAAATTGGTTTAAGGTGGGTGGGGGGGAAGAGACACATTGAGGGTGTGGTGTGAGCAGATAATCAAAAGATATCAGAGACAAAAGGGTCAAAGAGGTGTTGAAGGTGGTGGTCTTTGTCTGAGAAAAGTGCTAATTAAGAATGGAAAACAGGATATTCAAAGTACAGCTCTAGTGGGGGTGGGGTGGAAAGACTAAAGGTTTTAGTTTTAGATTTAAAAATAATGGAAATAGGTGGGGAAAGAAGAATCTATATAAATTATTGAAAAAAAAGGCGGGTGGGGGGGGGAAAGAAACGGGGTGGGGATGGGGGGAGGGGGAGTTTAAGATCTAAAGTTGTTGAATTCAATATTCAGCCCAGAAGGCTGTAAAGTGCCTAGTCGGAAGATGAGGTGCTGTTCCTCCAGTTTGCGTTGGGCTTCACTGGAACAATGCAGCAAGCCAAGGACAGACATGTGGGCAAGAGAACAGGGTGGAGTGTTAAAATGGCAAGCGACAGGGAGGTTTGGGTCTTTCTTGCGGACAGACCGCAGGTGTTCCGCAAAACGGTCGCCCAGTTTGCGTTTGGTCTCTCCAATGTAGAGGAGACCGCATTGGGAGCAACGAATGCAGTAGACTAAGTTAGGGGAAATGCAAGTGAAATGCTGCTTCACTTGAAAGGAGTGTTTGGGCCCTTGGACGGTGAGGAGAGAGGAAGTGAAGGGGCAGGTGTTGCATCTTCTGCGTGGGCATGGGGAGGTGCCATAAGTGGGGGTTGAGGAGTAGGGGGTGATGGAGGAGTGGACCAGGGTGTCCCGGAGGGAACGATCCCTACGAAATGCTGTCAAGGGGGGTGAAGGGAAGATGTGTTTGGTGGTGGCATCATGCTGGAGTTGGCGGAAATGGCGGAGGATGATCCTTTGAATGCGGAGGCTGGTGGGGTGATAAGTGAGGACAAGGGGGACCCTATCATGTTTCTGGGAAGGAGGAGAAGGCGTGAGGGAGGATGCGCGGGATATGGGCCGGACACGGTTGAGGGCCCTGTCAACGACCGTGGATGGAAAACCTCGGTTAAGGAAGAAGGAGGACATGTCCGAGGAGCTGTTTTTGAAGGTAGCGTCATCAGAACAGATGCGACGGAGGCGAAGGAACTGAGAGAATGGGATGGAGTCTTTACAGGAAGCGGGGTGTGAGGAGCTGTAGTCGAGGTAGCTGTGGGAGTCGGTAGGCTTGTAATGGATATTGGTGGACAGTCTATCATCAGAAATTGAGACAGAGAGGTCAAGGAAGGGAAGAGAAGTGTCAGAGATGGACCATGTGAAGACGATGGAGGGGTGGAGATTGGAAGCAAAATTAATAAATTTTTCCAGGTCCCGACGAGAGCATGAAGCAGCACCGAAGTAATCATCGATGTACCGGAGAAAGAGTTGTGGGAGGGGGCCGGAGTAGGACTGGAACAAGGAATGTTCCACATACCCCATAAAGAGACAGGCATAGCTGGGGCCCATGCGGGTACCCATAGCCACACCTTTTATTTGGAGGAAGTGAGAGGAGTTAAAGGAGAAATTGTTCAGTGTGAGAACAAGTTCAGCCAGACGGAGGAGAGTAGTGGTGGATGGGGATTGTTGGGGCCTCTGTTCAAGGAAGAAGCTAAGGGCCCTCAGACCATCCTGGTGGGGGATGGAGGTGTAGAGGGATTGGACATCCATGGTGAAGAGGAAGCGGTTGGGGCCAGGGAACTGGAAATTGTTGATGTGACGTAAGGTGTCAGAGGAATCACGGATGTAGGTGGGAAGGGACTGGACAAGGGGAGAGAGAAGGGAGTCAAGATAACGAGAAATGAGTTCCGTGGGGCAGGAACAGGCTGACACGATCGGTCTGCCAGGACAGTTCTGTTTGTGGATTTTGGGTAGGAGGTAGAAGCGGGCCGTCCGAGGTTGGGCGACTATCAAGTTGGAAGCTGTGGGAGGAAGATCTCCAGAGGAGATGAGGTCAGTGACAGTCCTGGAAACAATGGCTTGATATTCTGTGGTGGGGTCATGGTCCAGGGAGAGGTAGGAGGAAACGTCTGCGAGTTGACGCTCAGCCTCCGCGAGGTAGAGGTCAATGCGCCAGACAACAACAGTACCACCCTTGTCAGCGGGTTTGATGACAATGTTGGGGTTGGACCTGAGAGAACGGAGTGCAGTGAGTTCAGAGAGAGACAGATTAGAATGGGTGAGAGGAGCAGAGAAATTGAGATGGCTAAATAAATGTTGGCCCAGCCAGCAATACCCACATGAACAAATATTTTACAAAAGTGACTCCAGACCCACAGAAATTTGGTTAACTCTTAATTGCCCTCTGAAATGGCCCAGCAAGCCACTCAGTTCAAGAGGAATTAGGAATGGGCAACAAATGCTGGCCTTGGCAATGATGGCCACGTCCTATGAAAGAATTATTTTTTTAAAAAACTCCACGAGCCCTAATCTCGTGTTTTAGTCTCTAATCTTTGTCGCTGGACTAGTATTCCAGAGACCCAGGGTAATGCTCTGGGGACCAGGGTTCGAATCCCGTCATGGCAGATGGTGGAATTTGAATTCAATAAAAATCTGGAATTAAAAGCCTAATGATGACCATGAAACCATTGTCGATTGTTGTAAAAACCCATCTGGTTCACTAATGCTTTCCAGGAAAGGAAATCTGCCGTCCTTACCTGGTCTGGCCTACATGTGACTCCAGACTCACAGCAATGTGGTTGACTCTGAAATGGCCTAGCAAGCCACTCAGTTGTAACAAAACCGCTACAAAATCACAAAAAAAGAATGAAACCGGACGGACCACCCGGAATTGACCTAGGCACCGGAAACGACAACGGCAATCACAGCCCTGTCGACCCTGCAAAGTCCTCCTTACTAACATCTGGGGGCTAGTGCCAAAATTGGGAGAGCTGTCTCACAGACTAGTCAAACAACAGCCTGACATAGTCATCCCTGGGTATGTCCTGTTCCACCAGGAGGACAGACTCAGCAGAGGTGGCGGCAAAGTGCTATACAGTCGGGAGGGAGTTGCCCTGGGAGTCCTCAACATCGACTCTGGACCCCATAAAGTCTCATGGCACCAGGTCAAACATGGGCAAGGAAATCTCCTGCCGATTATCACATACCTCCCTCCCTCAGCTGATGAGTCAGTGCTCCACCATGTTGAACATCACTTGGAGGAAGCACTGAGGGTGGCAAGGGCACAAAATGTACTCTGGGTGGGGGACTTCAATGTCCATCACCAAGAGTGGCTCGGTAGCAACACTACTGACCGAGATGGCCAAGTCCTAAAGGACGTAGCTGCTAGACTGGGTATGCGGCAGGTGGCGAGGACCAACAAGGGGGAAAAACATACTTTACCTTATGTGTTCTGATGAAGAGTCATACAGACTTGAAACGTTAACTGTATTTCTCTCCGCAGATGCTGTCAGACCTGCTGAGTTTTTCCAGCAATTTTTGTTCTTGTTTCAGATTGCCAGCATCCGCAGTTTTTTGCTTTTATACTTGACCTCATCCTCAGCAACCTGCCTGTCGCAGATGCATGTGTCCATGACAGTATCGGTAGGAGTGACCACCGCACAGTCATTGTGGAGACGAAATCCCGCCTTCACATTGAGGATACCCTCCATCATGTTGTGTGGCACTACTACCGTGCTAAATGGGATAGATTTCAAACAGACCTAGCAACTCAAGACTGGGCATCCATGAGGTGCTGTGGGCCATCAGCAGCAACAGAAACTATAACACAAGATTAATTGCGTGCCAAGCAGCATAAGCAGCAAGTGATAGACCAAGCTAAGCAATCCCACAACCAATGGATCAGATCAAAGCTCTGCAGTCCTGCCACATCCAGTCATGAATGGTGGTGGACAATTAATCACCTCACTGGAGGAGGAGGCTCCACAAGAAGTCATGTTTTATAGCTTCACCAGGTTGACACCTCATTTTTAGGTATGCCTGGTGCTGCTCCTGGCCTGCCCTCCTGCACTCTTCATTGAACCAGGGTTGATTTCCCTGGCTTGATGGTAATGGTAGAGTGGGGGATATGCCAGGCCATGAGGTTACAGATTGTATTCGAGTACAATTCTGCTGCTGCTGATGGCCCACAGCGCCTCATGGATGCCCAGTCTTGAGTTGCTAGATCTGTTTGAAATCTATCCCATTTAGCATTGGAGATAGTGCCACACAACACGATGGAGGGTATCCTCAATGTGAAGGCGGGACTTCGTCTCCACAATGACTGTGCAGTGGTCACTCCCACCGATACTGTCATGGGCAGATGAATCGACGGCAGGCAGGTTGGTGAGGATGAGGTCAAGTGTGTTTTTCCCTCTTGTTGATTCCCTCACCACCTGCCATAGACCCATTCTAGCAGCAAAAAATAAGGCTGAAGCATTCGCAACAATCTTCATCCAGAAGTGCCGAGTGGATGATCCATCTCAGCTTCCTCCAGAGGTCCCCAGCATCACAGATGCCAGTCTTCAGTCAATTTGATTCACTCCACGTGATATCAAGAAATGGCTTAAGGCACTGGACACTGCAAAGGCTATGGGCCCTGACAATATTCCAGCAATAATACTGAAGACTTGTGCTCAAGAACTTGCCGCGCCCCTAGCCAAGCTGTTCCAGCACAGCTACAACACTGGCATCTACCCGGCTATGTGGAAAATTGCCCAGGTATGTCCTGTACACATAAAGCAGGACAAATCCAACCTGGGCAATTACTGCCCCATGAGTCTACTCTCAATCACCAGTAAAGTAATGGAAGGGGTCATCAACAGTGCTATCAATCGGCACTTGCTTAGCAATAACCTGCTCACTGATGCCAAGTTTGGGTTCCGCCAGGGCTACTCAGCTCCTGACCTCATTACAGCTTTGGTTCAAACATGGACAGAAGAGCTGAACTCCCAAGGTGAGGTGAGAGTGACTGTCCTTGACATCAAGGCAGCATTTGACTGAGTATGGCATCAAGGAGCCCTAGCAAAACTGGAGTCAATGGAATCGGGGGGAAAACTCTCTGCTGGTTGGAGTCATACCTAGCACAAAGCAAAATGGTTGTGGTTGTTGGAGGTCAGTCATCTCAGCTCCAGGACATCACTGCAGGAGTTCCTCAGGGTAGTGTCCTCGGCCCAACCATCTTCAGCTGCTTCATCAATGACCTTCCTTCCATCATAAGGTCAGAAGTGGGGATGTTGGCTGATGATTGCACAATGTTCAGCATCATTCGCAACTCCTCAGGTGCTGAAGCAGTCCATGTCCAAATGCAGCAAGACCTGGACAATATCCAGGCTTGGGCTGACAAGCGGCAAGTAACATTCACTCCACACAAGTGACAGGCAATGACCATCTCCAACAAAGGACTTAATTTTAGGGAATGAATCCGGGCAAGTGGTAGAGGTATCAGTGGGGGAGAATTTTGCAGATAGTGATCATAACTCCATTAGATTCAAGGTTGTTATGGAAAAGGATGGGCCAGAAATCAGAGTTCTAAAGTGGGGGAAGGCCAATTTTAATAAGATCAGATATGATTTGGCCAGAGTGGACTGGGAGCTTTTAGGTAAATCTGCGTCAGAGCAGTGGGACTCATTCAAGAAGGAATTAGTGAGAGTACAGGGCCAACATATTCCAGGAAAGACAAAGGGTGGGACCAACAAATCCAGGGAACACTGGATGTCGAGGGATATACAGGATTGGATAAAGAGAAAAAGGGAGGCTTATGGCAGATACCGAAGGCTCAAAACAGCAGAAGCCCTAGAGGAGTATAGATTGTGTAGGGGGGAACTTAAAGGAAATTAGGAGAGCAACAAGGGGGCATGAAAAAACATTGGCAGGTAAAATAAAGGAAAATCCAAAATTATTTTACAAGTACATTAAGAGTAAGAGGATAACTAGGGAAAGAGTAGGGCCCATTAAGGACCATAGTGGTAATTTGTGTGTGGAGCCGGAAGACGTAGGTAGGGTTCTAAATGAATACTTTGTGTCAGTGTTCACAAGTGAGAGGGACAAAGTGGATATGGAAATCAGGCAGAAGGACTGTGATATAATTAAAGAAATTAGCATAGAAAGGGAGGAGGTTCTAAGCGATCTGGCAGGCTTAAAAGTAGATAAATCTCCAGGCCCGGATGAAATGTATCCCAGGCTGTTGAGTGAGGCAAGGGAGGAGATAGCAGGGGCGCTGGCAATAATTTTCAATACCTCTCTGGCCACAGGAGAGGTGCCAGAGGACTTGGAGGACAGCCAATGTGGTACCGTTATTCAAGAAGGGAGGAAGGGATAAACCATGGAACTACAGGCCAGCCAGACTAACCTCAGTGGTGGGGAAACTATTGGAAGCAATTCTGAGGGACAGAATTAATCTACACTTGGAGAGGCAGGGATTAATCAAGGCAGTCAGCATGGTTTTGTTAAGGGGAGTTCATGTCTGACCAATTTGATTGAATTTTTTGAAGAGGTGACCAGGTGTGTAGAAGAGGGCAATGCATTTGACGTAGTCTACTTGGACTTCAGCAAGACTTTTGATAAGGTCCCGCATGGGAGACAGATAATGAAGGTAAGAGCCCATGGGATCCAAGGTAATTTGGCAAATTGGATCCAGAATTGGCTGAGTGGCAGGAAGCAGAGGGTGATGGTCAAGGGGTGTTTTTGTGACTGGATGCCTGTGTCCAGTGGGGTTCCACAGGGATCGGTGTTGGGTCCCTTGCTGTTTGTGGTATATATAAACGATTTAGACTTGAATGTAGGAGGGTTGATCAGTAAGTTCACAGATGACATGAAAGTTGGTGGGCTGGTAAATAGTGAGGAGGATAGCCTTGGGTTACAGGAGGATATGGACGGGCTGGTCAGATGGGCTGATCAGTGGCAAATGGAATTTAATCCTGAGAAGTGTGAGGTGATGCACTTGGTCAGGACAAACAAGGCACGGGAATACATGATGAATGGTAGGACCCTGGGATCAGAGGGACCTTGGTGTGCATGTCCACCGGTCCCTTAAGGTAGCGGGACAGGTAGATAAGGTGGTTAAGAAGGCATATGGGACACTTGCCTTTATTAGCTGAGGCATAGAATATAAGAGCAGGGAGGTTATGCTGGAACTGTATAAAACGCTGGTTAAGCCACAGCTAGGGTATTGCGTGCAGTTCTGGAATCTGCATTATAGGAAGGATGTGATTGCACTAGAGAGAGTGCAGAGGAGATTTACCAGGATGTTGCCTGGGCTGGAGAGTTTTAGTTATGAGGAGGGATTGGATATACTGGGGTTATTTTCCCTGGAGCAGAGGAGATTGAGGGGGGACATGGTTGAGGTGTATAAAATTATGAGGGGCATAGATAGGGTAGACAGAAAGGAACCTTCCCCTTGGTGGAGGGATCAATAGCCAGGGGGCATAGATTTAAGGTAAGGGACAGGAGGTTTAGAGGGGATGTGAGGAAGAATTTTTTCACCCAGAAGGTGGTGGGAATCTGGAACTCACTGCGTGAAAGGGTGGTAGAGGCAGAGACCCTCATAACATTTAAGAAGTATTTGGGTGTGTACTTGCGATGCCATGGCATACAAGGCTATGGGCCTAGTGCTGGAAAATGGGATTAGAATAGTTAGGTACTTGTTTGACCGGCGTAGACTCGATGGGCCTTCTTCTGTGCTGTCGACCTCTATGACTATAAGAGAGAATCCAACCATAGCTCCTTGATGTTCAATGGCATTACCCCATCACTGAATCCCCCAATATCAACATCCTGGGGGGTTACAATTGACCAGAAACTGAACTGGACTAGCCATCCTAATACTGTGGCTACAAGAGCAGGTCAGAGGTTAGGAATTGTGCGATGGGTAGCTCACTTCCTGACTCCCCAAAGCCTGCCCACCATCTACAAGGCACAAGTCAGGAGTGTGATGGAATGCTCCCCATTTGCCTGGATGAGTGCAGTTCCCACAGCACTCAAGAAGCTCAACACCGTCCAGGACAAAGCAGCCTGCTTGATTGGCACCACATCCACAAACAGTCACTCCCTCTACCACTGAAGCACAGTAGCAGCAGTGTGTACCATCTACAAGAAGCACTGCAGAAGTTCAACAAGACTCCTTCGACAGCACCTTCCAAACCCACGACCACTACCATCTAGAAGGACAAGGGCAGCAGATACATGGGGACACCACCACCTGGAAGTTTCCCTACAAGTCACTCACCATCCTGACTTGGAAATATATCACCGTTCCTTCACTGTCACTGGGTCAAAATCCTGGAACTCCCTTTCTAACAGCACTGTGGGCATACCTAGACCACATGGACTGCAGCGGTTGAAGAAGACAGCTCACCACCACCTTCTCAAGGGCAACTAGGGATGGGCAATAAATGCTGGCCCAGCCAGCGAAGCCCATATCCCGTGATGAATAAAAAAAACCTTGTTGAATGCCTTTTGAAAATCATCCGATTCCCCATTCTACTATCCCACAAGCTACATTCTCAAAAAACTCTTATTGGTTTAGTCATATGTCCTGAAAAAAGAGACATTTTTGTCAAAGCTTTTCACTTTGCACTCATCAGAGCAATTCGCAAGAATACCAAATGTAAAGGGAACAACAATTTGTACTGTATGAGAAGAGTGCTGATTGGTTGGCAAGTGGACTCTGATTGGTAGAGGTGTGGCCATGGGCAATGCACCAGTTGATAGTGACCGACAATTAACTGCCAAACATTGTTTGAAATTTAAACCACGCAGCTTGATTCTAATTGGTCAAGGCATTGCCTTGAGGAATGAACCAGCGAATGGCTGTCACTTATTTTGTTTCGCTGAAACAGGTATCATGTTTGTACATGTTCTTTCTGACCAAACTCAAAACGTAGTGTCCAACATTAGATGTGATTTCGCTATTGGACAACATTTGCTAAGTAGTCCTCAGTGTGCTAAGAATTATGCTGAGAACCAATTTAAGATTGTCGGCTGGGTTTGCAGTGTGGCACATTTGCATGTACTGGAAACTATATATATTAATACAAATTGTCCTGATGAGTGCAAGACAAAAAGCTTTGACAAAAATCTCTTTTTTCAGCAATAGACTAATACATTTGTTAAACATGATTTCCCTTTCATAAATCTGTGTTGATTCTGCCTTGTCATATTTCACTCCCTAAAACCTACCTCTTTGGTCAAGCTTTTGGTCATCTGCCCTAATATTTCTTCATATGACTTAGTGTCATAATCTGTCTGCTTTATGTTCCTGTGAAGCACTTTGGGATGTTTTACTATATTAAAGGTGCCTTACAAATGCAAGTTGTTGACCACTAACCACATTAAATTTAAAACTTTCTCATGATCTTCAAGGCTTCCATCTCCCGATCCTGGACACATTTTGCTCTCCCTCTCCTTCCATTCCATTGTTGTTGTCAGAGCCAATCCCCGCTCCCTCAGACAGGATCCCCGCTCCCTCAGACAGGATCCCCGCTCCCTCAGACAGGATCCCCGCTCCCTCAGACAGGATCCCCGCTCCCTCAGACAGGATCCCCGCTCCCTCAGACAGGATCCCCGCTCCCTCAGACAGGATCCCCGCTCCCTCAGACAGGATCCCCGCTCCCTCAGACAGGATCCCCGTTCCCTCAGACAGGATCCCCACTCCCTCAGACAGGATCCCCGCTCCCTCAGACAGGATCCCCGCTCCCTCAGACAGGATCCCCGCTCCCTCAGACAGGATCCCCGCTCCCTCAGACAGGATCCCCGCTCCCTCAGACAGGATCCCCGCTCCCTCAGACAGGATCCCCGCTCCCTCAGACAGGATCCCCGCTCCCTCAGACAGGATCCCCGCTCCCTCAGACAGGATCCCCGCTCCCTCAGACAGGATCCCCGCTCCCTCAGACAGGATCCCCGCTCCCTCAGACAGGATCCCCGCTCCCTCAGACAGGATCCCCGCTCCCTCAGACAGGATCCCCGCTCCCTCAGACAGGATCCCCGCTCCCTCAGACAGGATCCCCGCTCCCTCAGACAGGATCCCCGCTCCCTCAGACAGGATCCCCGCTCCCTCAGACAGGATCCCCGCTCCCTCAGACAGGATCCCCGCTCCCTCAGACAGGATCCCCGCTCCCTCAGACAGGATCCCCGCTCCCTCAGACAGGATCCCCGCTCCCTCAGACAGGATCCCCGCTCCCTCAGACAGGATCCCCGCTCCCTCAGACAGGATCCCCGCTCCCTCAGACAGGATCCCCGCTCCCTCAGACAGGATCCCCGCTCCCTCAGACAGGATCCCCGCTCCCTCAGACAGGATCCCCGCTCCCTCAGACAGGATCCACGCTCCCTCAGACAGGATCCCCGCTCCCTCAGACAGGATCCCCGCTCCCTCAGACAGGATCCCCGCTCCCTCAGACAGGATCCACGCTCCCTCAGACAGGATCCACGCTCCCTCGAAGCCAATCCCCGTTCCCTCAGACCGGATCTCCGCTCCCTCAGACAGGATCCCCGCTCCCTCAGACAGGATCCCCGCTCCCTCAGACCGGATCCCTGCTCCCTCAAAGCCAATCCCCGCTCCCTCAGACAGGATCCCCGCTCCCTCGAAGCCAATCCCCGCTCCCTCAGACCGGATCCCTGCTCCCTCAAAGCCAATCCCCGCTCCCTCAGACCAGATCCCTGCTCCCTCGAAGCCAATCCCCGCTCCCTCAGACCGTATCCCTGCTCCCTCAAAGCCAATCCCCGCTCCCTGAGACCGGATCCCTGCTCCCTCAAAGCCAATCCCCGCTCCCTCGAAGCCAATCCCCGCTCCCTCAGACAGGATCCCTGCTCCCTCGAAGACAATCCCCGCTCCCTCAGACAGGATCCCTGCTCCCTCGAAGCCAATCCCCGCTCCCTCAGACCAGATCCCTGCTCCCTTGAAGCCAATCCCCGCTCCCTCAGACCGGATCCCTGCTCCCTCAAAGCCAATCCCCGCTCCCTCAGACAGGATCCCTGCTCCCTCGAAGACAATCCCCGCTCCCTCAGACCAGATCCCTGCTCCCTCGAAGCCAATCCCCGCTCCCTCAGACCGGATCCCTGCTCCCTCAAAGCCAATCCCCGCTCCCTGAGACCGGATCCCTACTCCCTCAAAGCCAATCCCCGCTCCCTCGAAGCCAATCCCCGCTCCCTCAGACAGGATCCCTGCTCCCTCGAAGACAATCCCCGCTCCCTCAGACAGGATCCCTGCTCCCTCGAAGCCAATCCCCGCTCCCTCAGACCGGATCCCCGCTCCCTCGAAGACAATCCTCGCTCCCTCAGACCGGATCCCCGCTCCCTCGAAGCCAATCCCCACTCCCTCAGACCGGATCCCCGCTCCCTCGAAGCCAATCCCCACTCCCTCAGACAGGATCCCCGCTCCCTCGAAGCCAATCCCAGCTCCCTCAGACTGGATCCCCGCTCCCTCTGACTGAAAGACAGCTGGATGTTGTTGGAGAGATGTAAGTTTTTTCCTTGGGATGCATGGCCGATGATGGGCTGAATGGCATTTTCCATCCCTATCTATCTTGTCATGTGATCTTTTCCAAAGACCAGCATCAGGCATTTTTCAGCCTTGTCACATGTCATCATATTCAGTGTTAATCTGCTGCTCCATCATGGTTTCTCGATAGTTTAACCAGCTCTGTTGGAGAGTCTGTTACTGATCAGATTCAGCAGTGCTGAATAAAATCCAGGACTATATGGAAAACTGACTTGGATTAAATCCAAGGCCCTCCAATTCCAGAAATATCGAGCTGAGATTCAGTGTAAAGAGTGACAGCGATACAACTCCAGAGAGTTTGTCATTTGTTTTATTTGTAAGAGTGAAACAGGTTACATTTTGACCACAAAATGTGTGAGCATCCTCCCTAATGAGCGATCAAACTGGATTAAATCAAAAACTGGATTAAATCAAAAAGTGTCCACAAAAAGTGATTTAAAACTAGAAAACAAATCAGGGTTGCCAATTTTATTTTTTGCTAGAAACATCATCATTGAGACATTGAGTTCAGTTGTAATCATGAAACATTTCTTTTTTCCATAGAGGGGATAAGGGGTTTGGGGGGGGGTGCAGATTTGCTCATTTTACATTAGAAAAGGGGATGGGCGGATTAGCGGGGATTCAGGAACTGCTGTCCACTGGTGAGTTCAGGATGAGGAGACTGAGTTATAGAGAGAAGGGTTCAAACAAGTGGAGAGGTCTAAGGATAGGTCAATATTCCAGAGCAGATTATATAATGAAATGGATACATTTGGAGAAAGCTTGGGAATGAAATCAGGTCTAGGAGACACCAGTGCAAAATGCCCATCCTCACTGAGAGGTAGAGGTTAGAGAAAAACCTGTTCCCAAGGGAAAGTGGAGCAGACTCCAGCAGGACAGAGTTTAATGGGGACTGACCTTTAAATGTCTGTCAGGAAAGAAGGGCTGAAGGTCAGAGAGAGAGAGAGAGACTGACATCATCACTTGAATTCCTTCCAATGGAGGAATTTTGTATTCCTGAAGTAGGGCAGGCAGAGGAGAGAGAAGGAATTCCATTGTGGAAAAAGCATGCACCAGACGCAGCAGGACTAATGGGCAGTATGATCTTTCCTCAATTCAAATTGTGGGGGTTGGTGTCGAGGTGAGGGTTGGTTGGGGTCAGGGTTGGGGTCGGTGTGGGGCTGGGGCTGGGGCTGAGAGGCTTGGCGGAGGGGGCAGGGTGGGATTAGAGTTCCGTGGTGATGCCAATAGACGGCAGAACTCGCAGAGGGTCAGAAATTCCGAGCTGTCCTCGTGGCATCTGGAGAACGGCTTTTCACAATGTGTACACTGAGGAGAGGAGGAGAGATATCAGCAGGACGTAGGGTAATGGACACTTTCACACTCACAGGTATACACCCACTCAGAGGTACGAACACAGGTACACTCACAGGTATACAGTCACTCAGAGGTACGTACACAGGTACACTCGCAGGTATACACTCACTCAGAGGTACGTACACAGGTACACTCACAAGTATACACTCACTCAGAGGTACGTACACAGGTACACTCACAGGTATACACTCACTCAGAGGTACGTACACAGGTACACTCACAGGTATACACTCACTCAGAGGTACGAACACAGGTACACTCACAGGTATACACTCACTCAGAGGTACGTACACAGGTACACTCACAGGTATACACTCACTCAGAGGTACATACACAGGTACACTCACAGGTATACACTCACTCAGAGGTACGTACACAGGTACACTCACAGGTATACACTCACTCAGAGGTACGTACACAGGTACACTCACAGGTATACGCTCACTCAGAGGTACGTACACAGGTACACTCACAGGTATACAGTCACTCAGAGGTACGAACACTGGTACACTCACAGGTATACGCTCACTCAGAGGTACGTACACAGGTACACTCACAGGTATACGCTCACTCAGAGGTACGTACACAGGTACACTCACAGGTATACGCTCACTCAGAGGTACGTACACAGGTACACTCACAAGTATACACTCACTCAGAGGTACGAACACAGGTACACTCACAGGTATACACTCACAGGTACACTCACAGGTATACACTCACTCAGAGGTACGTACACAGGTACACTCACAGGTATACACTCACTCAGAGGTACGTACACAGGTACACTCACAGGTATACACTCACAGCTACGCACACAGGTATACACACTCACAGGTATACACTCACATACAGATACACACACAGGTACACTCACCCTCACAGATACACACCCAGGTACACACACTCACAGGTATATACTCAGGTACACACATTCACGGGTACACTCACAGGTACACGCTCAGGTGCACTCACACTCACGGGAGCATCATCATCATCATCAGTCCCTGAGACAAGGATGACATATGCCAGGCTTCATGATCTGTGTCCTCAGGTGGTGACTCATCAGGCCAATCCTGGAGCCACAGGTCTTTAGGCAGAGAGGACAAGAGTTGCCTGAGGAAGGAGAGTTTTCGAGCTGGGGTTCTGCCCTCTCCCTTTCTGCTTTCAAGGGCTCTGCTGAGTAGTACCTTCACATTGGTATATTCCTCTCACCTCAGGGAGGTGGACTCATTGTGGCTCAGGTCACAACTTATCTTTCCACCAAGACTGTCTCAGCTAAAGCCTGCAAGAGGTGAGCCTACTACAATGCTCTGGGTGGATATAGAGGGGCGAGATCAGGAATAGGAGAACAGACCAGATGAATGTGCAGCTGGAGAGATGGTGCAGGAGGGAGAGATTTAGATTCCTGAGGCATTGGGACCAATTCTGGGGAAGATGGGACCTGTACAAGCTGGACGGGTTGCACCCCAGCAGGACTGGGGCCAATATCCTGGCAGGGGTATTCGCTAGTACAGTGGGGGAGGGTTTAAACTAGATTGGGAGGGGGATGGGAACCTGAGCAGGGAGACACAAGAGAGTGAAACGAAGATATGAATGAAAGACAGAAAAGTAGAAAACAAACATCCAAGGCAGAGGAAACAAGGGCTAGAAGCAAATAGGGCCACAGTACAAAGAAAATGTGTAAAAATGTTAAAAAGACAAGTCTAAAGGCATGATATCTGAATGCATGAAGCATTCGCAATAAAGTAGATGGATTAACAGCACATTAGGTGTAAATGGGTACGATATGATTGCGATTACGGAGATATGCCTGCAGGGTGACCAAGGCTGGGAACTGAATATCCAAGGGTACTCGATATTTAGGACGGACAGGCAAAAAGGAAAAGGAGGTGGCATAGTTAGCTTTTTTCATTCATTGGATGTGAGTGTTACTAGCTAGGCCAGCATTTATTGCCCATCCCAAATTGCTCTTGTTCAGAGGGCATTTTAAGAGTCAACCACATTGCTGTGGGTCTGGAGTCACATGTAGGCCAGACCAGGTAAGGACAGCAGATTTCCTTCCCTAAAGGAAAGGACGTTAGTGAATGTTTTTACAACAATTGACAATGGTCTCATAGACTTTTATATAGATTTCTACTGAATTCAAATTCCACCATCTGCTGTGGTGGGATTAGAACCCGGGTCCCCAAAGCATTACCCTGGGTCTCTGGAACACAAGTACAGTGACAATAACACCATGCCACCGCGTCCCCCATTAAGAATGAAATAAGTGCAATAGCAAGAATGGATACTGGCACTGAAAATCTAGATGTAGAGTCAGTCTGGGTGGAGCTAAGAAGCATCAAGGGGCAGGAAACATTAGTGGGAGTTGTCTACAGGCCTCCAAACAGTGGTAAGGTAGGGGACTGCATTAAACAGGAAATTAGAGAAGCATGTAACAAAAGCGCTATGGTAATCATGGCTACATATAGACTGGGCAAACCAAATTAGCAATAAAACTGTGGTGGATGAATCCCTGGAGTATGAATGAGACGTTTTTTTAGACCAGCACGTCAAGAAACCAACCAGGGAGAAGGCTGTCCTAGATTTGGTACTGTGCAATGAGAAGAGGTTAATTAATAATCTTGCTGTGCGGGGTCCTTTAGGGAACAGTGTCCATAAAGGAAATTAGGAAAGCTAAGAGAGTGTACGAGAAAGCATTTGGTGGGTAGAATAATGGAAAACCCAAAGGGGTTTTTTAAATATATACAGAGCAAGAGAATAACTAGGAAAAGAGTAGGGCCAATTAGGGACCATGGAGGTAATCTGTGTGTGGACCCGGAAGACATGGGTACAGTCCTCAATGAATACTTTGCGTCAGCCTTCACAATGGAAAAGGACGATGCAGGTATAGACATCAGGGTGGAGGGCTGTGAAATATTAGAGGAAATTAACATAGAGAGAGAAGAGGTACTAGCGGGTTTAGCGGCCTTAAAAGTGGATAAATCCTCAGGCACCAATGAGATGTATCCCAGGCTGTTGAGGGAGGCAAGGGAAGAGATATCAAGGGCCCTGGCAGTAATTTTCACATCCTCTCTAGCCACAGGTGAGGTGTCAGAGGACTGGAAAACTGCTAACGTTATCCCATTATTAAAAAAGGGAGGAAGGGATAAACCAGGAAATTACAGGCCAGTCAGTCTAACCTCGGTGGTGGGGAAGTTACTAAGAAGAATTCTGAGGGACCGAATATACACTTGGGGAGGGCTAACAAGGCAAGGGATTACACTATAAATGGTAGGACCATGGAAAGTACTGAAGATCAGAGGGACCTTGGTGTACATGCCCATAGATCCCTGAAGGTAGCAGGACAGGTAGATAAGGTGGTTAAGAAGGCATATGGGATACTTGCCTTTATTAGCTAAGGCACAGAATACAAGAGCAGGGAGGTTATGCTGGAACTGTATAAAATGCTGGTTAGGTCACAGCTGGAGTACTGCATGCAGTTCTGGTTGCCACATTATAGGAAGGATGTGATGGCACTGGAGACGGTGCAGAGGAGATTTACCAGGATGTTGCCTGGGTTGGATGGTCTGAGCTATCAGGAAAGATTGGATAGGCTGGGGTTGTTTTCCTTGGAGCAATGAAGTTTGAGAGAGGACCTGATAGAGTTGTATAAGAGGGGCATAGATAGGGTGGATAGGAAGGCATTTGTTCTATTAGTAGAGGGGTCAATAATCAGGGGGCGTAGATTTAAGGTAAGTGGTAGAAGGCTAAGAGGGGAGTTGAGGAGAAAGTTTTTCACCCAGAGGGTGGTGGAATCTGGAACTCACTGCTTGAAAGGGTAGTTTAGTCAGAAACTCTCGTAACATTTAAGAAGTATTTAGATATTCACTTGCATTGCCATAGCCTCCAGGGCTATGGGCCAAGCGCTGGGAAATGAGATTAGTGTGGTCAGGTCTTTGTTGACCAGCGTGGACACAATGGGCTGAATGGCCTCCTTCTGTGCTGTAAATGTCTATGAGTCCATAACATGATAGAATTCTCCATTAGGATGGAAAGTAAAGTAGTCTGATCTGACATTAGGGTCCTAAATCTCAACAAAGGAAACTACAAAGGTACGAGGCATTAGTTGGCTAAGATAGATTGGGGGACATCATTAAAAGGCATGATGGTGGATAGGCAATGTCTAATATTTAAGGAACAAATGTATACATTGCAACAGTTATACATTCCTTTCTGATGCAAAAACACCAACAGGAAAAGTGGCCCAAGCATGGCAACAAAATAAATTCTGGATAATATTAGATCCAAAGAGGAGTCATATAAAGTTGCTGGAAAAAGTAGCAAACCTGAGGATTGGGAGCAGTTTAGAATTCAGCAAAGGAGGACCAAAGGATTGATAAGAGGGTTATGAGAATTTATAATAGAGAACAAGGAAATTGTAGAGCAATTAAACAACCACTTTAATTCTATCTTTGGAGGAAGACACAAATAACTTCCTAGAAATGCTAAGGAGCCAAGGATCTAGCGAAAAGGAAGGTCTGAAGGAAATTAGCGTTACTAAAACAATAATGCTGGAGAAATTAATGGGACTGAAAGCTGATAAATCCCTAGGACTTTATAATCTACATCCCAGGGTATTAAAGGAGGTGGCCATGGAAATAGTGGATGTGTTGGTTGTCATCTTCCAAAATTCTGTAGATTCTGGAACAGTCCTGCCAGATTGGAGGGTGGCAAAGGTAACCCCACTAATTGAAAAAGGAGGAAGGGATAAATCGGGAATTACAGACTGGTTAGCCTAACATCAGTGGTGGGGAAATGCTAGAATCTATTATAAAAGATGTGATAGCAAGACACTTAGAAAATATCAACAGGATTAGACAAAGTCGACATGGATTTGTGAAAGGGAAATCATGTTTGACAAACCTACTGGAGTTTTTTGAGGATGTAACGAGCAGAATAGATAAGGGAGAACCAGTGGATGTCGTGTATTTGGATTTTCAGAAAGCTTTTGATAAAGTCCCACATAAGCAGTTAGTGTGTAAAATTAAAGCACGTGGAATTAGGGGTAATATATAGGCATGAGAACAAAAAACAAAGAGTAGGAATAAATGGGTCTTATCGGAGCGGCAGGTGGTGACTAGTGGGGTACCGCAGGGATCAGTGCTTGGGTCCCAGCTATTCATAATATATATCAATGATTTGGATGAGGGAACCAAATGTAATATTTCCAAGTTTGCTGATGACACGAAACTTGGTGGGAATGTGAGTGGTGAGGAGGATGTAAAGAGACTTCAAGGCTATGGGCCAAGTGCTGGTAAATGGGATTAGATAGGTAGGTCAGGTGTTTCTCACATGTCAGTGGGCCGAAGGGCCTCTTCTGCACTGTGATTCTGTGTGATTTAGACAAGTTGAGTGAGTGGCCAAATACATGGCAGATGCAGTATAACGTGGATAAGTGTGAAGTTATCCACTTTGGTGGGAAAAACAGAATGGCAGAGTATTATTTAAATGGTGATTGATTGGGAAATGTGGATGTACAAAGGGACCTGGGTGTCCTTGTACACCAACCACTGAAAGCAAGCATGCAGGTGCAGCAAGCAGTTAAGAAGGCAAATGGTATGTTGGCCTTCATTGCGAAAGGACTTAAGTACAGGAGCAAGGATGTCCTCCTGCAACTTTACAGGGCCTTGGTGAGACCACACCTGGAATATCGTGTGCAGTTTTGGGCTCCTTACCTAAGAAAGGATATACTTGCCATAGAGGGAATGCAGCGAAGGTTCACCAGACTGATTCCTGGGATTTCAGGATTGTTGTATGAGGAGAAATTGGGCCGACTGGGCCTGTGTTCACTGGAGTTTAGAAGAATGAGAGGGGATCTCATTAAAACGTATAAAATTCTGACAGGGTTGGACGGACTGGATGCAGGGATGATGTTTTCTCTGGCTGGGGGGGGCCCAGAACAAGGTGGGGTCACAGTCTCAGGATACGGGGTAGGCCATTTGGGACTGAGATGAGGAGAAACTTCTTCATTTAGAGGGTGGTGAACCTGTGGAATTCTCTACCACAGGAGGCTGTGGAGGCCGGGTCACTGAATATATTTAAGAAGTAAATAGATTTCTAGACTCTAAAGGCATCAAGGGGTATGGGGAGAGAGCGGGAGTATGGCATTGAGATAGAGGGTCAGCCATGATCACCTTGAATGGCGGAGCAGGCTCGAAATGCCGAATGATCAACTCCTGCTCCTATTTTCTATGCTTCTATGTTTCAAAAGCACACACTTCAAGTTCTCAAAGGCAGAACAAGTAGATGAATGAGGCACATGTGCACATCACAGGTATATACCCATACCCTTTCACAGGTGTACACACAGGTACACACACTCACAGAGGTACACACATTCTCACAGTTACACATGCACTCACACAGACACAAACACACACACAGATACATGCGCAGTCAGTGACACACGCAGTCAGTTTCACACGCACTAGCACAATTACACACCCACTTAGTTACACATTTCTTGCAGGTATAATTATATACAATATAAAAATTATTCACAAGCACACAGATACAAATATATATTAACCAATTTCCTTTTGAAAGTTCGTATTGAATCTGCTTCCACTGCCCTTTCAGGCAGCACATCCCAGATCACAGCAACTCACTACGTAAAAATATGCTCCTCATCTCCCCCTCTGGTTCTTTTGCCAATCATCTTAAATCTGTACCCCTCTGGTTACCGACCCTCCTGCCACTGGAAACAGTTTTTTCTTATTTACTCCATCAAAACCCGTCATAATTTTGAGCACCTCTATCAAATCTCCCTTTAATATTCTCTGCACCGTGAAGTCCCTCATCCCTGGTAGCATTCTAGCAAATCTCCTCTGCATCCTCTCTAAGCTTTTGACATCTTTCCTGAAGTGTGATGCCCAGAATTGGACGCAATCATCCAGCTGGGGCCAAAGCCGTGATTTCTAAAGATTTATCAGAATCTCCATGCTTTTGTACTCTCTGCCCCTCTTTATAAAACCCAGATCACATCTGGTGTTTTATCAGCTTTCCCAATTTGTAATTACCTGCAGGAGCTCCCAGGGGGAATTTTCCACCCCTAGTTCAAGGGAATTGAGGTGAACTAATGGACACACCATCGCAGACCAGAGTGCAGCACAGATTGGCAATGTGAAGTGAGAGTACCCTGGCTCAGGGACAGTTTCTGCTGACATGCTGTAAAAGCCTGAAAATTAACTGTGTAATTACTGGCAGTCTGATGATAAATCTCCTTCACACAGGAAGAGAGAAAACTCCCTCCCCTCCCCTGGACTAAGCAGAGAAGAGATCAGGCCCCCAAACCTGCACAACTTTTGCCCCGTGTTCCTTCCGTTCAGCTTTGACAGCTGGAACCTGCTCCATGTTCTCAATGTCCCACAAACGCAAAGTAGAATCCTAGAAAAAATGGAATAGGTGAAAAAAAGCAGCCTAGAAACAGCAACTGAAGGTCTTAGAAACAGAGCTGGGTTTGGGTAATTAAAACAACAGCAGTGAAAGCAGTGACAGTGACTCCATCAAACAGCCCAGTGGATATCAGTGAGTAATGGGATAGTGCCCCAACATTATAGCCCTGGACTATTTTTTAAAATGAATTGCCCTTGAGAAGGTGGTGGAGCCACCTTATTGAACCACTGCAGTCCAATAAAGAGTACAGCAGGGCATGCCAGGAGCAGCACCAGGCAAACCTAAAAAATGCAGTGTCAACCTGGTGAAGCTACAACACAGGACGACTTGCATGCCAAACCATGGAAGCAGCGTGTGAAAGGCAGAGCTAAGCGATCCCACAACCAACAGATTAGATCTAAGCTCTGCAGTCCTGTCATGTCCAGTTGTGAATGGTGGTGGACATTTAAACAACTAACAAGAGGAGATGGCTGCACAGATATCTCCCATCCTCAATGATGAGGGAGCACATCAGAAAGCCAAGAGGAGTGTAGAAAGAGGAGGAGTGAAATCAAAAAGTAAATTAGAAAAGCCAAGAGAGGCCATGAAAGAATATTGGCAAGCAAATTCAAGGGGCCCCAAAGTTTGATTGCTGGCAGTTTGGGTGAATGAGGGAGTGTTAATCTCTTTGTAAAAGTCTAATTTTGTTTGTATTTAACATTTAACTGAAATTTACTGTCTGAATTCTAAATTTCCCAGCCTTAAGTGGGGTTTCAGGGCTCCACGGAAAGAGCAGCTGAAGATAGCCAATTAAGGAATTCAGCTGAAACTAGATTTCCTATAACCGGGGTCAGCTAACTCCTTAGTTTCAGAAGGATATATAAATAGACATTTCAGTGCAATTTAGCACAGGGTGCAACTTTGAACAGAGTGCTGGAGTTGGGTGATTAGGGAGTTAGGGAAAGAAGGGAAATAGCTTGTTAAGTATAAGATCGATACTGGTGTAAAAAAAATTACAATAAACTGTAAAGAGCGGGGAATTATTCGAGTGTAAAGATTGATTGATTAATTAATTAATTAAATATGGTAGTGATGGCAGGATTGGTGATGTGTTGCTGCTGTATCATGTGGGTGCTGCTGGACACCAAGGTGATCCAAAGCGAACACATCTGTAATAAGTGTTTGCACCTTGAGGAACTTCGGATCTGAGTTAAGGAGCTGGAATTTGAGTTGCAGACATTGCGCCACATCAGGGAGGGGAAAGTTACCTGGACACTTTGCTCCAGGAGATGGTCCCATCCCTCAGATTAGGTAATTCAAATTTGGTCTTTAATCAGGGACAGGAGGGTGTTACTACAGGTGAAGCAGGTATGGGGACCCAGGAGGTAGCGTTTGAGGAGCCTCGGCCCCTGCAACTGTCCAACAGTTACGAGGTTCTTGCAAGCTGTGTGGATGAGAGCGGGTTCTGCAGGGAGGATAAGTGAACTGACCACAGCACCGTGGAACACGGAGCCTTTAAAGAGGGGGAGGAAATAGGAATATAGTTGTGGTAGGGGACAGTATAATTAGGGGGATAGATACTGTTCTCTGCAGCCATGAGCATGAGTCCCGAAGGCCGTGTTGCCTGCCTGGTGCCAGGGTTAAGGGCATCTCCTCAGGGCTGGAGAGGAACTTGGTGTGGGAGGGGAAGGATCCAGTTGTCATCATCCACGTTGGTACCAATGACATTGATAGAACTAGAAAGGAGGTTCTGCTGAAAGAATTTGAACAGTTAGGAGCTAAATGAAAAAGCAGAACCTCCAAGGTAATAATCTCGGGATTACTACCTGAGCCACAGGCAAACTGGCATACGGTAAAAAAGTTAAGGAGTTAAATGCGTGACTCAAAGATTGGTGTGGGAGGAATGGGTTTCAGTTCATGGGGCACTGGCACCAGTACTGGGGTAGGAGGGAGCTGTTCCGGTGGGATGGGCTTCACTTGAGCCGTGCTGGGACCAGCGCTCTGGCTGTGGAGAGGGCTTTAAGCTAAATAGTCGGGGGGGGGGATGCGGTGGTTCTGGAGAGGGGATACGTGGACTTACAAAGCAAAAGGATATAGCAGCATTGCGAGCAGCTATTTAGTGTGACAGGAAGGGACAGAGTGTACAAACATTTAAAAAAAGCAACAAATAGGGTCAAAAGGGTAAAAAATGGTAGCAAAATTAATGGCCCTTTACTTAAATGCACATAGTATTCGGAACAAAATAGATGAATTAACAGCACAAACAGAGGTTAATGGGTATGATCTTATAGGCATTACGGAGACATGGTTACAAGGAGCTCAAAGCTGGGAACTAAATATTCAGGGGTATGTGATTTTTCAAAAGGACAGGCAGGAAGGAAAGGGTGGTGGGGTAGCTCTGTTAGTATGAGATGGAATAAGTACGATAGCAAGAAATGATCTTGGATCGGAGGATGTAGAATCCATATGGGTGGAGGTAAAAAATAACAAGGGGAGGAAGACACTGATGGGGGTAGTCTATAGGTCCCCGAACAGTAGCTATTCTGTAGTACAGAGAATAAATCAGGAGATAATGAGGGTATGTAAAAAATGCAGTGCATTAATCATGGGTGACATTAATCTTCATGTAGACTGGGAAAATCAATTGGGCAGAGGTAGCCACAAGCAAGAATTCATAGAGTATATTCGGGACAGTTTCTTAGAACCACCTGGTTGGTGGATCCAACCAGGGATCAGACTATTTTGGATCTAGTAATGTGTAATGAGGCAGGTTTAATAAATGACCTGAGAGTAAAAGATCCCCTAAGAAACAGTGACCATAACATGGTAGAATTTAGCATTCAGTTTGAGAACGAGAAACGTGGGTTAGAAACAACTGTGCTAAACTTAAATAAGGGTAATTACAAAGGAACAAGGACAGAGTTGGCTGGAGTGGACTGGGAAAGGAGTTTGGCAGAAAAGAGGGTTGATGGACAATGGCAGACATGTAAGAAAATAGTTCATGACTCAGGACAAAAATATATCCCAGTGAAGAAGGAGGATTCTAGGAAGAGGATAAACCAACCATAGTTAACCAAGGAAGTTAAGGATAGTATCAAATTGAAAGAAAAAAACATACAATGTGGCAAAGATTAGTGGTAAGCCAGAGGATTGGGAAAATTTTAAAAACCAACAAAAGATGAACAAAAAAAATGAAAAGGGAGAAAATTATCTTTGAGGGTAAACTAGCAAGTAATATAGAAATGAACATTAGGGCTTCTTTAAATATACAAAAAGGAAGAGAGAGGTCAAAGTGAACATAGGCCACTTAGAGAATGAGGCTGGGGAAATAATAATGGGGAACTAGGAAATGGCAGAGGAGTTGAATAAATACTTTGCTTAAGTCTTCACGGTAGAAGACACTAATAGCATTCCAAAAATACTAAACAATCGAGGGGCAAAAGTGGGGGAGGAAATAAATACAATAACTATCACTAGAGAAAAAGTACTAGGGAAACTAATGGGGCTAAAGGCCGAAAAGTCCCCTGCACCTGATGGGTTGCGTTCCAGCATATTAAAGGAAGTAGCTACAGAGATAGTGCATGTACTGGTAGTAATCTTCCAAGAATCCTTAGATTCTGGAAAAGTCCCAAAGAATTGGAAAACTGCCAATGTAGCACCCTTATTCAAAAAGGGAGGGAGGCAAAAAACAGGTAACTATAGGCCAGTTAGCTTAACATCCGTCATTGGGAAAATGTTAGAGTCTATTATCAAGGATGTAATAGCAGAGCATTTAGAAACGCATAATCTAATCAAGCAGAGTCAGCATGGCTTCATGAAGGGGAAATCATGCCTGACAAATTTATTAGAATTCTTTGAGGCGGTAACAAGCAGGATAGATGAAGGGGAACCAGTAGATGTAATGTATTTGGATTTCCAAAAGATGTTCAATAAGGCACCACACATAAGGCTACTTAATAAGATAAGAGCTCATGGTGTTGGGAGTAGTATATTAGCATGGATAGAGGATTGGCTAACTAATAGAAGACAGAGTTGGGATAAGAGTGGCATTTTCAGGTAACCTGTAACCAGTGGAGTGCCACAGGGATCAGTGCTGGGACTACAATTATTTACAATATATATTCATGACTTGAATGAGGAAAGTGAATGTACTATCGCTAAATTTGCAGATGACATAAAAATATGTGGGAAGGCAAGTGGTGAGTTTGGCACAAAGAGTCTACAGAGGGATATAGACAGGTTAAGTGAGTGGGTAAAAACTTGGCAAATGGAATATAATGTAGGAAAATGTGAGGTTATGCATTTTGACAAGAATAGAGGAGCTGAATATTACTTAAATGGAGAAAGACTGCAGAAAGCTGCAGCACAGAGGGATTTGGGAGTCCTTGTGTATGAATCTCAAAAAGCTAACATACAAGTTCAGCAGGTAATAGGTAAGGGAAACATAATGTTTTATTTCAAAGGTAATGGAGTATAAAAATAGGGAAGTCTTGCTAAAACTATACAAGGTACTAGATAGACAACATCTAGAATACTGTGAACAGTTTTGGTCCCCTTATAAGATAGATAAAATAGGAAAGATACACTGGCATTGGAGGCAGTCCAGAGAAGGTTCACTAGGTTGATGCCGGGAATGGAGGGATTTTCTTAAGAGAAGAGGTTGAGTAGGTTGGACCTGTACTCATTGGAGTTTAGAAAAATGAGCGGTGACCTTACTGAAACATATAAGATTCTTAGGGGGCTTGACAGGGTAGATGCTGAGAGGTTGTTTCCCCTTGTGGGAGAGTCTAGGACCAAAGGGCATAATCTCAGAGTAAGGTGTCGCCCATTTAAGACAGAGATGAGGAGGAATTTCTTCCCTGAGGGTAGTGAATTCGTGGAATTCTTTACTGCAGAGGGCTATAGAGGCTGGGTCGTTAACAATATTTAAGGCTGTGATAGACAGATTTTTAATCAGTAAGGGTTATACTCTTTCAAATTATTAACAGTCACAGATTGCAACTCTTTGAGTACAATCACAGTTCTTGGTTTTCCGGGAGTGGGACATGAACCCACAACCCTCTGATTCAAAGGCGAGGGTGCTATGAACTGAGCCACAGCTGACACCTCATTAAGGGGGGTTATGGGGAACAGGCAGGAAAGTGGAGTTGAGGATTATCAGACCAGTCATGATCTCATTGAATGGCAGAGCAGGCTTGATGAGCCGAATGGCCTACTTCTACTCCTGCACTTTATGGTTTTATGGGAAGCAGGTGCTCCTTTGCTTTTGCCTTTTCTATTTCAGCCTATAGGAATGGGTTCTTGCACTGCTACAGGGATAGAAGCTAGATGTTTGGTGAGTATCTGGTAAGTGGTTAAAGTCTATTCTATTCCTAAGGTTTAAAAAGAACATATACTGGTGGTTAAGTTAATAAAATATACAAAAAAAGGAAAATAATTAATTGCATAAAATAATTTAAGTGGTTAATAAAGACACATTAAGGGTGGCAGGACAGGCAATGTGTCATAGCTGCATCATTTGGGAGCTCCTGGATCCAGTGTGATCCAGAGAGGAGGAAAGTTACCCGGATACTTTGTACCAGAAGGCAGTCACACCACTTAGGACATGGTCAGTGGTCAGGGACAGGAGGATGTGATTGCGAGTGAGGCAGGTAAGGGGACCCAGAGGGTAGGAGCCTCAGCCTTTGCTTTATTCTGACAGGTTTGAGGTTCTTTCAGCTGGTTTGGGTGAAAGTGAGGGCTGCAGGATAGATGAGTTGACCGACTGTGGTACAGGAAGCCATTCAAATGGGGGGGAGCAAAAAGGAATGTAGCGGTGGTAGGGGACCGTATAGTGAGGGGGATTGAC
Source organism: Cetorhinus maximus (assembly GCF_964194155.1). Classification (NCBI taxonomy): domain Eukaryota; kingdom Metazoa; phylum Chordata; class Chondrichthyes; order Lamniformes; family Cetorhinidae; genus Cetorhinus; species Cetorhinus maximus. The sequence continues at coordinate 156,299,752 of NC_135884.1, forward strand.
GCCGTTCTCTGTGGCAAAGAGTGAGAGTCCAGGCGGCTATGTTACCTGCCCAGTGCCAGGGTTCAGGATACCTGCTCAGGGCTGGAGAGGAACTTGCAGTGGGAGGGGGAGGATCCAGTCACTGTGGTCCATGTAGATACCAATGACATTGGTAGAATTAGGGAAGAGGTTCTGCATAGTCAGTATGAGGAGCTAGGTACCAAATTAAGAAGCAGAACCCCAAAGGTAGTAATCTCTGGATTATTACCTGAACCATGTGCAAATTGACATAGGATATTGGCAACAAATAAGATTAGAGAGAGGAATGTGTTTCTCAAAGACTGGTGTGGGAGAAGTGGGTTCCAGTTCGTGGGGCACTGGCACCAGTACTGGGAAAAGTGGGGGCTGTACCACTGGGACGGTTTACACCTGAACCGTGCTGGGACCAGTGTTCTAGCGAGCCATGTATAGTGGGAATTAGAGAGGGTTTTAAGCTGAACATTGGGGCAAGGGATCAAATTTGGGAAGATGTGGTAAATCAAAGCTTAGAGACAAGGCAAGAGAGACAGGTATTAATGTGGGAAATGATAAACAGAGCGTGACAGGAAAGGATACAGATGTTTACTGATGATTGTACAATGTTCAGCACCTTTCTCGACTCCTCAGATACTGAAGCAGTCCATGTCCAAATGCAGCAAGACCTGGACAATATCCAGGCTTGGGATGACAAGTGGCAAGTAACATTCATGCCACACAAGTGTCAGGAAATGACCATCTCCAACAAGAGAGAACCCAATCATTGCCCCCTTACGTTCAAAGGCATTACCATCACTGAATCCCCAAAAATCAACATCCTGGGGATTACCATTGACCAGAAACTGAACTGGACCAGCCATATAAATACTGTGACTACAACAGCAGGTCAGAGGCTAGGAATCCTGCGACGAGTAACTCACCTCCTGACTCCCCAAAGCCTGTCCACCATCTACAAGGCACAAGTCAGGAGTGTGATGGAATACCTGCCATTTGCCTGGATGAGTGCAACTCCCATAACACTCAAGGAGCTTGACATTGTCCAGAACAAGGCAGCCCGCTTGACTGGCACCACATCCACAAACATTCACTCCCTCCACCCCCAACACACAGTAGCAGCAGTGTGTACCATCTACAAGATGCACTGCAGGAATTCACCAAGGCTCCTTAGACAGCACCTTCCAAACCCATGGCCACTGCCATGTAGAAGGAAAAGGGCAGCAGATAGATGGGAACACCACCACCTGGAAGTTCCCCTCCAAGTCACTCACCATCCTGGCTTGAAAATATATCGCCGTTCCTTCACTGTCACTGGGTCAAAATCCTGGAACTCCGTCCCTAACAGCACTTTGGTGTACCTACACCACATGGACTGCAGCGGTTCAGGAAGACAGCTCAACACAAGGGCAATTAGGATGGGCGATAAATGCTGGCCCAGCCAGCGAAGCCCACATCCCATGACTGAATAAAAAGAAAGAGTACAAAGCTAAGAGTACATTAGCAGGTAACGCTTTAGGTTACAAAACTAATAAAAGGACAAAACTAAAAGCTCTGTATCTGCATGCACGTAGCATTTGACACAAAACCAGATGAACTGAGAGCACAAATAGAATTAAATAAGTACGGTCCAACAGCCATTACTGAGACATGGCTACAGGACGACATAGATTCGGGCCTGAATAATGAAGGGTACATAACATTTAGGAAGGACAGGAAGCTAGGAAAAGGTGGAATGGTGACTCCGTTAATTAATGATGGTATTAGCACATTAGAGAGGGATGACCTAAGTTCAAGAAACCAGGATGCAGAAACGGTTTGGGTAGAGATAAGAAATGATAAAGGCAAGACGTCACTAGTGGGAGTGGTGTACAGGCCTCCTAACGGTAACCACATGGTAGGGCAGATTATAAAGGAAGAAATAATGGGAGCTTGTCAGAAAGGTACAGCGATAATCATGGGGGATTTTAATCCACATATAGATTGGATAAATCAGATTGGCAAAGGTAACATAGAGAAGGATTTCATACAATGTTCTAGGGATAGTTTCTTCAAACAACACATTCTGGAGCCAACCAGAGAACAGGCTACACTGGACCTGGTATTGTGCAATGAGAGGATTAATTAATGATTTCATATTGAAGGTATACTAAGTAGTGGCAATCATAATATGATTGAATTTTACATTCAGTTTGAGGGAGAGGAGTGTTCCAAGCCTAGGATTTTAAACTTAAATAAGGGTATTTATGAGGTCATGAAAGCAGAACTAGCTAAAATGAACTGGCAAATAAGGTTAAGGGATAGGTCAATAGAGATGCAGTGGCAGTCATATTTCAGAATACTCAGAATAGATACGTTCCAACGAGAAAGAAAAATTCCAGTTCCAAAAATGGCAGATCCACCATTCGTGGTTAACTGAAAAAGTTAAAGAAAGCATCAAACAAGATCCTGGAACTCCCTCCCTAACAGCACTGTGGGTGTACCTACACCACCACATGGACTGCAGCGATTCAAGAAGACAGCTCACCATCACCTTCTCAAGGGCAATTAGGGATGGGCAATAAATGCTGGCCTAGCCAGCGACACCCACATCCTGTGAAAGAATAAAATAAAAAAGTCCATCTGGTGTAGGTACATCCCTGCATCCAGTCTGTCCAACCCGGTCAGAATTTTATACATTTCAATGAGATCCCCTCTTGTTCTTCTAAACTCCAGTGAACACAGGCCTAGTCGGCCCAATCTCTCCTCATACAACAATCCTGCCATCCCAGGAATCAGTCTGGTGAACCTTTGCTGCACTCCCTCTATGGCAAGTATATCCTTTCTTAGGTAAGGAGACCAAAACTGCACGCAATACGCCAGGTGTGGTCTCACCAAGGCCCTGTACAGCTGCAGTAAGACATCCCTGCTCCTGTACTCAAGTCCTCTCACAATGAAGGCCAACATATCACTTGCCACGTCAAGAGATATGGCGATAGTGTGGGAAAGTGGCATTGAGGTAGATGATCAGCCATAATCTAATTGAACAGTGGAACAGGCTCGGGGGACTGAATGGCCTACTCCTGGTCCTATGTTTATGTGGCTCCATATCATACGTTGTTTTATAATGCTCCTGTGAAGTGGGCCCAGGGACATTTTATTAAAGGCACTATATATTATAAGTTGCTGTTATTTATGTTGTAGAGGTCACAGGTTTTGAATGTGCTGTTAAAGGAGCCTTGGTGAGTCTTATAGATGGTAGATGAAAATATTATAAACTATCACAAATAAAGTCACTACCTTACAGGCAGAGAGAATCCACTTGTTATTTGAGGAGATTGCAACATCCATTACCCAGTCCTTGTGATCCTGTCGAGATGGAGACAGAGAGTGAGCGAGGAGAAATCTGGGTAAATAGCAGCAGATTCAGACCAAATTATTCCAGTGTTCCTGTTTCATATCCTTCCAGAAGAACTCCACTCAGATGCCTCCTCTCTAGCGCTTTGCAGCACAGAAACAGGCCATTCCGCCCAACTGGTCCACACTGGTGTTTATGCTCTTCTCACCCCTTATTTCATCACACCTCATCAGCATATTCACCTATTCCTCAAGCCCTCGTGTTTACTCAGCTTCCCCTTCAATACATCTGTACTATTCACCTCAACCACTCCCTGTGGCAGCAAGTTCCACATTCTCCCCACTGGATAAAGACGTCTCTCCTGATTCCCTATTGGATTAATTAGAGACTATCTTATACCTCATTCCCTTTTGAATCTGCTCTCTCTGCCCTTTCTGGCAGCACATTCCAGATCACAACAACTCACTATGTAAATTCTTCTTTGGTTCTTTTGTCAATTACTTTTGTGGTAATTACCTCTAATCAGGCTTCCATCTCTTGCCAAAGTATTGAAACAGCTCTTATCAAAGTTACCAATCATATCCTATGTGACTGTGACAAAGGTAAACTTTCCCTCCTCGTACTTCTTGAATTGTCTGCAGCCTTTGACATGGTTGATCACACCATCCTCCTCCAACAACTCTCCACTGTCATCCAACTGGGTGGGACTGCACTTACCTGACATGGAGCGACTTAAAGGGATATTAGGACAGGTGACCAAAAACTTGGTCAAAGAGGTAAGTTTTAAAGAGTGCCTTAAAGGAGGAGAGAGAAGTAGAGCAGTTTGGGGAGGGAATTCCAGAGTTTGGAGTAAAAACAGGAAATGCTGGAAAAACTCAGCTGGTCTGGCGGCGTCTGTGGAAGGAGAAACAGATTTAACATTTCAAGTCCGTATGACCTTCTTCAGAGTCACTAGACTCAAAACATTAAATCTGTTTCTCTCTCCACAGCTGCCACTAGACCTGCTGAGTTTTACCAGCATTTTTTTTATTATTCATTCACGGGATGTGAGCTTCGCTGGCTGGGCCAGCATTTATTGCCCATCCCTAGTTGCCCTTGAGAAGGTGGTGGTGAGCTGCCTTCTTGAACCGCTGCAGTCCATGTGGTGTAGGTACACCCATGTCTGTCCGGGAGGGAGTTCCAGGATTTTACCCAGCGACAGTGAAGGAACGGCGATATATTTTCAAGCCAGGATGGTGAGTGACTTGGAGGGGAACTTCCAGGTGGTGGTGTTCCCATCTATCTGCTGCCCTTGTCCTTCTAGGTGGTGGTGGCTGTAGGTTTGGAAGGTGCTGTTTAAGGAGCCTTGGTGAATTCCTGCAGTGCATCTTGTAGGTGGTACACACACTGCTGCTACTGTGCGTCAGTGTAGAGGGAACGAATGTTTGTAGATGGGGTGCTAATTAAGTGGGCTTTGTCCTGGATGGTGTCAAGCTTCTTGAGTGTTGTGGGAGCTGCACTCATCCAGATAAGTGGGGAGTATTCCATCACACTTCTGACTTGTGCCTTGTAGATTGTGGACAGGCTTTGGGGAGTCAGGAGGTGAGTAACTCGCCACATGATTCCCAGCCTCTGACCTGCTCTTGTAGCCACAGTTTTTATATGGCTAGTCCAGTTCAGTTTCTGGTCAATGGTAACTCCCCAGGATGTTTTTATTTCAGATTTCCAGCGTCCGCAGTATTTTGCTTTTATTCCAGTGTTTGGAGTCCAGACAACTGAAGGGCATCCACCAAAGTGGTTGCACAAAAAGCCAGAATTAGTGGAGCACAGATATCTGATTGTTGTCAGGCTGGAGGAGATTAAAGAGATAGGGAGGGGATGAGGCCTTGGAGGGATTTGAACACAAGGTGTCAAATTTTGTTTGATACACCCATGTTTTATTATGTTAAAGACACTATATAAAGACAAGATGATGTTGTTGTTACCACATGGACTGCAGTTGTTTAAGAAGGCGGCTCACCACCATCTTCTCAAAGGGAAATTAGGGATGGGTAATAAATACTGGCCTTGCCAGTGATGCCCACACCCCATGAAGGAATAAAAAAAAATTGTTGTTGCTTCAAAGACAACAAGCCCAGTCTTTTCCCAAAACACAGACCAGGGGCAGAGTTTTCTGCCTGTCAGGCAGGCTGTGCAGGAGCAGACCCAATCCCCACCCGCGGGTCCTGATCGGGTCTGTGCGGCCATTTTACACGGGAGGGCCAATTACTGCCCACCCAGCGTGAATCGCGGCTCCCGAGGACAGCGGGAGTGGGCAGGCAGCAGCAGGACTGCAATGACTGCCGGGTCCAATGGAGACCCGGGCGGCCTGTTTTAAAAGGCTCCTGCAGCCTTTCACAGGCTGTGAATGGTGGCCAGTGGAAGGTCTCCCCAGGGCGCTGCTGGTGAGCAGGCCGGGCAGGAGGGTAGGGCAGGGGGGCACTGTGCCCCTCGTTCTTTCCATGATTGCCTTGCTGCCCTGCTCGAGGAGGTGACAGCACGCCAGGAGGTCCACATACCCCAGGATGGGAGGAGGAAGCCCCCCCTACATGACCAAACGTGCCTGGGAGGAGGTGGCGGAGGTGGTGAGCTCCCGTGACGTGATGCAGCGCACCTGGATCCAGTGTTGCAAGCATTTCAATGACCTGTTGCGCTCAGGAAGGGTGAATACCATGTTGGCATTGGTCACTTAACCCAGCAGGTAGGCTTTCCCCCCAGCTGCCCGCACCACCCACCCCCACCCCCACCCCCACCCCCCACAAGTCTGAGTGTAGTGACTGCATTGAATCATTGACGCCATGTGTCCTTCACTGGGTGGGCCAGCAGATATTGCCCATGCTGAGGTCAGCCTGAGAGGGTGGTGAAGAGATGGGTTCTGCCCCCGCAGCATGTGGTACACTGAGACCCACATGACTGTTTTGGGGGCAACCTGGAGGAGCTGCACCCGGGCACAGGGCTGGAACTCCAGGACATGTCAAAGTCAGGGTGATGAGATGCTGGGAGGGGAGCTTCAAGGTGCCGTTGGCACTGGTCGATCTGCTGCCCTCTGCGCTCCACGTGCTTGTGCCTCCTTGTTATGGAAGGATAGACCATGTGGTGCCTAATGTGATGTAGGCAGCATTTGGCCAAGGTGGGGGTGGGTGGGGAGACAGGCCCAGCATCTTTGTGTGAGGGTTCGGCAGCAGCAGGGTGAGGAGACACTGGAGCCCTGCAATGTCCCACTCTGGTTGGGGTGGGCCGTCCGCAAAGAGACTCCATGTTCAATTTGCATTAATCAATGCTCTTCTCTCCTTTTCAGGAGAAGGCTGCACATAATGCCCCCGAGCGGGTGAGGACTGGCGGCGGCCAGGCACAGTTAGCGATTCTCAGGCGCTTCAAACAGGAGGCCCTGGATCTGGAGAGGCGCCATGTGTCCAGGTCCACCGGTGTCGGTGAGGCTGGGGTGCCACGGGCAGGTATGTTTGCCCAGCAGTGAGGTCACCATTGTTCTGAATGTTCAGTCATTGAAGTTTGCAATATGGCTTGATCATTGCTTATGGAAGGATGAGTGCATAATGATCCGGGGGACAGGGATGCACATTGACATTGTCTCCACGTTAACTGATCCAATGTCCTTGTTCTTCCTTTCAGCATCAGCGGAGCAGGGCCGGGAGGAGGAGCAGCAGAGGCCCCCCCTCTCACACCTGAGGGGCCTGAAGTCTCACCAGCGTCACACCATCTCTGCCAGGCAGGCACCAGCGCAGATACTAGCACCTCGGTGGGAATTAGAACATCGGCTAGTGCCCCGGGGCACAGTAATGAGGGCACTTTACAGTCACTGGAGGAACTGGCAGAGACAGAGAGTGCCCATGCCGTCAGCAGTTGGAGGACTGCAGGGGACCAGGCACATGCTCAGTCGGTGCCTGATGATGTACCTCTGGAGTCATTTGCAATGCAGTAAATGCAGGAAATGCAGCTGGGTGTGTGGGTGGAGATAAGACCATAAGACCATAAGGCATAGGAGCAGAAATTAGGCCATTCGGCCCATCAAGTCTGCTCCGCCATTCAATCATGGCTGATAAGTTTCTCAACCCCATTCTCCCGCCTTCTCCTCGTAACCTTTGATCCCCTTACCAATCAAGAACCTATCTATCTTGGTCTTAAATACACTCAATGACCTGGCCTCCACAGCCTTCTGTGGCAATGAATTCCATAGATTCACCACTCTCTGGCTAAAGAAGTTTCTCCTCATCTCTGTTCTAAAAGGTCTTCCCTTTACTCTGAGGCTGTGCCCTCGGGTCCTAGTCTCTCCTACTAATGAAAACATCTTCCCCACGTCCACTCTATCCAGGCCTTTCAGTATTCTGTAAGTTTCAATCAGATCCCCCCTCATCCTTCTAAACTCCATCGAGTATAGACCCAGAGTCCTCAAACGTTCCTCATATGTTAAGCCTTTCATTCCTGGGATCGTTCTCGTCAACCTCCTCTGGACCCTCTCCAGGGCCAGAACATCCTTCCTGAGATACGGGGCCCAAAATTGCTCACAATATTCTAAATGTGGTCTGACCAGAGCCTTATAAAGCCCCAGCAACACATCCCTGCTTTTATATTCTAGTCCTCTTGAAATAAATGCCAACATTGCATTTGCCTTCCTAACTACCGACTCAACCTGCAAGTTAACCTTAAGAGAATCCTGGACTAGGACTCCTAAGTCCCTTTGCACTCCAGATTTCTGAATTCTCTCCCCATTTAGAAAATAGTCTATGCCTCTATTCTTCCTGACAAAGTGCATGACCTCACACTTCCCCACGTTGTACTCCATCTGCCACTTCTTTGCCCATTCTCCTAACCTGTCCAAATCCTTCTGCAGCCTCCCCGCCTCCTCAATACTACCTGTCCCTCCACCTATCTTTGTATCATCTGCATGAGGCTATGCTTGGCATGGTGTCCGTGGTGGAGAAGCCTACGCAGACCATAAGGCTATAAGCCTTATGGCAAAGAGCCACGCGTCCTCCATGGAGAGAGTGGCAACTCTCATGGAGATGCTCCTCCAGGAGACCAATCATGGCTTCCTGGGGATGCGCTCGGACCAGCAAGCCCTCACATCGGCATTGACCTCAGCTGGTCAGTGCCAGTGTGGGAGATGGTGTGGGCACCAAGTTTCCTAGCTCGGTGCCCATCCATCCACGGTGAGCAGGGAGGTCCGAAGCAACCTCACGTCAGCGCAGCAGCTGCCTGTCATCTCTGCGGGCTCCTCTCAGGTCGCTCCGGATGAGGGCGGCAGCTCCTCCGCCCCTCTCCCAGTGACCGCTTCATCCGGTGAGGCTGCGATGACTGGGGAGGTGCCAGCTGTGGCACTGGCAGCTCCCTCCCAGGCGGGGCCAGCACAGGCTCCACGGGCCAGAGGACGGCCGCCAAGGTCATCAAGGCCAACAGGACAGCAGAGTCAGCAGCTGTCTCAGATACCACTCCCAGCGAGGGGGCAGCACCTAGACATAGCACCCAGAAACGTAAACATAAGGCACCTCAGGCACACCATGGGTTATCAATGGTGCTTTTGTGTTGGCCCAAGATGAGGTCTTTATGAGTTGGTGTGATGTTTAATACCTTTGTCATTTTGTTTTCTTTATTTCCTTTGGTTATAATATTAAATTGTGACCATGGCTGAGGGTGCCTCTTTTTTTCTGCAGGTGGATGGTTTCCAGTAATGTTAAGAGTGATTTGTGGGACATTCAGCTTTATTAACAAGGCCCTAAATTAATGTTCCTATCCAGACAGATTTTGTATGGAGCCTGCAGACCAGGCTTGTCCTGGAGGTCCATCTGTGGTGTGCTAGCCGAAGGTTCATTGGATTAAAGCCTCCCGGGTGTCCCTGCCTCCCTGGAGTCTGCCCAGGTCAGCGTTTAAACCCTCAGCATTCCCCTGTGCGTGCTCATCCTCGGATTCACTGCTGGACTCATCGTGTGCAGCCGCAGACACTGCGTCGATGTCTTCATCGTCCGCTGCATCCCCCCTTTCCAGCGCAAGATTGTGGAGAGTGCAGCGTGTAACCACTATCACCGACACACGATCTGGAGGGGTACTGGAGTGCGCCCCCTGAGCAGTCCAGGCATTTTGAGAAGACCGATGGTTCTCTCCACCACAGCCCTTGTGGTGCCGTGGCTCCTATTGTACCGCTCCTCAGCTGTTGTTCTTGGATGGCGGAGAGACATCATGAGCCACCTTCTGAGGGGATAGCCCTTGTCACCCAGCAGCCAGGCATCCAGCCGGGCTGGAGCACTGAAGAGCCCCATCACCTGGGAGTGTCTGAGAATGTAGGCATTGTGGGAGCTGCCTGGGTACCTTGCACTGACTTGTAGAATCAGCATCCTGTGATCACACACTATCTGCACGTTCATGGAGTGGAAGCCCTTCCTGTTGACAAAGGCACTGGGCTCACCTGCTGGCACCTTGATGGCCACATGTGTACAGCCTATAGCACCCTGGACACGGGGGAAGCCAGCAATGGGCTCACTTTGCCTGACTTGCCTGGTCCCAACAGAAGTGGATGGAGGTCAATGCACACCTGAACAGAGCGTCTATAACCTGCTTGACACAAGTGTGGACAGCAGAGTGGGAGACACCACAAAGATCACCCACCGAGCCCTGGAAGGAGCCAGAGGCATAGGAGTTGAGGACAGCTGTGACCTTCAGAGCCACTGGCATGGGGTGTCCACCCACACAGTTAGTGGATATCTCAGGCCCAATCATCTGACAGATATAGTTGACTGTCTCCATTGACAGTCGGAGCCTCCATCAGCACTGCACCTCAGACATATTGAGGTAGCTGCTTCGCCGCCCGTAAACCCTGGCAGCAGGGTAGTGGCGTCTTCTGCAGCCCCTTCCGCCTTGGACAACCTCTTGGCCCTGCACCCATTGTGCCTGCGGCACTCCTCCCAAAGGTGGCTCCCCTGGAGGCCGAATGTGTACTCCTGGCCTCCTCCCCCCTCGGAGGAGGTGCCTCCATTGGAGAGTTCAACTTCCATTCCCAGGCTAAGGGAAGGCTTCCTGAAACCAGCAGGCCCAAAAAGGATTCTTCAATGCAGGGTGCTGACCTGATGGTTAAAAGTCCAGTCCAAGCAGCTGGTGTGTGTTTTGAAGTATTGCAGATCACACAGGCAAGTATCAGTAACTTTGAAACATCAATATTTGACAGAACACACTAGCGACCCCACTGAGCCCTCTTATCCCACCCGTGAATGAGGTTTATACAGATGTGTCCTACCCGCCTGCCCATTGCGCCCATGCGCTGACCCGAAGGTCGCACAGACACCGAAAAATCGCCATCAATTGGCACCTCAAGGGCCTTAAGCGGCCTGTTAATTAATGGCAGGTGCGCATCGGAGATCATCGTGCACCCACCCAACGAAATATCGTGATGGCGCGTGGTGACATCGGGACGCTCGCCTGACATCACCGTGCGTCATTTTACGCGCCAGCGTGTGGGTCCTGCCCCCCGCACACCAATGGGAAAATTCTGCCCATGGAGAATTGGGAAGAGCCTCAGATGGTTCAATGCATTTAAGGAGGAGTTATACAAACACGTGAGGGAGAAAGGAATAGGAGGATATAAGAATACATGGAGATGTACAGGGGTGGGAGGAGGCTCATGTGGAGCATAAACCTGCAAGCTGTGCTGTAAATTATATGTACTTCATGTTGAGTTAACCAAGACTCCTGGTTCTGTTTCTTCAATCCTTGTCTTCACATTTTTCCTGAGGCATCGAACTCTATGACTTTTCTTCTCATGGTTCTTCTCACTGACCTTTTTGCCCAGTGCCTCCCAAACTGCTCCAGTTCCTTGTCCTCTGTAAATCAATTCATATTGATCCAAGCGGTCAGTGTGGATTAGAAGACATGGGATAGTGTCCCCTCCCCCAGGAGTCCTCCAACACCCCTCTCTGATTTCCCACTCCCCCAATTCCCTTCCCACACAGACCCCACCAACAACTTCACAAATCTTTCCCTACCAACACAATCCTGCCAACACACCCTCCCCAATCCTCACTCCCCCACTTCCCACCCCTGCTACCCAGGCCAGGATGGGTTATATTCCAAAGCTTTTACTGCAATGTGAAGCTTAACAAACCTTTAAAACCAGTTTCCTGTAAAGTTCAGCTGTGTCCCAGATAGATATGGTTTGGTCGTAAGACCCGGCTATAATCAGAGTTGCTGTAGGATAATAAGAGCGAGACAGTCAGGGCAACATCCTCATCTGGACTGAATAACAGGAACAGGGTGCGATAAAACAGTGCAACAAAGTGGCAGCTGTCAATGTATAAATAGTCGCACTGTATGGCAATTACCTTGTTAAGGACAATTGATACTGAAGCAGGTGATGTGCATTGATTATCCCATCTAAATAGAATAAAAAGATACAGCTGGAACACTTTGTATGGAAGCTATTTGGAAGTCAGTAGCACTGAGGAGCTGTATTGAAAATAGACCAGTTTGAGCCAAAAGACCAGCCTGGATTAATTCTTCCACCACAACTGCTTATTGTAATTAACATGGTAGCAGAGGATGAATTTTAAGCTTTGCTGATTGGTTGCTGTATATGAAGCTTTCCGTCTCTCTCCTCTGAGGGAACTGAAGTGCACAGTTGCTGACAATTTAAGTTATGGACTGGCGGAAGGATGGTGTAAAATCGCAAGCTTCTACCAACCCTATCAGCAATGGAAAACTGAAGTTGAAATGTGGACCTGGGTTACTGCTATTCCCCGGAAGAAGCGAGGTATGGCTTTGGTGTTATCATTACCAGCCAAAAGCAAGATAAGGAGTAAGGTATTTTCAGAGTGGAAAGTGGATGATTTGGATCATGAAGAGGGATTAAACCTTCTGTTACAATTTTTGGATAGTTTTACAAAAAGGATGAGTTATTAGAAGCGTATGAAGCTTGGATGATCTTTGATAGGTTTAGGAAACCAGATGATCAGTCCATGGAAGAACATATCATGGATTTTGATAAATGGTACAGGAGACTCCAGAGATTTGAACTTGAACTTCTAGAATCGGTTTTGGCATTTAAATTACTGGACTGTACTCGCATTTCCCATGTTGATAGTCTTTTAGTACTATCAGGGGTTCAATTCCGAGGGAAAGAATCTCTCCTGGATCAAATGGCTGCTGCCCTCAAAAAGATTTCTGGGGAAACAGTCATTCCCTGCCACATTTTTAGCAAATGTGAACAACTGTGCTGTAAAACAAAGGATAGAGGATTCAATGGTGACCGAATTTCGTGGTCAACCAAATATTAGACGAAGATTCCAATACAAAGATGGGGTTAATGACAAGAGGTCTGAAAATGGTCATAACCTGAGCCAATTTGAGAGTCAGGACAAAAAGCGTGTCTGGGATGGTGACTGTAGGTGTTTAAACCCAAAAAATGAATGGGGAATGGTTAATCGGTGTTTTCAGTGTGATTCCCAGTATCATTACGCAATGAACTGCCCACAGCGAAGGAATCTTGGTTCTGAAGTGACCCAAGAGACGGATTCACCTGAAATTGTAAATGATGATGGTGACTGCCATGATGGAATTGTATTGATCACAGAGTTTGAATCTGGTGATAAGTATCTTGATGGTAGATTCCTTCAACTGTGCAGTTCTGGACAGTGGTTGCACTTCTACAGTGTGTGGCATGGACTGGCTTGACTGCTATCTGGAGTCTCTCGATGAGGCAGACCAGCGGAAGGTCAAGAAGTATGAAAGCTCTACCTGCTTCAGGTTCTAAGATGACAATACATTAACATCCTCTAAGCGGGTGGCCCTCCCTTGTGAGTTAACAGGGATCAATCTGTTTACCAGTACTGATGTGATTTCTAGTGAGATACCACTATTGTTGAGTCGATCTGCGATGACGAAGGCTCAGATGATGATAGATATGAAGAATGATAGAGCGGTCGTGTTTGGGGGAAAAAATGTGGATCTCCATTTTACTCAGACAGGCCATCACTGCTTACCACTAAGGAAGCCAAAGATTTCTCATCAAAAAGTTCATGAAGTTTAGTTAACTGCTGAGAATGAGAATTTGGTGGACAAAAAGATCATTTGGAAATTACGTAGACAGTTTGCACATCCGGCGCCACAGAAACTGAAGACTCTGCTTCGAGATGTGGGAGTTGTCAATAAAGGATACAATGACCTTATTGAACAAATCACTGCTCAGTGTGAAATTTGTCTTAAATATCGCAAGTCACCACCGTGTCCTGTTGTGAGCTGCCACTGACCAGGGAGTTTAACGATGCAGTGATAATGGACTAAAAAGTTTGGGACAAGGATAGGGATTATTTTTTACTACACTTCATAGATATGGCAACCAGATTTAGTCTATCCACTGTGATACATAGTAAAGACAAAAGGAGCATAGGTCATGGAGAAATGGGTAGGAACAGGATTCCTGGAATAGGAGGAACCAAGTTCCTCACAGATAACGGTGGGGAATTAGTCAATGAGGAATTTCAAGATGTGTGAAAATTTAAACATCATAGTTATGCACAATGTACCTGAGTCCATTTAGTAATGGTCTTTGTGAAAGAAACCATGTGGTAATAGGTGACATGTTACATAAAATATTGACTGATCAACCAGATCGTAAACTGCAAACAGCGCTAGCATAGGCGGTGCATGCAAAGAACTCTCTGCAAATGGTTGGGGGGTTCAGTCCGTATCAGTTGGTGTACAGAGGAAACCCAAAGTTACCTTTGGTGTTGTCAGATGCTCCCCCTGCTCTAGAACGGACTAGCATTAGCACCGCCTTTTCTGCTCACCTGGACGCTTTGCATGTGGGCAGAAAAACTTTCATTAAAGCTGAGGTTTCGGAGAAAGTTCGGCGAGCCCTACAGCACCGCATAAAACCATCAAGAATACAGTTTAGATAAGGAGACATGGTATGTTATAAAAGGGAAGGCCAGAAAGAGTGGAAAGGACCTGGCAAGGTAATAGAGAATGATGGGAAAGTAGTAATAATGCAACACAGTAATCAAACTGTTAGGCTACATTCTTTACGGTTAATTGGTACTGACTATACATTTACAGGTTCTGAATAGGACATAGGACACACACACACATGCACACAGTAGTTATGAGGAGCAGATGACGGCAAATACAGGGTTGACTGACTATGAACAAAGTAACACTGAGGTACAGGATAACACTATTCATCCAAAAGGGCAACTACCCAAAGTTACAAAGGTTACATACATGCCAGAAGGGACCAGTGTGTGGAGGGATCCACCATCACGGGGAGAGCAGGAAAGGCCATTGGTAAATACAAACATTGGCTAAATGTGCAGGATGAAGGACAGGAGACAAGACCTATCGATTGGCAAACCGAGGTAAAGATGTGGAAACCCAGAAAGAGCAGTGTGAGTTCTGACAGTGGATCAGAAAGTGGCTGTGACCCTAGGAAAAAATCATGGACTTGCGAATGGGGTTCTGCTCACACGGGAAAAAGGTCATATAGCAGCAGTCCGAGAGAGGAATGTGAATAGAGGCTGTAGCTTAACAAGAACGAGCACTAGAGAGCAAGCTAGGAATCTCAATAGAAGTAGAAGTCCTTATGACCGAAAGATTCTAGTAGCTACTAATAAATTGGAAAATAAGCTGATAATGGAAGCCAAACAGAGTTGGAAGGAATTTGGGGTATATTCTGAAATACCTGACAAAGAACAGCCAGCTTTATCTCACAGATGGATCTGTACAGAAAAGGTACTCCCAGACAGCACATATAAGGCCAAAGTGAGATCAGTAGCCCAAGGCTTTGAAGAGAAACTAAGAGATCAGGATGTCAGAGTGGACTCACCTAGTGAGTGTGAAGATTTTTTTAAAGCTATTTTGGCATCCTATTCCTGGGAATAGGATCGATTGATATAAAGGCTGTGTTTTTACAGGGGAGGAAGTTTCAAAGGGAAGTTTTTTTGAAACCATCCAAAGAAGCCGGGGATGTAGAAGGAAAGCTATGGAAATTGAATAAGTGTGTTTATGATGCATCAAGAGTTTGGTATTTTTCTGTGAGGTCTGTCTTGTTGAAAACAGGTTACATTCAGTAAAAGGCAGACCCCCACGATATTCTACTGGTACCATAAGGAGAAACTAGCTGGGATCTTTATCATGCATGTTGATGATTTCCTGGGGGGGAGGACCTGTAGAATTTAAACAATGGGTAATCGAGAAGATAAAGAAGGAATTCCAGGTCAGAAGTCAGGCTTCAGGGGCCTTTAAATACTTGGGTTTAGACATTAAGCAGAGCAAGTTAAAATTGAATCAACAATGTCACTCCTATCAAGAAAATGTTAATCATATCCCAATAAATCGGGTTAGATCCTCACAAAAAGAGGATCCTGCTACCAAGGAAGAAACGGAACTGTTGAGAAGTTTGATTGGGCAGTTGGACTGGTTGTGCACTCAGACTAGGCCTGACGCTAGTTATGATGTGTTGGAGCTGAGTACCATGATGAAACATGCTACAGTTGAGCAAGTTCTGAAAGCAAATAAACCACTAAAAAAATCATATTCTGAGAGATGTGTGCTCAAGTTTCCAGCCTTGGGTGATCCAGAAGATATGAGGTTGGTCATTTTTAGTGATGCTTCACATGCCAATCTTCCAGAGGGGTACTCTAGCACAGCAGGGTTCATCATATTCCTGGTGGGAAAGAATGATAAATGTTGCCCACTGGCTTGGGAGGCCGAGTTAATTAAAAGGGTAGTGAAGCAGCTTAGCTGCTGAAACGCTGGGCTTAGTAGAAGCATTAGATATGGGGTTTTACTTATCCAATATACTGACAGAAATATTATATAAGGGGCAATGTGGAAAAGGTTTGCCCATAGAATGTTACGTTGATAACTGGTCTCATAGGGATGATGTTCATGCAACAAAGTGTCACTGAAGAAAGGTTAAGAATAGACCTAGCCTGCGAGAAGAGAGATCGCAAAGACAGTGAGTTAACACAAGTCACCAACCATCAGACTGAAGGAAATATGGGATCTATAGATGTGGAAGTCCTTCTGTTTGTTTCAAAAAGAATATTCTT
Source organism: Cetorhinus maximus (assembly GCF_964194155.1). Classification (NCBI taxonomy): domain Eukaryota; kingdom Metazoa; phylum Chordata; class Chondrichthyes; order Lamniformes; family Cetorhinidae; genus Cetorhinus; species Cetorhinus maximus. The sequence goes on from NC_135884.1 coordinate 156,316,165, forward strand.
TAATTTTTTCAAAGCTTTAATTTAAAAAGAAAGGAGGGGAATTTGTCAATGTATAAATAATCACACTGCATGGCAATTACCTTGTTTAAGACAATTGCTGGTTAAACAAGTGATGTACAGTAGATGGGATAATCAAACAGAATAAAAAGATACAGCTGGAAAACTCTATGTGGAAGCTACTTGGAAGTCAGTAGCACTGAGGAGTTGTCTTGAAAATAAACCAGCTTGAAACAAAAGACCAGCCGGGATTAATTTTCCCACCACAGTCTCTGTGATTAACAGCAGCTTTGACTCAGTGGCTGCCACGATCACCCATGAATGGGGATATTGTGAGGTCAAATTCCATTTGAGAGACTTGAACACCATCTACACCTAGCACTGAGGGAGAGCCGCACTGTCAGGGGGTCAGCACTGAGGGAGTGCTGGAAGGTTCTTATTAGGGAGGAGAAATCAACCAGGGCTTCTGCCCCTGGTCACTTTCCAATGATCCCTGGGGTAGAGACGGGGGAAATCAGCCAGGTTTCCTGCTCCTGATCACCTGCCCTGTGAGTCCTATCAGAAGCAATGTATGCGATATGAGCAGGATCGGACAAGACTGTGGTCTCCTGTTATCAGTCACTCATTGCGGATTCCCTTGTTTTAACATTGACTTTAAAGCACAGACATGAGGGCTGTAGTCCTGTTACTTGTCTCGTTTACTTAGGTGGGTGCTGCAGTGAGAACTCACCATCCTTGGACAACGCACAGGAACTGATGCAACCCTCGTGACCATCAGTGAGACTCCGTGGGCCCCGGGAACGGAATTCTCCCACTGTAACATCCCACACCAGCATTGTCTTGTCCCAGGAGGCAGTGCAGAGTACGTTTCCCATCTGGCTGAAGCAGCAGTCTGACACCACGTTGCTGTGTCTGGGAGGGAGAGAAAAAAATTCCAGCTTGTTCAGTTTTTCCTGATAGTTGTAACAATAATAGGAAAAGGAGTAGGCCATTCAGCCCATCAAGCCTGCTCTGGCATTCAATTAGGTCATGGCTGATTGTCTACCTCAATGCCACTTTCCCGCACTATCTCCATATCCCTTGATGTCATTAGTCTCCAAAAATCTACTGACTTCTTCTTCTGTCTTGAACATTCTCAATGATTGAGCTTCCACAGCCCTCTGGGGTAAAGAATTGCAAAGATTCGCCACCCTCTGAATGAAGAAATTCCTCCTCATCTCAGTCTTAAATGGCCTGCCCCTTACCTTGAGATTATGTCCCCTGGTTTTAGACTCACCAGCCGGGGGAAACATCTCATCCACATCCACCCTGTCACACCCTGTAAGAAATTTGTAAGTTTCAATGAGATCACCTCTCATTCTTTGAAACCCTAGGGAATACAGACCCAGTCTCCTCAATCTATCCTCATAAGACAATCTCTCCATCCCAGGAATTAATCTGGTGAACCTCTGTTGCACTCCCTCTATGGCAAGTATATCCCTCCTTAGGTAAGGAGATCAGAACTGTACACAATACCCCAGATGAGGTCTCACCAAGGCTCTATACAGCTGCAGAAAGACATGGTTACTCCTGTACTCACATCCCCTCGCGATGAGGGCCAACAAACCACTTGCCTTCCTAATTGCTTTCTGCAGCTGCATGCTAACTTTTACTGACTCATGAACAAGGTCACCCAGGTCCCTTTGGACACCCACACTTCCCAACCTCTCACCATTTAAAAAATATTTTGCCTTTCTGTTTTTCTACCACTTCACACTTAATCACACTATATTCAATCTGCTATGTTCTAGCCTATTCACTTAGCCTGTCCAATTCCTCTTGAAGCCTCCTTTCATCCTCCTCACAACTTATGTTCCCACCCAGTTTGGTATCATCAGCAAATTTTGCTAAATTACAATTGATCCCCACCTCCAAATCATTTATAATTATTGTGAACAGCTGTGGACCTAGCACTGATCCTTGTGGTACCCCACTAGTAACAGCCTGCCATCCTGATAATGATCTGTTTATTCCTACTGTCTGCTTTCTGTCTGTTAACTAATTCTCAATCCATATTAATATATTTCCCCCAACCCCATGAGCTCTAATTTAATTTACTAACCTCCTGTGTGGGACCTTATCAAAAGCCTTCTAAAAATCCAAATACATCACATCCACGGGTTCTCCTTTATCAACAGTGCATGTAATATCCTCAAAAAAACTCCAAGTCAAGCATGATTTCCCTTTCATAAATCCATGTTGACTCTACCCAATTTTGTCATTCATTTCTAAATGTCCAGTTATCACGTCCTTTATAATAGATTCTAACATTTTCCCTGCTACTGACATCAAACTAACAGGTCTATAGTTCTTCATTCTCCCTCTTCCTCCCTTCTTAAATAGTGGGGTTTACATTTGCTACTTTCCAGTCTGCAGGGATCTTTCCAGAATCTATAGAATTTTGAAAGATAACCACCAATGCGTCCACTATCCCCATAGTCATCTCCTGCTATACTCTGGGATGAAGTTCATCTGGTCCAAGGGATTTATCAAACTTCAATCTAGTTAACATTTCAAGTACTACCTCTTTACTAATAGCCATTTCTTTTAGTTCCTCACTTTCACAAGTCTTGCTGAAAAAATACATTTTTTACGAACATACGAATATACGAAATAGGAGCAGGGGTATGCCACTCAGCCCCTCAAGCCTGCCCCACCATTCAATAAGATCATGGCTGATCTGTTGGTTTTTGAATTCCACATTCCCATCTACCCGTGATAACTTTGATTCCCTTGCCTAACAAGAATCTATCTACCTCTGCCTTAAGAATATTCAATGACCCCGCCTCCACTGCCTTCTGAGGCAGAGATCCAAAGTCGTACAACCCTCTGAGAAAAAAATTCTTCTTATCCCATAAGGCTGACCCCTAATTTTAAAACAGTGCCCCCTAGTTCTGGACTCACCCACAAGTGGAAACATCCTTTCCATGTCCACCTTGTCAAGGCCGTTCAGGATCTTATGTACTTCAATCAAGTCACCCGTCACTCTTTTAAACTCCAGTGGAAACAAGCCCAGTCTGTCTAACCTATCCTCATAAGACAACCCACTCATTCGCATATTATACTCCATCTGCCAGATTTTTGCCCACTCACTCAACCTATCTATATCCATCTGCAAACTCCTTCTGCCCTCTTCACAACATACTTTCCTATCTATCTTTGTGTCATCTGCAAATTTAGCTCCCATGCCTCCACTCCCCTCATCTAAGTCATTACGTATGTTATAAGAAGTTGAGGCTCAAGTACAGACCCCTGCAGGACTCCACTCGTCACATCCTGCCAATCAGACAAAGACCCATTTTTGCATACTCTCTGCTTTCTGCCAGACAGCCAATCTTCTACCCAGGCTAACATGTTACCCCTGACACCATGAGCTTTTATTTTCCGCAATAACCTTTAATGTGGCACCTTATCAAATGCCTCTGGTAATCCAATTACAGTGTGTCTACAGGCTCTCCTTTATCCACAGCACAGGTTACTCCTTCAAAGAGCCCTAATAAATTGGTTAAACATGATTTCCCCTTCACAAAACCATGCTGACTCTTCCTGATTACTTTGAGTTTTTCTAAATGCCCTACTATAGCCTCTTTAATGATCAATTCTAACATCTTCCCCATAACAGGCATCAAGCTAACTGGCCTATAGTTCCCTGTTTTCTGCCTCCTTCCCTTCTTGAATAGAGAGCCTATGTTTGCTACTTTCCAGTCTGATGGAATCTTTTGTCGAAGCTTTTTGTCTTGCACTCATCAGGACAGTTCACAAGAAAATACCAATGTCAGGGGAAACAAAGTATTTATGCTATATGAAAAAAGTGTACTGATTGGTTGGCAAGTGGACTCTGGTAGAGGTGTTGCCATGGAGAGTGCATCTGTTGATTGTGACTGGCAGTTAATACCAAGCATTGTTTGAAATTTAAACCAGGCAGCTTGACCCTGATTGGTCAAGGCATTGCCCTGAGGAATGAACCAGCGAATGGCTGTCACTTCTTTTGTTTAGCTGAAACAGGCGCAATGTGTGTACATGTTCTTTCTGTCTGCAAAGAACAGGGTCCTGTGTAGTAATATATGTAGCTTCCAGTACACACAAATGTGCCACACTGCGAGCCCAACTGACAATCTTAAATTGGTTGTCGGCATAATTCTTAGCATATTGAGGATTATTTAGCAAATGTTGTCCAATCACGAAATCACATCTAATGTTGGACCCTGTGTTTTGAGTTTTACAAACATGTGCTGGTTGGGTGTGGTCCGTAACTTGCCCGTTGTGAACAGTGGAAGAGACATGCAGTTTGATACGATCCACCAGTCTTTGGAACGTACGGCCTACTTACCTAGCATCACACTGGCACTGAGATTGATGCACAACATTACTTATTTGTGTGATAGGCAGAACATCTTTTTGGCTTGATGTCAGCATCCTGTTAGTGGCGAATGCTCCTTGTGTTGTTTTTTTAATTCATTCACGGGATCCAGGATTTTGACCCAGCGACATTGATGGAATGGTGATATGTTTCCAAGTCGGGGTGGTGAGTGGCTTGGAGGTGGTGGTGTTCCCGGGTGTGTACTGCCCATGTCCTTCTATGGTAGTGGTTGTGGGTTTGGAAGGTGCTGCCTAAGGAGCCTTGGTGAGTTCCTGCACTGCAACTTGGCTCCTTCCTTTACAGCAAGGTTATTAATTAGCCCTTTCTCATTACACAGCACTAAATCCAAAATAGCCTGATCCCTAGTTGATTTCTTAACATACTGCTCCAGTAGGGCTATCTGTCACTTGCTCGTCCTGCTTTCTACCCTTAATGTCACCATTAGCACATTCCTCAGCTAATATCACCACCGTCAACACCCCTTTGTCCTTTTGTCTATGACAACTTTGGCAATCTCTCCTTTTGTCTCCACCTGTCACTGGCCCTCTATCCAGCTCTACCTGTCCCACCCTCTTCAACCAGCTTATATTTCACCTAATTTCTATTTTTCCTTAGTTCTGATAAAGAGTTATATGGACTCAAAACATTAACAGTATTCCTATCCGCAGATGCTGTCAGACCTGCCGAGTTTTTCCAGCTATTTTTGTTTCTGCTCCAGAAACCTATCTCATACGCACTCTGGGAATTCCTCCTCCACAGCATTAGTGCTGATTTGGTTAACTTGAATTGATATAGCTATAGGAGCTTTATCAAACAAAATTTGTCACTGAACCATAGATGGATTTCTAGGAATCATCCTCTAAATGGTTTTTGCAGCTTCTCCAGGGTGTTTACTTCCTTTTTATAATATGGAGACCAGAATTGCACACAGTACTCAAAGTGTGGTCTAAGGTTCAGTTTAACATACTTTCCTTACTTTTAAATTCTATCCTCTAGAAATGATCTCTAGTGCTTGTTTTGCTGCTTTATGTCCCCTTCCCAAGTTCAAAGCTGCTATTAAAAGATACCCTCATACTTATTTAATGTCATGGTTGTCCTGTGCACCGACATGTCCCAGATTCGGGCAGTCCTGTCGCAAGACACAGAGGCCACACGCTGTCCATCTGGATTGAAACAGCAGCTTGTCACGGTGCTGCGGTGCTGGTCTGGGGGGGAACCAGGGAGGAAAATAATTAGAAACTGCACTCTGAACTTCAAATCCCACTCAGGAAGCTTGCTCACAGAGCCAGGGGAGGGGAGGGAAGGGAAGGTAGATGGATGGTCATTGGGAGAAGGAACGGAGGGAGAAATGGGGACATGGGGAAACGGAATGGGAGTAGGTGGGTGGAACAGAGGAGGGGAATGGTGTGGGAGGGTAAACAGGGGGCTACAGGGATCATGGGAGGTACTATGGGCTTGAGTTTAGAGGAGCAGATGATAGACAATAGAGTAGAGACTGTATGGGACAGACAGAATGATCACAACACAAGGAAGTCAGTATTTTACTGCAGGCCTGAGTCTTCTGTTGATGTTAACAGAATCAGGCAGTGAATGATCCTAGCGGTCGCCCCACAGTCATGCTGGGTAATGTCAGGACAATGTAGGAGGCACTTGCAGAGCTCATGTTGGCTGGGAGAAAGGGGAATAAAGTAACACTCCTCTCTCGCCAATCATCCCCTCCCCATGTTACTCCCACTCCATACCCATCCCCTCCCCTTGTTACTCCTACTCCATACTCATTCCCTCCCCTCTCCTCCCCACACCCATCCCCTCCCCTTTTTTCTCTTTTTTCATGGGATGTGGGTGTCGCTGGCTAGGCCAGCATTTGTTGCCCCTTGAGAAGGTGGTGGTGAGCTGCCTTCTTGAACCGCTGCAGTCCATGTGGTGTAGGTACACCCACAGTGCTGTTAGGGAGGGAGTTCCAGGATTTTGACCCAGTGACAGTGAAGGAACGGTGATATATTTCCAAGTCAGGATGGTGAGTGACTTGGAGGAGAACATGGAGATGGTGGCGTTCTCATGTGTCTGCTGCCCTTGTCCTTCTAGATGGTAATGGTCGTGGGTTTGGAAAGTGCTGTCCTCCTCTTCCTTTCCCCCCTCCCCACCCCGCATTACACCCCCCAGCTCCCTGACTGGGAATCAATGCTGACCCTCTGCTTACCCTGCAGGTTTGTGATGGACGCCCCAGTTTCAGAGGCTCTGATATAAACACCATTGTCAATGTCGCTCCCAGTCACAACATACTTCCCATCGAAGGAGACATCGCAGCAGGTCAGAGGTCGACTGTGAACAACCGACCACTAAGAGGGAAGAGAGAGGCTGATCAGACAGCAGGGATTGACACAGCATAGAAGGAGGTCATTCAGCCCATCATGCCTGTACTGGTCCTTTGGTAAAGCTGTCCAATTAGTACCACTGTTCCTTCTCCAATCCTCTTATGGAAAGTGCTATTTTTTCTCTCAGTCCCCACCCCGATACCCCACTCACCCCCGATACCCCACTCACCCCAAAATATCCCACCCAACCTCAGATACCCTACTCTCCCCGATACCTCACTCACCTCCAAATACCCCACCCAACCTCAGATATCCTACTCTCCCCCACATACCTCACTCACACTCAGATACCCCATATACCCCACTCACCCCCCAATACCCAATTTACTCGCAGATACCTCAGACACCCTACTCACCCCCATATACCCCACTCACACTCATACCTCACATCACCATATACCCCACTCACCCCTGATACCCAATTTACTCGCAGATACCCCTAGATACCTCACCCAACCTCAGACACCCTACTCACCCCCGTATACCCCATTCTCCTTCCAATACCCCACTCACCTCCAGACACCCCACTCACCCCCAGACACCCCACCAGTCCTCAGATATCCCACTCACCCCCATATACCCCACTCACACTCAGATATCTCACACACACAGATACACCATGGTTCCATGGAGGGGAGCAAGAACAACCTGCAGAAAGGAATGGGAGCAGGTGGCCAGGGAGGTCAATTCCTGGCATCTGGACCCAAGAATCTGGCAGCAATGTTCCCTCTAAGCTGGGCATATACACATTTACGCAACAAACCGGAAATCTCCGAACACCAGGTTGCGTCCCTTAGATATGGTACATTCACAACTGGGCAAAAAATTTCAAGGTACTGTGCACTTAAATGAATAGGGCCACACACAACAAAAAACCAGTTGGAGGAGTTGTTGTCTGGCAGCAGTGCCACAAGAAGTCTAACAACTCCACGTGGATGCTCAAAAGCTTCACAGGACATCCCTTACCCATTAATTTACCAACCTCTTACTCTGCGCACTGCATCACACCCTCATCACTCACCCAGTGTTACTCCCTGGCACTCAGCACTCACACTTAACTCCACCCCACTCTCACACATTCAAATGCTATCAGCCTCACACATACGCTGCCTTCATACACCTCCATGTTTTCAACCATGACAGACACATCACCCAAACACAGGGCAACACAATCATTGACATTCTCCCCTCTCTTGCAGTTCAAGGTCACACACATTAGAAGGGACCTGGGTAGAGCCAACAGGAGTCAAGGACTCCCGTATCTTCTGAGGCCTCTGGAGGAGATGGCTCTCAGCAACATGGGCCCGGCTACAGCAATCCCGTGGTATCCGGCATCACCGAGAACATTGAGGATGATGGTGTGTTTCTGCCATATGCCCCTTCTCAACTCCCAGCCACCTGCCCAGTCACAGCAGCCCCAGGGGGAGGAGAGAGAGAGAACAGCACAGCATTTGTGTGAAAGCACTGTCACCCAGCTCCGATACGGGCACTGCATGTGCCTTGGAGGCGAGGATAGAAATGGGAACAACACGTGGTGAGTCACGAGCGGATTATGGTCAGGCCAGGGGACAAGATGGTTTGTTTGCCGGCCCACGGGAGGGGGCAAGGTCGCAGGTGAATTTTGCTGCAGAGAATTCATATGAGGAGTTTGATGGGGCAAAATACAGGTGAACACTGATGTGGATGCATTAACTGGCCTGCCAGACACCTTCCTGTCTCTGTCAAGGAGCATGATGGAGTCCGGCTCCAATTTGGCAGAGGCCACAGTGCAGAGTTTGCCCTCTCTGCAGCCTCTGCCCTATCTCCCTGTCGTGCTGCAGACCCAGAGGCAATGTCACTGTTTCCCCATCCCTGTTGCAGCCTTTGAGTGTGCAGCTCACCTAATCCTCTGCTCTCCCTGTGAGGATGCAGCAACACTCCCTGCCAAATCCAGGAACTCACTACAGCACCTCCAAAAAACTCCAGAGTACTTCCAGAGATTATGCAATAGCAGAAGTTATTCTAAATTACTTGAGCTCCAAATTGGGTACATGACTCTTTCATTAATGCTGATGTTAGACCCCTCTGAATGCTTGATCTACACTGAGTGACAAGTGAATTTATCCAACGGGCCTGCAGGATCCAAATTTGGAAGTTGAGCACCACATCTGCTGGTATAGCTGATGGTGGTACAACTTCACATTATTACGGTGGGTGCAGGGATGCCCGAGCAAGCCTGCCAGTAGAGGCTGGAGGCACAGTGCGCCACACTAGCAGAGCTGTCTCCATCAGTGTAACGGATCGGGATTCGACGTCCTAAATGTTTGCATAGACACACACACAGACACACACACACAGACACACACACAGACACACACACAGACAGACACACACAGACAGACACACACAGACAGACACACACAGACAGACACACACACACACACACACACACACACAGACAGACAGACACAGACAGACAGACAGACACACACACACAGACACACACACACAGACACACACACCATCATGGATAAATACCTACAAGAAGTTTTCCAGTTTCGACATCCCATGCTTTCAATGATTTGTCCCATGAGGAGGTGAAGAGTCTGCAGTTTCAAACATAAAAACAGGGTGAGGCTGAGTTACAGACTACAATCTGATTAACCCAACTCCTGTCCAAATCCAGTAATAACATTGTGTCTGTGTGGAACAGAGGATCACAATCCAACATATCACAGGACTGATCCCTCCCTCCTGCATAATCTTGTTTTACTTTACATTCACCTATCCACAGTGCAAACCTCAATTATTACCAGCAGACATACCCTCCCTCAAACCCACACCCCCACACTCACTCAAACCATCACACAAACACACACTCAAACCCATTCACTCTCACCCTCACACACTCCCTCATTCCAACCCACTCACATACACATTCACACATTCACTCAAAGCCTCTCTCACTCCAGTCGCTGCACATAACCGAAGTACCTCGTCCCTGGTATCATTCCAGTAAATCTCCTCTGCACCCTCGCGAAGACCTTCAATAAGCACCCAGAACTCAACACAATACTCTGGCTGTTTATGTCAGTGCAGCGCAACTGAAGAGAATTTCAAAGGGGTGTGAGAGGCACAGGGTTAACACTGATTCTCTATTTCAGTTGGTGTGCTGGACAGGAATTTGGGGGGAAGGCAGTGGTGTAGTAGTTATCTCACTGGACGAGCAATCCAGAGGCCCAGGCTAATGTCTGGGTTCAAATCCACCACGGCAGCTAATGCAATTTAAATTCAATCAATAAGAAAAAAAATCTGGAATGGGGAACATGAAACTAGCTTCAATTGTCGTAAAAACCCATCAGGTTCACTAATGTCCTTAAATCTGCCATCCTTACCTGGTCTGGCCTACAGAACCCCACAGCAATATGGTCAACTCTTAACTGACCTCTGAAATGGATATTCAGCTGTATCAAACAACTACACAAAAGTAAATAAGAAATGAAACTGGAAGGACCATCTGGCATTGACCTAGCCCCGGAAATGACAATAGCAAACTCAGCCCTGTCGACCCTGCAAAGTCCTCCTTACTAACATCAAGGGGCTTTAGCAAAAATTGGGATTGCTGTTCCACAGGTTAGCCAAGCAACAGCCTGACATAGTCATACTTATGGAATCATACCTCACAGACAATATCCCCAACATCACCATCCCTGGGTATGTCCTGTCCCACCAGCAGGACAGGCCCAGTAGAGGTGGTGGCACAGTGGTATACAGTCAGGAGGGAGTTGCCCTGGGGGTGTTCAACAGTTACTCTGGACCTCATGAAGTCTCATGGCATCAGGTCAAAAATGGGCAAGGAAACCTCCTCCAGCCACCACCTATCACCCCCCACCCCCTCCTGGCTGATGAATCAATATTCCTCTATGTTGAACACCACTTGGAGGAGGCACCGAGGGTGGCTAGGGCACATAATGTACTCTGGATGGGAGACTTCAATGTCCATCACCAAGAGTGGCTCGGTAGCACCACTACTGGTTGAGCTGGCCAAGTCCTAAAGGACATTGTTGCTAGACTGGGTCTGCGGCAGGTGGTGAGGGAACCAACAAGAGGGAAAAACATACTTGCCCTCGTCCTCACCAACCTGCCTGCCGCAGATGCATCTGTCCATGAAAGTATCAGTAGGAGTGACCACCGCACAGTTGCTGTGGAGAAGAAGTCCTGTCTTCACATTGAGAATACAATCCATTGTGTTGTGCGGCACTACCACACTGGTAAATGTGATAGATTTCGAACAGATCTGGCAACTCAAAAATGGGCATCCATGAGGCGCTGTGGGTCATCAGCAGCTGCAGGATTGTATTCAACTACAATCTGTAGCCTCATGGCCCAGCATATCCCCCACTCTACCAACACTACCAAGCCAGGGGATCAACCCTAGTTCAATGAAGAGTGCAAGAGGGCATGCCAGGAGCAGCACCAGGCATACCTAAAAATGAAGTGTCAACTTGGTAAAGCTACAACATAGGATTACTTGTGTGCCAAACAGCATAAGCAGCAAGTGATAGACAGAGCTAAGCGATCCCACAGCCAATGGATCAGATCTAAGCTCTGCAGTCCTGCCACATCCAGTCATGAATGGTGGTGGACAATTAAACAATTCACTGGAGGAGGAGGCTCCACAAATATCCCCATCCTCAATGATGAGGGAGCCCAGCGTATCAGTGTAAAAGACAAGACTGAAGCATTTGCAACCATCTTAAGCCTCAAGTGCCAAGTGGATGATCCCTCTCCTCCTGAGTTTCCCAGCATGATGCCAGTTTTCAACCAATTCGATTCGCTCCAGGTGATATGAAGAAATGCCTGAAGGCACCGAATACCGCAAAAGCCATGGGCCCTGACAACGTTCCGGTAATAGTACTGATCACTTGTGCTCCAGACCTTGCCACGCCCCTAGCTAAGCTGTTCCAGTACAGCTACAATGCTGGCATCTACCCGGCTATGTGGAAACTTGCCCAGACATGTCCTGGACACAAAAAGCAGGAGAAATGCAACCTGGCCAATTACTGCCCCAACAGTCTACTCTTGATCATTAGCAAAACGATGGAAGGTGTGCTATCAAGCAGCACTTACACAGCAATAACCTGTTCACTGATGCTCAGTTTGGGTTCCGCCAGGGCCACTTCAGCTCCTGATCTCATTGCAGCCTTGGTTCAAACATGGACAATAAAGCTGTACTCAAGAGATGAGGTCCTGACATCAAAGCAGCATTTGGCTGAGTGCAGCATCAAGGAGCCCTAGCAAAACTGAAGTCAATGGGAATCAGGAGGAAAACTCTACACTGGTTGGAGTCATACCTAGCACAAAGGAAGATGGTTGTGGTTGTTGGAGGTCGATAATCTCAGCTCCAGGACATCACTGCAGGAGTTCCTCAGGGTAGTGTCCTCGGCCCAACAATTGTCAGCTGCTTCATCAATGACCTTCCCTCCATCATAAGGTCAGAAGTGGGGATGTTGGCTGATGATTGTGCAATGTTCAGCAACATTTTCAACTCCTCAGATACTGAAACAGACCGTGTCCATATGCAGCAAGACCCGGACAACACTCAGTCTTTGACTGAGAAGTGGCAAGTAGCATTTGTGCCACACAAACGCCAGACAATGACTATCTCCAACAAGAAAGAATCTAACCATCTACCCTTCATATTCAATGGCATTACCATCACTGAAGCTCCCACTATCAACATCCTGGGGGTTACCATTGACCAGAAAGTGAACTAGACTAGCCATATAAATACTGTGGTTACAAGAGCAGGTTAGAGACAGGGAATTCTGCGGTGAGTAACTCACCTCCTGGCTCCCCAAAGCCTGTCCACCATCTACAAGGCACAAGTCAGGAGTGTGATGGAATACTCCCGATTTGCCTGGATGAGTGCAGCGCCCACAACACTCAAGAAGCTTGACACCATCCAGGACAAAGCAGACTGCTTGATCCGTAACCTATTCACCACCTTAGACATTCACTCCCTCCACCACCAATGCACAGTGGCAGCAGTGTGTACCATCTACAAAATGCACTGCACCAACTCATCAAGGCTCCTTCAAAAGCACCTTACAAACCTGTGACCTCTATCACCTAGAAGGACAAGGGCACCAGATGCATGGGAACACCAACAGCTAGAAGTTCCCCACTAAGTCACACACCTTCCTGACATGTAACTATATTGCCCTTCCTTCGCTGTTACTGGGTTAAAATCTTGGAACTCTCTTCCTAACAGCACTGTGGATGCACCTACACTATATGGACTGCAGTGGTTCATGAAGGCAGCTCACCACCACTTTCTCAAGGGCGATCAGGAATGGGTAATAAATGCTGGCCTAGCCAACAACACCCACATCACGTGAAAGAATACATTTTTCAAAAATTGCCTCAGTTATAACGGTTATATGTGTCTCAGTGAGTCTAGTAAGTCTTAATGTGCAGTTCAATCCAGTCAACTCTTAAAATGAAAAAGAAAGAATTGCAATTATATATTGGGTATCACAAAGCGCATTACAGCCCAATGGAGTGCTTTTTGAACTGTCGTCGCTGTTGTAATGTAGAAAACGCTGCAGCCAATTTTCACACAGCAAGATCCCACAAACAGCAATAAGCTAATGCCAGATAATCTGTTCTTAGAATTAAGTTGTCAACAGCTAGTCTCTCGCTTTCGCTCGAGCTCTGCAGTGAAGGCTTTTCTTGGCAGAGGTTTTGAAATCAGAAATAGTTGAAAGATTACCTTCGGTCATCGGGAGTAATGCAGCACTCAGTGAGTGGGGCAGATTGTAGCCCAAACTCAGAGACAGAAGTTCCGGTCAACAGATCCTGGCAGGGAACAAACAAGTCAGACTTTGAGTACTTTAACAATTCAAGCAGAGAAAAGAAAAGCTTTTATTTTATTTTTTTATCTTTTATTTATTATAAAAGAAAAGCTTTCCTTCTTTGGTTTGGAGCCCATAATTTCTAAATTTTCAGATGGAATTGGAGGAGGAGGTGGTGCAGTGCTATTATCACTGTTAAACTCTGGTAATCCAGAGACCCAGGGTAATGCTCTGGGGACCTGGGTTCGAATCCCACCATGGTGGAATTTTAATTCAATGAAAATCTGGAATTAAAAGTCTAATAATAACGATGAAACCATTGTTGATTGTTGTAAAAACCCATTGGTCCTTTAGGGAAGGAAATCTGCTGTCCTTACCTGGTCTGGCCTGCATGTGACTCCTGATCCACAATAATGTGGTTGACTCTTAAATGCCCTCTGAACAAGGGAAATTAGGCAATAAATGCTGGACTAGCCAGCAACGCCCACATCCCATGATCAAATAAAAAATCCATCATCGTAACCCTCTGTTCCCTGCTCCTTCATATGCTTGTCCAGCTTCCGCTTAAATACTTCAACCACTCCGTGTGGTAGTGAGTTCCACATTCTCACCACTCTCTGAATTCCCTATTGGATATCTTATATCAATGGCCTCTGGTTCTGCTCTTCCCCATGAGAAGAAACATTTTCTCTCCCCTCTATCAAAACCTTTCAGAATTTTAAAGCCGTCTATTAGGTCACCCTTCAAACTTCTTTCTTCAAGAGAGAAGAGACCCAGCCTGTCAATCCTTTCCTGATATTTATACACAAGCATTACTGGTACCAGTCTGGTAAATCTTCTCTGCACCCTCTCCAGTGTCTCTATATCCATTTTATAATATGGAGACCAGAACCTCATGCAGTACTCTTAAGTGATGTCCAACCAAGGTTCAATACAGATTTAGCATAACTTCCCTACTTTACAATTCTATCCCTTTGGAAGTAAAGCCTGGTGCTTGGTTTGCTTTCTTGTGGCCTTGCTAACCTGTGGAGTAACTTTCAGTGATTGATGTATTTGTACTCCGAGACCCCTTTGTTCCTCTGCCCCACGCAGACCTGCACCTTTCAAGTAATAAGTGTCCTCCTTATTCTTCCTCCAAAATGTACTACCTCACATTTATCCGTTTTGAACTTGAAATACCAATTATTTGCCTAATCTGCAAGATTATTAATGTCCTCCTGTAATATGTTTCGGGGAGACGTAGACAGGCTGGTGAAATAGGCTGATGAAATTTAATGCAGAGAGTTGTAAAGCGATAGTAAGAAGAATGAGGAGAGGCAATATAAAGTCAATGCTAAAGTTAAAGTTTATATTATTATAAAGTCAATGGCATTGTTTTAAAGGGAGTGCAGGAACAGAAAGAGGCAGGTCTGCATCAAAGACAGAAAGCAAGAATGATTTCCATTTTTATAGCGCTTTTCACAACCTCAGGATGTCCCAAAGTGCTGTACAGCCAGTAAAAAACCTTTCAGAAGTTCAGCTACTGTTGAAATCAAGAAAATACAGCAGCCAGCTTGTGCACAGCAGGATCCCACATACGGCAATTTTGTCAATTATAAGATAAGCTGTTTCAATGATGCTAGTTGAAGGTTAAATACTGTCCCTGGAACATGAGGAACAAGACCACTGCTCTTCTTCCACTAGAGTCCATGGGATCTGCCCTGTCTACTGAGAAGTCAGACAGGGCTTTGCTTTAACATTAGATTGGAATGACTGATAAAAAACTGACTTAATGATCTTACCCAGAGAATGACACGTCCATCAAAAGAGCAGCTGATAAATCGGCAGTCATTGAAACAAAATTTGCAGCAAGTAACTCGATCAGTATGGGTGGTGACAACACAAAATGGGATCTGAGCAGAAATACAGAGACAATGATTAACATTCCATTCCCCACACTGACCCGTTCCCCACACTCACCCGTCACCCACACTCACCCGTCACCCACACTCACCCGTCACCCACACTCACCCGTCACCCACACTCACCCGTTACCCACACTGACCCGTTACCCACACTGACCCGTTACCCACTGTGACCCGTTCCCCACACTGACCCGTTCCCCACACTGACCCGTCCCCCACACTGACCCGTCACCCACACTCACCCGTCACCCACACTGACCCGTCACCCACACTGACCCGTCCCCCACACTGACCCGTCACCCACACTCACCCGTCACCCACACTCACCCGTCACCCACACTCACCCGTCACCCACACTCACCCGTTCCCCACACTCACCCGTTACCCACTGTGACCCGTTACCCACTGTGACCCGTTCCCCACACTGACCCGTTACCCACTGTGACCCGTTCCCCACACTGACCCGTTACCCACTGTGACCCGTTCCCCACACTCACCCGTTACCCACTGTGACCCGTTACCCACTGTGACCCGTTCCCCACACTGACCCGTTCCCCACACTGACCCGTTACCCACACTGACCCGTCCCCCACACTGACCCGTCACCCACACTCACCCGTCCCCCACACTCACCCGTCCCCCACACTCACCCGTCACCCACACTGACCCGTCCCCCACACTCACCCGTTCCCCACACTCACCCGTCCCCCACACTGACCCGTCACCCACACTCACCCGTCCCCCACACTCACCCGTTCCCCACACTCACCCGTTCCCCACACTGACCCGTTACCCACTGTGACCCGTTACCCACTGTGACCCGTTACCCACACTGACCCGTTCCCCACACTGACCCGTTCCCCACACTGACCCGTTCCCCACACTGACCCGTTCCCCACACTGACCCGTTACCCACTGTGACCCGTTCCCCACACTGACCCGTTCCCCACACTGACCCGTTCTCCACACTGACCCGTTCCCCACACTGACCCGTTCCCCACTGTGACCCGTTCCCCACACTCACCCGTTCCCCACACTCACCCGTTCCCCACACTGACCCGTTCCCCACACTGACCCGTTACCCACACTCACCCGTCACCCACACTCACCCGTCCCCCACACTGACCCGTTCCCCACACTGACCCGTTCCCCACTGTGACCCGTTCCCCACACTCACCCGTTCCCCACACTGACCCGTCCCCCACACTGACCCGTCCCCCACACTGACCCGTCACCCACACTCGCCCGTCCCCCACACTGACCCGTTCCCCACACTCACCCGTTCCCCACACTCACCCGTTCCCCACACTGACCCGTTCCCCACACTGACCCGTTCCCCACACTGACCCGTTACCCACACTCACCCGTCCCCCACACTCACCCGTTACCCACACTGACCCGTTACCCACACTGACCCGTTACCCACACTGACCCGTTCCCCACACTGACCCGTTCCCCACACTGACCCGTCACCCACACTCACCCGTTACCCACTGTGACCCGTTCCCCACACTGACCCGTTCCCCACACTGAGCCGTTCCCCACACTGACCCGTCACCCACACTGACCCGTCACCCACACTGACCCGTTCCCCACACTGACCCGTCACCCACACTGACCCGTTCCCCACACTGACCCGTTCCCCACACTGACCCGTTCCCCACACACCGACCCGTTCCCCACACACCGACCCATTCCCCACACACCGACCCCTTCCCCACACACTGACCCGTTCCCCACACACCGACCCGTTCCCCACACTGACCCGTTCCCCACACACCGACCCATTCCCCACACACGGACCCGTTCCCCACACACCGACCCGTTCCCCACACACCGACCCGTTCCCCACACACCGACCCATTCCCCACACACCGACCCCTTCCCCACACACTGACCCATTACCCACACACTGACCCATTCCCCACACTGACCCATTACCCACACACTGACCCATTACCCACACACTGACCCATTCCCCACACACTGACCCATTCCCCACACACTGACCCATTCCCCACACACTGACCCATTACCCACACACTGACCCATTCCCCACACACTGACCCATTCCCCACACACTGACCCATTACCCACACACTGACCCATTACCCACACACTGACCCATTCCCCACACACTGACCCATTACCCACACACTGACCCATTCCCCACACACTGACCCATTACCCACACACTGACCCATTCCCCACACACTGACCCATTCCCCACACACTGACCCATTACCCACACACTGACCCATTCCCCACACACTGACCCATTACCCACACACTGACCCATTCCCCACACACTGACCCATTACCCACACACTGACCCATTCCCCACACACTGACCCATTCCCCACACACTGACCCATTCCCCACACACTGACCCATTCCCCACACACCGACCCCTTCCCCACACACTGACCCATTCCCCACACACTGACCCATTCCCCACACACCGACCCCTTCCCCACACACTGACCCATTCCCCACACACCGACCCCTTCCCCACACACTGACCCATTCCCCACACACTGACCCATTCCCCACACACCGACCCCTTCCCCACACACTGACCCATTCCCCACACACTGACCCATTCCCCACACACTGACCCATTACCCACACACCGACCCATTCCCCACACACTGACCCATTCCCCACACACTGACCCATTCCCCACACACTGACCCATTCCACACACACTGACCCATTCCACACACACTGACCCATTCCCCACACACTGACCCATTCCCCACACACTGACCCATTCCACACACACTGACCCATTCCCCACACACTGACCCATTACCCACACACTGACCCATTCCCCACACACTGACCCATTACCCACACACTGACCCATTCCCCACACACCGACCCATTCCCCACACACTGACCCATTCCCCACACACTGACCCATTCCCCTCACACTGACCCGTTCCCCACACACTGACCCGTTCCCCACACACTGACCCGTTCCCCACACACCGACCCATTCCCCACACACCGACCCATTCCCCACACACCGACCCATTCCCCACACACTGACCCATTCCCCACACACTGACCCATTCCACACACACTGACCCGTTCCCCACACACCGACCCATTCCCCACACACCGACCCATTCCCCACACACCGACCCATTCCCCACACACTGACCCATTCCCCACACACTGACCCATTCCACACACACTGACCCATTACCCACACACCGACCCATTCCACACACACTGACCCATTCCCCACACACTGACCCATTCCCCACACACTGACCCATTACCCACACACTGACCCATTCCCCACACACCGACCCATTCCCCACACACTGACCCATTCCCCACACACTGACCCATTACCCACACTGACCCATTCCCCACACACTGACCCATTCCACACACACTGACCCATTCCCCACACACTGACCCATTCCACACACACTGACCCATTCCACACACACTGACCCATTCCCCACACACTGACCCGTTCCCCACACACTGACCCATTCCCCACACACTGACCCATTCCCCACACACTGACCCATTCCCCACACACTGACCCATTCCCCACACACTGACCCATTACCCACACACTGACCCATTACCCACACACTGACCCATTCCCCACATTTAAACACACCACCGTGAGTGATTTTCAGTGTGTGAAATGAACCGTGTGTATGTATGGACCGTGAGACTAACTGTGAAGCCTCTACTGTTGAATGGTGTGTGAGGTGCTGACTTGATAGCAGCAGATGGGTATAAACAGTCCTGTGCAGGAACATCCTGTCCTGCACTTGTTTCTATGATCCAGTAGAAACAGTTTGCTCTCCATGTGTCTGTGTCAACACTCCCTGATCAATGTTTCACTGTGGACAACTCACTCACAGACAGCTATCAGCAATCAGCAGCTCCTTTGGGGTTTGGATGTGAGAAGGGTTTCTGTGTGCTGGGGGCAAGGAGCTATATATGGTATGATGATTGTGACAATCATTGTCTGCTCTGCCTCACCTCTTCTACTCCCATGTCTATTCAACCATTCAGTATTCCCATGATAACCAAGTGTTCATTCAGCTCTGTCCCTGTCCAGACTGAGTGTCTCTGTGTATCCCCCATTAACTGTGAATCCCACCCATCCTCCTGTGCATCCCACCCTCTCCCTGTGTATTCCCCCTCCCTGTGTATCCCACCCATTCTCTGGTGTATCCTGTCCTCACCCTGTGTATCTCCCTGCCCTGTGTGTCTCACCCATGGTCCTGTGTATCCCACCCCCGGCTGTGCATCCCCCCCTCCCTGTGAATCCCATTCACTCCCTGTGTACCCTACTCATTGTCCTGTGTATCCCGCCCGCTCCCTGTGTATCTCCCTGCCCTGTGTGTCTCACCCATGGTCCTGTGTATCCCACCCCATGCTGTGTAACCCCCCTTGCCTTATAAATCCCATTCTCCGCTGTGTATTCAGCACCTTCCTGTTCCTGTGTCACAGGCTCAAGAGGCTAAATGTCCTCCTGGTTTGAGCAATTTTCCTCTAAACCTATGACCAACTGACCTATGTTGGAAGGACACATAAAGAGATGATTGGGGGATTAGGAAGCTGGGGAGAGTTTAGAGTTGGGGGGATATTGTGGGGATGTTTTCTCATTTTTCATGGGATGTGGGCTTCGTTGGCTGGACCAGCATTTATTGCCTATCCCCAATTACCCTTGAGAAGGTGGTGATGAGCTGCCTTCTTGAACCACTGCAGTCCATGTGGTGTATGTACACTCACAGTGCTGGTTGCAGATGGGGAAACTTGTTTTGATGTGGTGGGGGGGGGTAGGTTTGGGTAGGGGCATTGGAGGCGAGGTTGTGATTTGGGATAGAGCTGCCTAGGTTTGTGTTGGGGGGCAGGGATGTTCAGCTTGTGGTGTTGGGGGTTTGCGATGGCAGGCTTTGGACAATGAAGGGGCTACAATTGCTGTGTCGGCACCAATCAATCAGGTAGCTGACCTATTTCTATCTCCATGGGCAATGCTGGCTGTTGGGGTACCTTACCTGTGCCTGTCTCCGTGGCGACACCGGTTACCTTACCTGTGCCTGTCTCCATGGCGACGCCGGTTACCTTACCTTACCTGTCTCCATGGCGACGCCGGTTACCTTACCTGTGCCTGTCTCCATGGCGACGCCGGTTACCTTACCTGTGCCTGTCTCCGTGGCGACGCCGGTTACCTTACCTGTGCCTGTCTCCATGGCGACGCCGGTTACCTTACCTGTGCCTGTCTCCGTGGCGACGCCGGTTACCTTACCTGTGCCTGTCTCCGTGGCGACGCCGGTTACCTTACCTGTGTCTGTCTCCATGGCGACGCCGGTTACCTTACCTGTGCCAGCCGCTGGTTCTCCCAGGCTGTCTGCTCCACGCTGTCGCTCTCTGGGGGTTTGGTGGTTTTCAGTGCCAGGGGGTCTGAGAGAGGGTCCGGCTCAGTGTCCGGAGTGGTCACTGAGGGGTATTCGTGCAGCATAGTCAGGGAGTGGAAGGGGGGGGGTGGTGGGGAGGGATCTGGGCTGTGCCACAAGGGAAACCCTCACACCGCGTCCCGTCTCCCTGGCAACCCGGTGGCGTCACAGGCCCCGCCCACCTCCGGCGCATGCGCGGCGGGTTAAACTCTCGGCGAATGAAATCCGGTTGGAAATCGGTTTAAAATCCAGGGGGGGCGCGGAGTGGGTTGGGGGAGGGTTTGAGTCGGAATCAGGAGCCGGAAGCGCCGGCTTTCGGAGCGCGTGTGGACGGCCGTTACCATGGGGACGGAGTCACGTGCCGAGCCCCGGGGGGGCGGAGCCACAGGGTCAGGCTGACCCCTGACCCGGGTCTAGTCCCTCGGGTGGCCCAGCTTGACTGTGCTGCAGCCCTGGGGGATATTGTTGGGCTGTTTGCAGGATGTGGCCCAGCATTTATTGCCCTGGGGAAGGTGGTGGTGATGGTCACACAAACTGGGGATGTATCCCCCGGAGTTTAGAACCTTAAAGGCCAATTTGATTAAAGATGTGGAGATAATAAGGGGCATCGAGGTGGATGGAGAGTCTGGGACCAGGAGGGCAGAGCCTAAAAATCAGAGCCAGACCTTCCAAGAGTGAGATCGGGAAACACGTCTTCACACAAAGGGGCTGGTAGAAGTTTGGGACCCTTTCACAAACACCATAATGCTGGGGTAAAAGCAAAATACTGCGGATGCTGGAAATCCACAACAAAAACAAAAATACCTGGGAAAACTCAGCAGGTCTGGCAGCATCTGCGGAGAGGAACAGTTAATGTTTCCGAGTCCGTATGACTCTTCAACAGAACTAAATAAAACAAGAAAAGAGGTGAAATATCAGCTGGTTTAAGGGGCGGTGGGACAGGTAGAGCTGGATAGAGGGTCAGTGATAGGTGGAGATAACCAAAAGATGTCACAGACAAAAGAACAAAGAGGTGTTGAAGGTGGTGATATTATCTAAAGAATGTGCTAATTAAGGGTAGAAAGCAGGATGAGCAAGGTACAGATAGCCCTAGTGGGGGTGGGGTGGGGGGAAGGGATCGAAATAGGCTAAAAGGTAGAGATAAAACAATGGATGGAAATACATTTAAAAATAATAGAAATAGGTGGGAAAAGAAAAATCTATATAAATTATTGGATCAAAAAGGGGGGGATCGGAAAGGGGGTGGGGATGGAGGAGACAGTTCATGATCTAAAATTGTTGAACTCAATATTCAGTCCGGAAGGCTGTAAAGTGCCTAGTCGGAAGATGAGGTGCTGTTCCTCCAGTTTATGTTGAGCTTCACTGGAACAATGCAGCAAGCCAAGGACGGACATGTGGGCATGATAGCAGGGTGGAGTGTTGAAATGGTAAGTGACAGGGAGGTCTGGGTAATGCTTGCGGACCATAATGCTAGCTCAATTAATTTTATTTCTGAGATTGGTAGATCTTTTTAAAGCAAACGTATTAAGGGACATGAAAGAAAGGTGGGTTTACACTACAGAGTTAGGTCACAGATCAGCCATAATTTCATTGAATGGCAAACAGGCTCCTGAGGTTAAATGGCCTCCTCCTGTTCCTTTACATCGTGTAACTGGCTGACATACCATCCAGTGGTGGAGGGAGCGAATGTTTAAGCTGGTGGATGGGTTGCTTATCAAGTGGGCTGCTTTTCCCTGGATGGTGTTGACTTTCAATTGTTGTTGGAGCTGCACTCATCCAGACATGTGGAGAATATTCCATCACATTCTGACTTGTGCCTTGTAGATGGCGGACAGGCTTTGGGGAGTCAGGAGGTGAGTTACTCTTTGCAGAATTCCCAGCCTCTGATCTGCTCTTGTAGTCACAGTATTTATATGGCTAGTCCAATTCTGCTTCTGGTCAATGGTAACCCCCCAGGATGTTAATAAGTGGGGTATTCAGCGATGATGCCATTGAGAGGCAAGGGGAGATGGTTAGATTCTCTCTTGTTGGAGATGGTCATTTCCTGGTATTTGTGTGGTGTGAATGTTATTTGTTACTTATCAGCCCAAGCCTGAATGTTGTACAGGTCTTGCTGAATGCAGGCATGGACTGCTTCAGTATCTGAGAATTTGCAAATGTTAATGAGCACTAAAATCATCAGCAAACATCCCCACTTCTGACCTTATGATGGGAACTATATAGCACCTTTAACCGTGGAAAACGCCCAGACACTTCAAGGTAGCATTATAAGTCAAAATATTTATCTAAAGTTACATAGAAATAATAGGGCAGGAGGAATGAAAAGATCACTGGTATTAGAGCTGGAGGAAGTTAGAGATAGGGAGGGGCAACACTATAGAGATTTGAAAGCAAGAACAAGAATTTTAAAATCGATGTGTCACACTGGGAGCTAAAACATTTTAGTGAGCACGGTGGGGGCAATGGTAAACAGTACTTGATCAGATTTAAGATAAGGGCACTAGTTACAAGACTGCTATGGCTGTGGAACATGGGAACAGGAGAAGGCCCTTAGACCCCCTTGAATTTCTGATCAGCCTGAATCAGTGAAGACTGGGACATGTTTTGCTCTGTGCAGATGGAACTCTAGTCACAGCTGCCTGACATATTTCCCTCAATCCCTCATTTCACTTAGTGAAAGACAACAGAATGTTTAATTAAAGACTTTATTTCAAACAGTAAGAAAACTGTACAAAGTTCAAGGATTTAGATCCAAATTCATTCACATTTTGATTCACTGTACATGAGATTAATTGTCCCTGCTAGACCTTGACAGCAGAATATTCATTTCTAGCAGTATGACAGACTGTTTGTTTATATTGTCTTCAGTCATTTAAACTTCCTCAGTTGCAGTAACATTTCTTTGGTGAGAATTACAGAAAGACTGCCATTTCTCTAGCCCCTTTCACAAGCTCAGGACATCCCAAAGCGCTTCACAGTCAATGAAGTATTTTTTGAAGTATAATCACTGTAGTGATATAGGAAATGCAGCAGCCAATTTGTAGTCAACAAGCTCCACATGCACACCAGCATGTGCTCCCCTCCACCCCCACTCCAACAAGGACTGGGCCTGTTCTGCCAGTTGCTCTGAAGTCGTTCCATGGGAGCTGGGCTGAGTGCGTCCCTGGGGAATCTCTTGCTTCAAAATCCATGTGGGACGGTATTCAGTCTCTTCTCAGGAGCCAGAGGAAGAGCTCAGCCTGTGGGAGGATGCGTTGTCACTCCGTCCCCTGAGAGCGCAGTACCAATAGTTTAGTGTGGGACAGATCATCCCCTCTCCACAAACCCAGCACCAACCAGTGAGCCCTAGTACTGGCCAAGATCTCCAGGTATCTCTGACTTTGATCACAATATTGATGTGGAGTTAATTTTGATAAATAAAATACGTCACAACAGTTCCAGCAGCCTCAGTAAGACAGCAGAGAATCAGAATAATCTGCGGGAGAATGAGAGACACTCACAATAAATACATTGGGGTGACAGGCAAGGGATGTAGCGATCCTGATCCTTCCAGCTGTGCTGGTAAAGGTACTGAGCACTACAATGGAGGCTAGCAATCTAGAATTAACACTGTGACTGCCACACAAGCAATGCTGCAGCAAAATCAAAACAATTGCAGTAATATCTAACTGGAAGATATATTAAGACAGAAGCTCACAACAGTTCCAGGTGCTTCGAGCAAACTGACTCATGACATTCTCACAGTTGGTTATAAACAAATCAAAAAAATATATAAGGTGGAATTTGTAGAAGGCATGTGATGCTCACAGGTCAGTGAGCTGAGCTCTCCTGTGTCAGAGTCACCGGCATTAGTGTTCCCCGTCTGGCTTCCTTTCTTTGGGCAGTTACTGACAATTTACAAGAAAAGCTTCCAGCCAATAACAGTCAGGACAGGATGCAGTGTGAACATGTGGAGAATGCAGGTTATCACAGAGTGACTGGCTACTCAGCTTCCCGCTTCACCATCTCCTTCACTGCCACCCTGTCTCACCGTCTCACCAACGGAACATTTTTCAATCTGTGAAAAAATAACACAAACACCATCAGACACACTCACCCCAATAAAGGATTGGGCTTCACATCAAATGGTGAGATGGGGTCACACTTCAAGGCGACTTGAGTAAAACATATAAGATCCTGAGGGGTCTTGACAAGGTGAATGTGAAGAGGATGTTTCCTCTTGTGGGAAAATCTAGAACTAGTTTAAAAATAAGGGGTCACACATTTAAGATAGAGATGGGGAGAATTTTATTTTCTCTAGGAGAGCCGCGAGTCTTTGAAACTCTTCATCAAAAGGCAGTGGAAGCAGAATCTTTGAATATTCTTAAGGCAGAGCTAGATAGATTCTTGATAAACAAGGGGTGAAAGATTATCGGAGGTAGGCAGGAATGTGGAGTTGAGGTTACAATCAGATCGGCCATGATCTTATTGAATGGTGGAGCAGGCTCGAGGGGCCGAGTGGCCTCCTCCTGCTCCTAATTTAACGTTCACATGTTCGTATTAGATTACTGTAAGGGTATACAAGATGTTCAGTGAGGATCTAATGCAAGTCATGAGAAGGATTGATACAATTTTGAGCTCTATGGGAATCAAGGTTCAGGGAAGGAAAGGAGTTGAGGCAGAAGATCAGCCATGATCGTATTGACCAGTGGAGGAGGCTGGAGGGGTTGAATGGTCGATTGCTGATCCAGTTTCTTATAGGTTTGAGAAGATGGACTTCAGACTCAGAGTGAATATTAGAGGATCCAACCCATAATGGATTGGAAGGTGATTTAATTTCTTAAGAAATGGAATTGATGAACACAGAGAGGGAACTAAAGTGGACAGTAATAGAACAGGCTGGATGGAATGTATGGCCTCCTTTCATTTTTAAACTTGCTTCAGATTTTGGTAAAGTTTAATTAATGCCGCCCTGATCTGCCTCTCATCAAGAAATAGTGATTATTTTAAGCCACAGCAGAGGTGCAATAGGAGTCAATGTTAGAGTGAGGCTGGAGTCACATGTAGACCAGACTGGGTGTGGGGTGGGACTGGAGACACATGTAGACCAGACTGGGTGTGGGGTGGGATTGGAGTCACACGTAGACCAGACTGGGTGAGGGGTGGGACTGGAGTCACATGTAGACCAGACTGGGTGAGGGGTGGGACTGGAGTCACATGTAGACCAGACTGGGTGAGGGGTGGGACTGGAGTCACATGTAGACCAGACTGGGTGAGGGGTGGGATTGGAGTCACACGTAGACCAGACTGGGTGAGGGATGGGACTGGAGCCACATGTAGACTAGACTGGGTGAGGGGTGGGACTGGAGTCACATGTAGACCAGACTGGGTGAGGGGTGGGATTGGAGTCACATGTAGACCAGACTGGGTGAGGGGTGGAACTGGAGTCACATGTAGACCAGACTGGGTGAGGGGTGGGACTGGAGTCACATGTAGACCAGACTGGGTGTGGGGTGGGACTGGAGCCACATGTAGACCAGACTGGGTGTGGGGTGGGACTGGAGTCACACATAGACCAGACTGGGTGAGGGGTGGGACTGGAGCCACATGTAGACTAGACTGGGTGAGGGGTGGGATTGGAGTCACACATAGACCAGACTGGGTGAGGGGTGGGACTGGAGTCACACGTAGACCAGACTGGGTGAGGGGTGGGACTGGAGTCACATGTAGACCAGACTGGGTGTGGGGTGGGACTGGAGTCACACGTAGACCAGACTGGGTGAGGGGTGGGACTGGAGTCACATGTAGACCAGACTGGGTGTGGGGTGGGACTGGAGTCACACGTAGACCAGACTGGGTGAGGGGTGGGACTGGAGTCACACGTAGACCAGACTGGGTGAGGGGTGGGACTGGAGTCACATGTAGACCAGACTGGGTGAGGGGTGGGACTGGAGTCACATGTAGACCAGACTGGGTGTGGGGTGGGATTGGAGCCACATGTAGACCAGACTGGGTGTGGGGTGGGACTGGAGTTACATGTAGACCAGACTGGGTGAGGGGTGGGACTGGAGTCACATGTAGACCAGACTGGGTGAGGGGTGGGACTGGAGTCACATGTAGACCAGACTGGGTGAGGGGTGGGACTGGAGTCACATGTAGACCAGACTGGGTGAGGGGTGGGACTGGAGTTACATGTAGACCAGACTGGGTGAGGGGTGGGACTGGAGTCACATGTAGACCAGACTGGGTGAGGGGTGGGACTGGAGTTACATGTAGACCAGACTGGGTGAGGGGTGGGACTGGAGTCACATGTAGACCAGACTGGGTGAGGGGTGGGACTGGAGTCACATGTAGACCAGACTGGGTGAGGGGTGGGACTGGAGTTACATGTAGACCAGACTGGGTGAGGGGTGGGACTGGAGTTACATGTAGACCAGACTGGGTGAGGGGTGGGACTGGAGTCACATGGAGGCCAGACCAGGGTGGGGTGGGACCAGCAGGTTCCCATCCCTGAAGGTTGCTAGTTTAGGTCCTTAGTGAGTTTAGACTCACAACGCAAGTTTCAATGTGACATTCTAGTTTTTAACCAGCAGGAACCAGGCTGCCACGCAGCATAAAACATCTGCTGAGCTTCCCCATCACTGTTCCAGCCCCAGGACACTGCTTCAGGGAGCTCCACTGGAGCCAAATGAAAAACCCCAACCCAACCCCCAATGTCACCAGTCTCCCAATCCCCAGTCTCAGCCTCCCAGCCCCTAAACCTCCCAGCCCCTAAACCTCCCAGCCCCTAAACCTCCCAGCCCCTAAACCTCCCAGCCCCTAAACCTCCCAGCCCCTAAACCTCCCAGCCCCTAAACCTCCCAGCCCCTAAACCTCCCAGCCCCTAAACCTCCCAGCCCCTAAACCTCCCAGCCCCTAAACCTCCCAGCCCCTAAACCTCCCAGCCCCTAAACCTCCCAGCCCCTAAACCTCCCAGCCCCTAAACCTCCCAGCCCCTAAACCTCCCAGCCCCTAAACCTCCCAGCCCCTAAACCTCCCAGCCCCTAAACCTCCCAGCCCCTAAACCTCCCAGCCCCTAAACCTCCCAGCCCCTAAACCTCCCAGCCCCTAAACCTCCCAGCCCCTAAACCTCCCAGCCCCTAAACCTCCCAGCCCCTAAACCTCCCAGCCCCTAAACCTCCCAGTCTCCCTTTCCCGAGTCTCAGCCTCCCAGGCCCTACACCTCCCAGTCTCCCATTCCCCATATCTAGACCCCTTGTAGATTATCTACACCCCCGACCCCATTGATGGCAGTGCTGGCTCATTTAATAACTTGCATTTATATAGTGCCATTCATGTAGTAAAACAACACAGGAAATATAATCAAACAAAATTTTACACTGAGTTATTTAAGGAGGTATTAAGACAGGTGACTAAAAGCTTTGTCAAATAGGTAGGTTTTAAGGACCCTGTTAAAGGAATAGACAGAGGTTTAGGGAGGAAATTCTAGAGCTTGAGGCCTCAGCTGCTAATGATACAGCCTCCATGGAGGAGAGATTAAAATTGGAGATGCTCAAGAGGCCAGAATTAGAGGAGTGCAGAGATCTCAGAGGGTTGTGGGGCTGGTGGAGATTATAGAGATAGGGAGGGATGAGACCATGGAGGGATTTGTAACAAGGATGAGAATTTTTAAAATTGAGGTGTTGTTGGTCTGGAAGCCAGTCCAGATCTGTGAGCACAGGGGTGGGGTGTGAGCTAGCATATGGGCAATAGAGTTGTGGATAAGCTAAGGTTTATGAAGGGTTCAAGGTGTGGGGAGGTGGTGACATAGTGGTATTGTCACTAGACTAGTATTCCAGAGACCCAGGGTAATGCTCCAGGGACCTGGGTTTCAATCCCACCACGGCAGATGGTGAAATTTGAATTCAATAAAAAAAATCTGAAATTAAAAGTCTGATGATGGCCATGAAACCATTGCCAATTGTTGTGAAAACCCATCTAGTTCACTAATGCCCTTAAATCTGGGGAAGGAAATCTGCTGTCCTTACCTGGTCTGGCCTACATGCGAGTCCAGACCCACAGCAACGTGGTTGACTCTCAAATGGCCTCTGAACAAGGGCAATTAGGGATGGGCAATAAATGCTGGCCTAGCCAGTGACACCCACATCCCATGAATGAATATGGCCAGGAGAGCATTGGAGGTGTGAGAAATTGATTTTTTTATAAAATATTTTTGGAGGATTGTGTGTATGTGTGTGTGATTTAATTAAGCCGGGCAGGGATTAATAGGAGGCAGATTGTCTGGGAGGTTGAAAACATAAAAAGGAAGATAAGTGGAGAGTAAGAGGTGCCAAGAGACATATCTGCAACTTGCAGGAGTTCCATAGGTAAATAGAAGGGAGCATATTATATTTTATTGACCCAAAAGCAAAGACAAGATGGATACATGAAAGATCTTATGTTTGGAAGGATTTGAGTTTCAAAGAAGTGTGAGAACAATGGAACCTGAGATGAAAGGGAAAAAAGGTAATTTAGAGTTACTGCAGAGAGCTTAGGGTAGCTGTTTTGAGCTGTAGTGTTGAGCTGGAGCTGAGATGTAGCAGCCAGGGCTATAGCTGGAGCTGTGGCAGAGAGAGGATGCAGTTAGAATCAACCATCCAGTCAAGCCAGCTGCAAAAAGCAGTTTTATTCTGAAATTTGAATTTTCACAGCAGAGTGGAAGAGTGTTACAGGTCATGTGCTATGCCTTTAACTGAAGCTCCAGCAGTTTGCCTTGGGTAATATTACTGGATTTTTTTTAATAGTTAAACACCTGTAAGGGAGTGTTGCCTGGAAAGTGTTTACTTTTGGGTCTGACCACGTAGAGTGTCTTTTTGTGGGAATTTTTTGTAAGACTAAGTTTAACTGTGTATCTATAATCTTGTGTGTTTAAGTTTTCTTTTATTCTTGTTAATAAAACTTTTACTTTTAATTTTAAAATCCCAAAAGTATTACTGGACCTCTTCCTGCTGATATCAGTACATCCCCTCTTCGTTATCAGAATACAAAAAAAGGGTGTGGCCCGTAAGCCAAGTTTCCCTCTGGGATTGGTTTGCGCAGCAATTAACAATAGTAAAATATAAGTGTAACAAAGACTTGGATGAAGGTTTCAGTAGATGAGCTGAAGCAGGGTGAAGATAGGCAATATAATGGGATTAAGCAGTACCCTGGAATGCTGAAGAACCATCTGAGCCAGCAATCAGATCAGTGAATCTTTCACAAAGGGGTTTGCCCTGGGGAAGGTGAGCAGAATGGGGAATGGGACAGACACTCAAAAGAACCCAAATCTTAATTCAGTGAACAATTAAACAGGAGGAGGTCATTTAGTCTGCCGAGCCTGATCCACCATTCACTAAGATCATTGCTGATCTGTGACCTAACTCCACACACCTGGCTTTTCCCCAATATCCCTCAATTCCTTTGGATAACAAAAATCTATCAATTTCAGTTTTTAAATTAATATTTGACCTACAATCGATTGCCATTTTCTAGCAGAGTTCTAAATTTCAACCATTCTTTAGCAATTTCTGACAGTTACTCTACTCTTCTGTTTGTTTTTGAACTATTATTTATTCAATCCTTTCAATCTAGGCCCTCCCCTCATCCCGCACTTGCCAGTTTAAAGTCTTTGTGACCACCCTATTTATCCTTTCCGCTGGAATCCTGGTCCAGTGTGGTTCAGGTGGAGCCTATCCCAATGGTACAGTTCCTTCCTGTCCCAGTATTGCCATGTCAGTGTGCCATGAAATGGATCTCCCTTTTCTATACCACCCCTTCAGTCATACATTCACCTCTCTAACCTGCTAATTCCTATTCCAATTTGCACGTGGCTCAGGTAATAATCCATGGATTATAACCCGTCAGATCCTGTTCTTGAATTTAGCTCTTTGTCCTCGGTACACTATAATCAGTCCCTTTTGCCCACTCTTCCCAATGTTGTTTGTGTCAACAGGAATCACAATCTCCCTCTCCCTTCCCAATATCTTTTCACGCCAGTTCGAGCTGTCACCTGGCATCAGGTAGGCAACAAACCATGTGGGACTCTCAATCCTACTTACAAAGGATGCTATCCATCCCCTAATCATTAAGTCCCGGACTACAACATTACACTTGAACCCGAGAACCAATGCCCATCGTCTGTTTTAACTGTGGGGGGGGGTCTAGAACATGGGTCACAGTCTCAGGATACAGGGTAGACCATTTAGGACTGAGACGAGGAGAAACTTCTTCACTCAGAGGGTGGTGAACCTGTGGAATTCTCTATCACAGAGGCTGTGGAGGCCAAGTTACTGAATATATTCAAGAAGGAAATTGATATATTTCTGGACTCTGAAGGTGTCAAGGGGTATGGGGAGAGCACAGGAGTACGGTGTTGAGATAGAGGATCAGCCATGATCATATTGATAGGCGGAGGAGGCCCGAAGGGCTGAATGACCAACTCCTGCTCTTATTTTCTATGTTTCTATGTAATTGTATTATATTGTGAGCATTAGCTGGGGATTCATTTGTGATCCTATAAATAGGAACAGACTGAAACTGCAGGGGTTTAGTGAGGAGGTGCATGTTTGTTAAGTGTAACTCTGTAAATAAATGCTTTTAAAAGTAGATAAAGATTGGTTCCAGTTCTATCCTTCACCACACACACTCCTTCCCCACTAAATTCCCAACATTTGCACCCAGTGTGCGATATACTCTGTGGCACACTTCCCCATCGGTGATTCCCAGAGAGAACACTCTCGGCTGTAACCCAGAGAATACTCACCGCTTCAGCAGATCTGCATGGGACACAGAGGGGGAGTCTTTGCCCTCTCTGCCACTGTCACTCCCGCCACTACCCTGCTGCGGTCTGGAGTCCCCTGAGCTGTTGTCACTGTCCTGCGGGTTCCTACTTCTTGGTTTTGATCTGTGTTTGTGCTTCTTGTGTTTCTTTCTCTGACAAGCAAAAGAAACAAATTTCTATAATGTCCTCCACCATCTTGGGACGTCCCAAAGAGCTTTACAAGTGACGAAGCACTTTTTAAAGTGTACTCATCGTTCTAGTATAGGTAAAACAGAGCCAATCTCCACAGACAAGCTTCCTCAGTACTGACCCTCTGACAGTGCAGCACTCCCTCAGTACTGACCCTCTGACAGTGCAGCACTCCCTCAATACTGACCCTCTGACAGTGCAGCACTCCCTCAGTACTGACCCTCCGACAGTGCAGCGCTCCCTCAGTACTGACCCTCTGACAGTGCAGCACTCCCTCAGTACTGACCCTCTGACAGTGCAGCGCTCCCGCTGACGCACAGGGTGTGTCAGCCTGGATTATACGTTCCCCAATGGGGCTTGAATCAATGATTCTCTGACTCAGAGGTGAGATTCCAAACCACTGAACCACTGTAAGAGACCAGACACCAAGCTCCACTTAGGACCTACAGGACGGCTTTGTACAATGGATCCATTTCAATCATGCGAAATAGCCAGGCTGAGAATTCACATTTATGTTTATAAAGCAGGGTTGTGTTCAAGTATTTTCAAGCTGGTGAAGCACCTCGAGGTACAGGACTCTCACTGGTGGCCAGATCAATAAGAACATCGCGTGGGAGCACTGGGGAATTTATAAGATTGGAGGAGGGCACGAGGTATAACCACATCAAAAATGATTGCAAGTGCGCTCTACTCTAACTTCCCATGAAGCCCCCATAAACAGAGACTGTTAAAGGAACATCGGTGAGGGTCTCGGCCAGTTTCCTTCAGTGGAGAGGGTGTGGGCCGGTCAGTGTCTCTCAGTGGGGAGGGTGTGGGCCGGTCAGTGTCTCTCAGTGGGGAGGATGTGGGCCGGTCAGTGTCTCTCAGTGGGGAGGGTGTGGGCCGGTCAGTGTCTCTCAGTGGGGAGGGTGTGGGCTGGTCAGTGTCTCTCAGTGGGGAGGGTGTGGGCTGGTCAGTGTCTCTCAGTGGGGAGGGTGTGAGCCGGTAAGTGTCCTTCAGTGGGAGGGTGTGGGCCGGTAAGTGTCCTTCAGTGGGAGGGTGTGGGCCGGTCAGTGTCTCTCAGTGGGAGGGTGTGGGCCGGTAAATGTCCTTCAGTGGGAGGGTGTGGGCCGGTCAGTGTCTCTCAGTGGGGAGGGTGTGGGCCGGTCAGTGTCTCTCAGTGGGGAGGGTGTGGGCTGGTCAGTGTCTCTCAGTGGGGAGGGTGTGAGCCGGTAAGTGTCCTTCAGTGGGAGGGTGTGGGCTGGTCAGTGTCTCTCAGTGGGGAGGGTGTGGGCCGGTAAGTGTCCTTCAGTGGGAGGGTGTGGGCTGGTCAGTGTCTCTCAGTGGGAGGGTGTGGGCTGGTCAGTGTCTCTCAGTGGGGAGAGTGTGGGCCGGTCAGTGTCTCTCAGTGGGGAGGGTGTGGGCCAGTCAGTGTCTCTCAGTGGGGAGGGTGTGGGCTGGTCAGTGTCTCTCAGTGGGAGGGTGTGGGCCGGTCAGTGTCTCTCAGTGGGGAGAGTGTGGGCCGGTCAGTGTCTCTCAGTGGGAGGGTGTGGGCCGGTCAGTGTCTCTCAGTGGGAGGGTGTGGGCCGGTCAGTGTCTCTCAGTGGGGAGGGTGTGGGCCGGTCAGTGTCTCTCAGTGGGGAGGGTGTGGGCCGGTCAGTGTCTCTCAGTGGGGAGGGTGTGGGCCGGTCAGTGTCTCTCAGTGGGGAGGGTGTGGGCCGGTCAGTGTCTCTCAGTGGGAGGGTGTGGGCCGGTCAGTGTCTCTCAGTGGGAGGGTGTGGGCCGGTCAGTGTCTCTCAGTGGGGAGGGTGTGGGCCGGTCAGTGTCTCTCAGTGGGGAGGGTGTGGGCCGGTCAGTGTCTCTCAGTGGGGAGAGTGTGGGCCGGTCAGTGTCTCTCAGTGGGGAGGGTGTGGGCTGGTCAGTGTCTCTCAGTGGGAGAGTGTGGGCCGGTCAGTGTCTCTCAGTGGGAGGGTGTGGGCCGGTCAGTGTCTCTCAGTGGGAGAGTGTGGGCCGGTCAGTGTCTCTCAGTGGGAGGGTGTGGGCCGGTCAGTGTCTCTCAGTGGGGAGGGTGTGGGCTGGTCAGTGTCTCTCAGTGGGAGGGTGTGGGCCGGTCAGTGTCTCTCAGTGGGAGGGTGTGGGCCGGTCAGTGTCTCTCAGTGGGAGGGTGTGGGCCGGTCAGTGTCTCTCAGTGGGAGGGTGTGGGCCGGTCAGTGTCTCTCAGTGGGAGGGTGTGGGCCGGTCAGTGTCCTTCAGTGGGGAGGGTGTGGGCTGGTCAGTGTCTCTCAGTGGGAGGGTGTGGGCCGGTCAGTGTCTCAGTGGGGAGGGTGTGGGCCGGTCAGTGTCTCTCAGTGGGGAGGGTGTGGGCCGGTCAGTGTCTCTCAGTGGGGAGGGTGTGGGCCGGTCAGTGTCTCTCAGTGGGAGGGTGTGGGCCGGTCAGTGTCTCTCAGTGGGAGAGTGTGGGCCGGTCAGTGTCTCTCAGTGGGGAGGGTGTGGGCCGGTCAGTGTCTCTCAGTGGGGAGGGTGTGGGCCGGTCAGTGTCTCTCAGTGGGGAGGGTGTGGGCCGGTCAGTGTCTCTCAGTGGGGAGAGTGTGGGCCGGTCAGTGTCTCTCAGTGGGAGGGTGTGGGCCGGTCAGTGTCTCTCAGTGGGGAGAGTGTGGGCCGGTCAGTGTCTCTCAGTGGGGAGAGTGTGGGCCGGTCAGTGTCTCTCAGTGGGAGGGTGTGGGCCGGTCAGTGTCTCTCAGTGGGGAGGGTGTGGGCCGGTCAGTGTCTCTCAGTGGGGAGGGTGTGGGCCGGTCAGTGTCTCTCAGTGGGGAGGGTGTGGGCCGGTCAGTGTCTCTCAGTGGGGAGAGTGTGGGCCGGTCAGTGTCTCTCAGTGGGGAGGGTGTGGGCCGGTCAGTGTCTCTCAGTGGGGAGGGTGTGGGCCGGTCAGTGTCTCTCAGTGGGGAGGGTGTGGGCCGGTCAGTGTCTCTCAGTGGGGAGGGTGTGGGCCGGTCAGTGTCTCTCAGTGGGGAGGGTGTGGGCCGGTCAGTGTCTCTCAGTGGGAGGGTGTGGGCCGGTCAGTGTCTCTCAGTGGGGAGGGTGTGGGCCGGTCAGTGTCTCTCAGTGGGGAGAGTGTGGGCCGGTCAGTGTCTCTCAGTGGGGAGAGTGTGGGCCGGTCAGTGTCTCTCAGTGGGGAGAGTGTGGGCCGGTCAGTGTCTCTCAGTGGGAGGGTGTGGGCCGGTCAGTGTCTCTCAGTGGGGAGGGTGTGGGCCGGTCAGTGTCTCTCAGTGGGGAGGGTGTGGGCCGGTCAGTGTCTCTCAGTGGGGAGGGTGTGGGCCGGTCAGTGTCTCTCAGTGGGAGGGTGTGGGCCGGTCAGTGTCTCTCAGTGGGGAGGGTGTGGGCCGGTCAGTGTCTCTCAGTGGGAGGGTGTGGGCTGGTCAGTGTCTCTCAGTGGGAGAGTGTGGGCCGGTCAGTGTCTCTCAGTGGGGAGGGTGTGGGCCGGTCAGTGTCTCTCAGAGGGGAGGGTGTGGGCTGGTCAGTGTCTCTCAGTGGGGAGGGTGTGGGCCGGTCAGTGTCTCTCAGTGGGAGGGTGTGGGCCGGTCAGTGTCTCTCAGTGGGAGGGTGTGGGCTGGTCAGTGTCTCTCAGTGGGGAGGGTGTGGGCCGGTCAGTGTCTCTCAGTGGGGAGGGTGTGGGCCGGTCAGTGTCTCTCAGTGGGGAGGGTGTGGGCCGGTCAGTGTCTCTCAGGGGGGAGAGTGTGGGCTGGGCCACAATGTTGGTGGATTATTGTCTAAGTGAATAGGCAGAAAGTGAACGGAATTAATGGTATTCTGGGACAACAAATACTGGGCCAGAGACCCTGGAGACTGCACTGTACGATCGGGGAGTGGGGGTGTGCGCAGGGTGGGGAAGAGCAGTCTCCCATTTCAATTCTCTCTGTGGGGGGAACTCTGGCTGTGATGCATAGCATTTCCCAGCAACAGGACAGATTCAGCTGGGAGAATTTATACCGGGTGTCTCAGGGCGTTTCCAACACATTCATTCCCCTCCAGCACATTCCCCAATGCTCTGAACTGACCTTCTCCTTTTTTGCTTTCTTTCCTTTCTGTCTGTCTTTGTGTTTCTTTTTCTGTTTGTCCTTCTGCTGAGCTGTGCTGCTACTGCATTCCTCTGACCACCTGCATTTCGATACTGGAGAACCCGTGTTGTAATCGGGCGATGGACGGGAGTTACCTTCAGCTGAACAGAAATCACAACCCACATTACATCAATGCTGTAAATCACTCATCCAAAACTGAACAGATACCAAGTATAATCTCCTCTATAAAATCTAAGCTTTTACTGAGTGCAACATTCCTCTATATAATCTATATCACATCTAACCAAGTATCCTCTCCTGTGTCGTTAGTAATCTATACTGCTACTGACTCTCACACTTGTACATCATAGAATCATATAGCACAAGGACATTCAGCCCACTGCATCAGTGCCGGCTCTTGCAAAGAGCTAGCCAATTAGTCCCTGCTCTTACCCCATACCACTGTTATTTTCCCCATTAAGTATTTATCTAATTCCCTTTTAAAAGTTCCTATTGAATCTGCTCCCAACCCCATTTAAGCAGCGCGTTCCATATCACAATACTCAGAGTAAAGGAACGATCTCCTCAAAATCCGCTTCTGGCTCTTTTCAGTCCGCGTCCTCTGGTGACTGACGCCCCCCTGCTAGTGGAAATAGTTTCTCCATATTTGCTCTGTCTTAATGCTTCATCATTTTGAACATTTCAATTAAATCCCCTTCTTAACCTTCTCTGCTCGAAGGAGAATGACCCAGATTCTCCCATTTCTCCATAACTCCATATCCCTCATTTCTGGGGTCATTCGAATAAATCTCTTCACAACCTCTCCAAAGCCTTGATATTCTTCCAAAGCTACACTGCTCTGAAATGCACATAGTGCCCCAGCTGATGCATTACCAGTGATTTATGA
This sequence comes from Cetorhinus maximus, assembly GCF_964194155.1. Classification (NCBI taxonomy): domain Eukaryota; kingdom Metazoa; phylum Chordata; class Chondrichthyes; order Lamniformes; family Cetorhinidae; genus Cetorhinus; species Cetorhinus maximus. The sequence continues at coordinate 156,353,021 of NC_135884.1, forward strand.
AAGGTTCAATATAACTGCCTTGTTTTTTACTGTAGTCTACACACTGAAGATTGCTATCTAGCTGCAGGATTTACACCGGAATCAGTATCTCACCGAAGAGCAGAGCTGGGGGTAGCCTGGGCCCGAATTCCTGGGTGTCTGTGGGTTTCTGGGGGCTGCACTGCGCAGTTTGTGGGTTTTGTTCAGGCTCTTTCACTAAGAGTAAAAAGAACAAATCATTTTGAGTTATTATGTACAGCCAACTGCAACTACACAAAGTGAACAACTGGTTACTGGATTCAAAAACACATTAAATATATACAGTAAAGCTCCCTCTACACTGTCCCATCACTCCCAGGGCAGGTACAGCACGGGGTTAGATACAGAGTAAAGCTCCCTCTACACTGTCCCCGTCAAACACTCCCAGGACAGGTACAGCATGGGGTTAGATACAGAGTAAAGCTCCCTCTACACCATCCCCATCAAACACTCCCAGGACAGGTACAGCACGGGGTTAGATACAGAGTAAAGCTCCCTCTACACTGTCCCCATCAAACACTCCCAGGACAGGTACAGCATGGGGTTAGATACAGAGTAAAGCTCCCTCTACACTGTCCCCATCAAACACTCCCAGGACAGGTACAGCACGGGGTTAGATACAGAGTAAAGCTCCCTCTACACTGTCCCCATCAAACACTCCCAGGACAGGCACAGCACGGGGTTAGATACAGAGTAAAGCTCCCTCTACACTGTCCCCATCAAACACTCCCAGGACAGGTACAGCACGGGGTTAGATACAGAGTAAAGCTCCCTCTACACTGTCCCCATCAAAGACTCCCAGGACAGGTACAGCATGGGGTTAGATACAGAGTAAAGCTCCCTCTACACCGTCCCCATCAAACACTCCCAGGACAGATACAGCACGGGGTTAGATACAGAGTAAAGCTCCCTCTACACTGTCCCCATCAAACACTCCCAGGACAGGTACAGCACGGGGTTAGATACAGAGTAAAGCTCCCTCTACACTGTCCCCATCAAACACTCCCAGGACAGGTACAGCACGGGGTTAGATATAGAGTAAAGCTCCCTCTACACTGTCCCCATCAAACACTCTCAGGACAGGTACAGCACGGGGTTAGATACAGAGTAAAGCTCCCTCTACACTGTCCCCATCAAACACTCCCAGGACAGGTACAGCACGGGGTTAGATACAGAGTAAAGCTCCCTCTACACCGTCCCCATCAAACACTCCCAGGACAGGTACAGCACGGGGTTAGATACAGAGTAAAGCTCCCTCTACACTGTCCCCATCAAACACTCCCAGGACAGGTACAGCACGGGGTTAGATACAGAGTAAAACTCCCTCTACACTGTCCCCATCAAACACTCCCAGGACAGGTACAGCACGGGGTTAGATACAGAGTAAAGCTCCCTCTACACTGTCCCCATCAAACACTCCCAGGACAGGTACAGCACGGGGTTAGATACAGAGTAAAGCTCCCTCCACACTGTCCCCATCAAACACTCCCAGGACAGGTACAGCATGGGGTTAGATACAGAGTAAAGCTCCCTCTACACTGTCCCCATCAAACACTCCCAGGACAGGTACAACACGGGGTTAGATACAGAGTAAAGTTCCCTCTACACCATCCCCATCAAACACTCCCAGAGTCATAGAGTCATAGAATTATACAGCACAGAAACAGGCCCTTCGGCCCATTGTGTCCGTGCTGCCATCAAGCACCTATTCTAATCCCATTTTCCAGTACTTGGCCCGTAGCCCTGTATGCTATGGCATTTCCAGTGTTCATCTAAATACTTCTTAAATGTTGTGAGGGTTCCTGCCTCTACCACCCCCTCAGGCAGTGTGTTCCAGATTCCAACCACCCTCTGGGTGAAAAAAAAAGTCCTCAAATCCCCTCTAAACCTCCTGCCCCTTACCTTAAATCTATGCCCCCTGGATATTGACACCTCCATTAAGAGGAAAAGTTTCTTCCTATCTACGTCCCTCATAATTTTGTTTACCTCTATCAGGTCCCCCCCTGAGGTTTCTCTGCTCGAATGAAAATAACCCTAGCCTATCCAATCTCTCTTCATAGCTGAAACACTCCAGCCCAGACAACATCCTGGTGAATCTCCTCTGCACCCTCTCCAGTGCAATCACATCCTTCATATAGTGTGATGACCAGAACTGCACAAAGTACTCCAGCTGTGGTCTAATCAGCATTTTATACAGCTCCAACATAACCTCCCTGCTCTTATATTCTATGCCGTGGCTACTAAAGGCAAGTATCCCATATGCCTCCTTAACCACCTTATCTACCTGTGCCGCTACCTTCTGGATTCTATGGACATGTACACCAAGGTCCCTCTGATCCTCTGTACTTCCTAGGGTCCTACCATTCATTGTGTATTCCCTTGCCGTGTTAGTCCTCCCAAAATGCATCACCTCACACTTCTCAGGATTAAATTCCATTTGCCTCTGCTCTGCCCATCTTACCAGCCCATCTATATCATCCTGTAATCTAAGGCTCTCACTATTTATGACTCCACCAATTTTCGTGTCATCTGCAAACTTACTGATCACACCTCCTATATTCACGTCTAAATCATTAATGTACACTACAAACAGCAAGGGTCCCAGCACTGATCCCTGCGGTACACCACTCGTTACAGGCTTCCAATCGCAAAAACAACCTTCGACCATCACCCTCTGCCTCCTGCCACTAAGACAATTTTGGATCCAGTTTGTCAAATTGCCCTGGATCCCATGGGCTCTTACCTTCTTGACCATTCTCCCATGCGAGACCTTGTCAAAAGCCTTACTGAAGTCCATGTAGACTACATCAACTGCACTGCCCTCACCTACACAACTAGTCACCTCCTCAAAAAATTCAATCAAATTTGTTAGACATGATCTCCCCCTGACAAAGCCATGCTGACTATCCCTGATTAATTCCTGCCTCTCCAAATGGAGATTAATCCTGTCCCTCAGAAATTTTTCGAATAGTTTCCCTACCTGATGTTAGACTCACTGGCCTGAAATTGCCTGGTTTATCCCTACTACCCTTCTTGAATAATGGTACCATATTCACTGTCCTCCAGTCTTCTGGCACCTCTCCTGTGGCCAGAGAGGATTTGAAAATTAGTGTCAGAGCCCCTGCAATCTCCTCCCTTACCTCACACAGCAGCCTGGGATACATTTCATCTGGGCCTGGGGATTTATCCACTTTTAAGCCTGCTAAAACCTCCTCCCTTTCAATACTAATTTGTTCAAGTATATCACAGTTCTCCTCCCTGATTTCTACACCTACATTGTCCTTCTCCATAGTGAACACAGTGAAAAGTAATCATTCAAAACCTCACCTACATCCTCCAGCTCCATGCACAGATTGCCACTCTGGTCCCTAATGGGCCCTACTCTTTCCCTGGTTATCCTCTTGCCCTTAATAAATTTATAAAATGCCTTTGGATTTTCCTTTATCTTGCCCGCCAGTGTTTTTTCATGCCCCCTCTTCGCTCTCCTAATCACTTTTTAAAGTTCCCCCCTACACTTTCTATAATCCTCTAGGGCATCCGCTGTTTTCAGCCCTGTGTATCTGCCATAAGACTCCTGTTCTTTTCCTTATCCAATCCTCTATATCCCTTGACACCCAGGGTTCCCTGGACTTGTTGGTCCCACCCTTCAGCTTAACGGGAACATGTTGGCCCCGAACTCTCACTATTTCCTTTTTAAATGACTCCCACTGGTCTGATGTAGACTTTCCTACAAGCAGCTGCTCCCAGTCCACTTTGGCCAGATCCTGTCTTGTCAGATTGAAATCAGCCTTCCCCCAATTCAGGACCTTTATTTCCAGTCCATCTTTGTCCTTTTCCATAACTACCTTAAATCTTACAGAGTTATGGTCACTATCCCTGAAATGCTCCCCCACTGACACTTCTACCACTTGCCCAGCTTCATTCCCCAAAATTAGGTCCAGTATCGCCCCTTCTCTTGTAGGATTTTCTAGGTGCTGGCTCAAAAAACTCTCCTGGATGCACTTTAAGAATTCTGCCCCCTCTAAACCTTTCACACTAAGACTATCCAAGTTAATATTGGGGAAGTTGAAATCCCCTATTATTACCCTATTATTTTTACACTTCTCTGAGATTTGCCTACATATCTGCTCCTCTATCTCCCCCTAACTGTTTGCCTATAGTGCACTCTCAGCAAAGTGATTGCCTCCTTTTTGCTTTTAAGTTCTACTCATATGACCTCATTTGAGGAACCTTCTAAGATACCATCCCTCCTTACTGCAGTAATTGACTCCTTGACCAATAGTGCAAAGCCACCTCCTCTTTTACACCCCACCACCTCATGCCTGAAAATTCTACAGCCTGGAATATTGAGCTGCCAGTCCTGCCCTTCCCTCAACCATGTCTCTGGGATAGCAACAATATCATATTCCCATGTGTTAATCAACCCCCTCAATTCATCTGTCTTACTTATAAGATTCCTTGTGTTAAAGTAGATGCAATCCAGCCTTGCATTATTCCCTTGTGCTTCAACAGGTTTATATATGCACTGCCTTCCAGACTGACTTGGTTTCTCTTTTATATTTGGCTGTGCATCACCCCCTACTGTACCTTCACTCCGTTTCCCATCCTCCTGCCAAATTAGTTTAACACCCCCCCCAAACCAACAGCACTAGCAAAACTCCCTGCAAGGATGTTGGTCCCACTCTGTTTCAGGTGCAACCCATCTGACTTGTACAAGCCCCACCTTCACCAGAAACAGACCCAGTGATCCAGGAAACTAAAGCCCTCCCTCCTGCACAATCTCGTCAGCCATTCATTCCTCCTCTCTATCCTCCTATTCCTATACTCACTAGCATGTGGCACAGGGAGTAATCCAGAGATTACAACCTTTGAGGTCCTGCTTTTTAATCTGCTACCTAGCTCCCTAAATTCTTGTTGCATCCCTCTTTCTACCTATGTCATTGGTACCAATGTGAACCACAACCTCTGACCGTTCGTCCTCCTCCTTTAGAATGCCCTGCAGCCGTTCTGTGACATCCTTGACCCTGGCACCAGGGAGGTAACACACCATCCCAGAGTCACGTCTATGGCCGCAGAAGCACCTCTCTGCACCCCTCACTATTGAGCCTCCTACCACTATTGCTCTTGCACTCTTACTCCTCCCCCATTGTGCAGCTGAGCTACCCACAGAGCCGTGAACTTGGCTCTGGCTGCACTCTCCAGGGGAACCGTTTCCCAACACAGAAAAATGGTTCTTGAGTGAGATGCACTCTGGGGCTTTCCTGACTACCTGCCTGCCTCCCTTCTTCTGACTGGTGGTCACCCATTCCCTCTTTGACTTCACTTCCTTAAGCTGCGGAGTGACCACATCCAAAAACGTGCTATCCACATAACCCTCAGCCTCGCGAATGCCCCACTGTGTCTCCTCCAGCTGACGCTCTGAAACCCGTTGCTGAAGCTGGTCAAGCCGATGGCACTTCCTGCACATGTGGTCATCCAGGCTGCAAGGAGTGTCTAAGAATTCCCACGTACTGCAGGCCGTACAACACACGGGACTGAGCTCCCTTGCCATACTTTTTGTTTGTTTTTAATTAAAAGACTATTTCCTTAAATTTAAGCCCCGCTCTGCTCACTGAAGTCTCCAAGCAGATACAGAGGTTAGATACAGAGTAAAGGTCCCTCTACACTGTCCCCATCAAACACTCCCAGGACAGGTACAGCACGGGGTTAGATACAGAGTAAAGCTCCCTCTACACTGTCCCCATCAAACACTCCCAGGACAGGTACAGCACGGGGTTAGGTACAGAGTAAAGCTCCCTCTACACTGTCCCCATCAAACACTCCCAGGACAGATACAGCACAGGGTTAGATACAGAGTAAAGCTCCCTCTACACTGTCACCATCAAACACTCCCAGGACAGGTACAGCACGGGGTTAGATACAGAGTAAAGCTCCCTCTACACCGTCCCCATCAAACACTCCCAGGACAGGTACAGCATGGGATTAGATACAGAGTAAAGCTCCCTCTACACTGTCCCCATCAAACACTCCCAGGACAGGTACAGCACAGGGTTAGATACAGAGTAAAGCTCCCTCTACACTGTCACCATCAAACACTCCCAGGACAGGTACAGTACGGGATTAGTTACAGAGTAAAGCTCCCTCTACACTATGCGACACTACAGCTGACCATAGAGTAGTACAGAGCGGCATTGTCAAGTTGGTGAGCCCACTCTCTAGAGGCGTTACATTCGAGAAAGGAAAAACTACTGTAACCATCAAACGATTGCATGTAAGCAATCACAGAGCTGCTCAGTAAACTAACCTGGTTGACAGTCTGAGGTGGGTATTGGCGGTACCAACTCCACTGTAGCTTGCACTCCAGGAGGGGGGTCCACTTCACTGGGCTCCTCATCTTCATCCTCATCTGCCTCATCGGAGGAGGAAGATGAAGACTTTTCCTCAGATGAACTGGCAAAGATAGCTTTGAATAAGTCCATGGACGGGCGTTTTTCTTCCTCCTCAGCATCTACCTGCAAGGAAAGAAGAAAATTACCTTTAATATAACAAAAAAAAGTCAAAGCCACAAGCCTGGGAATGATTGATGATTGCTGTTAAAATTATCTAGTACAATTACTCTGGTTAGGCTACAACTAGAGTAACACATCCAGTTCTGGTCACCAGACTTTAGAAAGGATGTGAGGGTCCTAGAGATGGTGCAGAGATTTACCAAAATGGTTCCAGGGATGAGGGATTTTAGGATGGAGAAGCTGAGGTTGTCCTCCTTGGAGGAGAGGAGGTTGAGGGAGATGTGTACAAGATTATTGTATAAGGTAGACAAAGTAAAACTTCCCATTAGCTGATGGTACAAGGACTAGGGGAACATAGATTTATGCTTTACAGAAAAATAACTTTTTTTATGCAGTGTCTGGTAACGACGTGGAACTCGCTGTCTATGAGTGTGGGTGGAAGCGGATGTGATTAATGATTTCAACAGGAAACTGAATGGGACTTGAATGAAATAAATTTTCAGGGCTATGGGAATGAAATAAATTTTCAGGGCTATGGGAATAAAATGGGGGAATGGGACTGACAAGTTTACAGAGAACTGGTATGGACTCGATGGGACAAATGGCATCCTTCTGTGCCGTCATGATTGCATGAATCTATGAAAAAGCCAGAAGAGGACTTAACTGACAGATGGAGTAGCGAGGTCGATTTACTGTTAACCCCTATCCCCATTCTTTGGATTACATTGAATTTTTAAAAATTCATTTACAGGATGTGGGCTTCCCTGGCTGGGCCAGCATTTATTGCCCATCCCCAATTTGTGAAAACTTGAAAGTATAAGGGAAACAGGTAAGAGGAGACAGCCAACATGGTGTTAGGAGTAAGAAGCTATGTTTGATGAAGTTACAAATCATATGGATAGAGGTGAGACCCAGTATTAAAATTAGCCTTTGGCACTGTCCTATATAAAAGAGCACTGGGTAAGAACAGGGCCCAGGACAAGTGTTTTTATTGGTTACTTGTACTTGCGATGTGGGCCATCCCGAGATGCCCGGAGGTCAATGTTTACCTCAGCAGGTAAGGGTGGGACTGGAGTCACTTGTAAGCCAGACCATGTCAGGGTGCTAACTGCATTTCCCGAAGGGTATTAATGAACCAGCTGGGTTTTAAGACAACCCAACATCTATTTTTATTTTTTCCCCTGTGTCAGTCCACAAATTTATTGAAATCAGTTTAAAAATTTCCTTGTTGTGACTGGAATTTATAACCTCTGGGTTGACAGTCTCATATCAAAACCAGTACCATTCCCATGGGAATGCAATGAATAGGATTAAAGAATATTGCATTTTGTCCAGGCCTGTTATAATTTCTTATGGTAAAGGGCAGACTGCACACAGTTATTTTATATGGGGCCAAGCCACTTTGTAGAGAATTATCAAAACATTTTTCTTTTGTACTCAGTTCATCTCAAGACAAACACTAAAATCCTATTTATCTTTTCAATGGGTTTTTTAAAAACTTGTAAAGTTTCTATATCAGTTATCTTTCCTCTTTCATGGCCCATGATGTTTACCATTTACGGTTTATTTCCCATTCTTTATACCTGTTCTCAAATCAAGGCACCTTACGTTTACCTGTGCTAATCTGTACCTGCCACCTCTCTGCCCATTCTCCCAGCCTCATTATGTTCTTTCTGGCAATTTGCTACTCCTCCCAGGTTCAGCAGAAAATGTTGATGCCCAACTCTTTACGCTTGAAAATCCAGTTCAATTCTCTAGAGAGAGAAGCAAAGAGGTTCTAATACTGAATCCAGAGTGTTCCACTAGTCAGAGGCTTCTCCCCCAATCTAACAAACATCCAGTTACTGCAATCCCCGACAATGCCTTCCCACCATCCATACATCAGGCTCGGCTTTTCTGAACAATTCATTATGTGGCACTTTTCAAATGGTGCCTGGGAGTCCATATAAACTCTATCTACCACACACCCATGTCTGCAGTTCCCATTTCGCTCTCAGAAAATCCTGTAAGATTACTCAAACGTCACTGCTACCACAGGTACCTCCTCTGCAATTTTATTTTCTCTGTCCTGTTCGATTTCTTTCTCTGTATGTCGTGTTAATCTTGTTTCTGCTGCAGTATTCAAACCAATCAGGTTAGAAGTACGATCAATGATATCCTTCTCCTTGTCCTCTGCCGACAGGTCCCACCTGGACCTTCTTCTGGATTCAGGTGGTTTCAGAGCACCTGGTTCAAACAGAGAATTTATTACATTTGAGATTATATTCATGTTTCTGAATAATTCACAAACAAAATCTCTGAATTCTCTGTAAAGTTCACAAAACACTGAATTCTGTCCGTTTCGGGAGCCAGGTCCCATCAGTTACTCCCCAGGTTTTTATTTTATCTGTTACCTGTCAAACCACTCCGCCCCCTCCCAGCCCCCGAAGGTGCTGACACTTGCTGCAGTAATAATCTATGGTGCTGGTTATTGGCTGGTACTTTATGCAAGTCGCCGTGGCGTGAAACTAGTCAGTGCGTATCAGCTGACTGTCTGTGGGAGGCACCACAGCTGAGCTGACCCTGCTCACCGGCAGGGGGCTTAATCCAGTGAGACGCACGCCCACCGGCAGGGGGCTTAATCCAGTGAGACGCACGCCCACCGGCAGGGGGCTTAATCCAGTGTGGTGCACGCCCACCGGCAGGGGGCTTAATCCAGTGAGGTGCACGCCCACCGGCAGGGGGCTTAATCCAGTGAGGCGCACGCCCACCGGCAGGGGGCTTAATCCAGTGAGGCGCACGCCCACCGGCAGGGGGCTTAATCCAGTGAGGCGCACGCCCACCGGCAGGGGGCTTAATCCAGTGAGGCGCACGCCCACTGGCAGGGGGCTTAATCCAGTGAGGCGCACGCCCACTGGCAGGGGGCTTAATCCAGTGAGGCGCATGCCCCACTGGCAGGGGGCTTAATCCAGTGAGGCGCACGCCCACTGGCAGGGGGCTTAATCCAGTGAGGCGCACGCTCACTGGCAGGGGACTTAATCCAGTGAGATGCACGCTCACTGGCAAGCCGCTTAATCTAATGAGGTACACTGGCAGGGAACTCAATCCAGTGGTGCACTCACTGGCTGGGGGCTCAATCCAATGGTGCACTCACTGGCAGAGGGCTCAATCCAGTGGTGCGCTCACTGGCAGGGGGGTGCTCAATCCAGTGGCACGTTCACTGGCGGGGCGGGGGGGGGGGGGGGGGGGCTCAATCCAGTGGTGCACTCACTAGCATGGGGGCTCAATCCAGTGGCACATTCACTGGCAGGGGGCTTATTTTATAACAGCTGGACTTACTGTCATGTTGTACACTTCCCTTTTTTGGTTCCATTCCACTGGGTGTAGGAGCTGTGGGGACGGTCAAAAAGTTAAACACTGAATATTTGTCCCGTTTAACCTTGAGGAGCCCAGACTTTGTTGACCTAGAGAATGAAAAAGAAAACAAATTGTAAAACTCGGGGGCAGCTGGAAGTTAAAGGAACAGAGTGATATGATAAGCAGTAGCTCACCCAGGCAAATGGACAGCAGCACGTTCCAAAGCTTATACCCAACATATAACCCCACTGTTCTTGAGGCAACTTTATTCCAGTTTATCAACTTTTCACTACTCTTAACTTGGAATGAGAAGATTGTGGGTTTAAATCTCACATTGGATGAAGTTTGACAATGCAGGATAGAGAGTGTTGCACTGCCAGAGATAAATTCCTTCCAATGAGATGCTAAATCTGGGCTCCAATACACTAGCTGTAACGTTTCAGCTGGATAGATAGAGTCAGAGAACAGAAAAAGGCCCTTCGGCCCATCGAGTCTGCGCCAGTCAAACAAGTACCTAACTATTCTAATCCCATTTTCCAACATTAGGCCCATAGCCTTGTATGCCAGGGCATCGCAAGTGCACATCCAAATGCTTCTTAAATGTTATGAGGGTTTCTGCCTCTACCGCCCTTTCAGGCAGTGAGTTCCAGATTCCTACCACCCTCTGGGTGAAAAAATTCTTCCTCACATCCCCTCTAAACCTCCTGCCCCTTACCTTAAATCTATGCCCCTGGTTATTGATCCCTCCACCAAGGGGAAAGTTCCTTCCTGTCTACCCTATCTATGCCCCTCATAATTTTATACACCTCAATCATGTCCCCCCTCAATCTCCTCTGCTCCAGGGAAAATAACGCCAGTCTACCCAATCCCTCCTCATAACTAAAACTCTCCAGCCCAGGCAACATCCTGGTAAATCTCCTCTGCACTCTCTCTAGTGCAATCACATCCTTCCTATAATGCGGATTCCAGAACTGCACGCAATACTCTAGCTGTGACCTAACCAGCGTTTTATACAGTTCCAGCATAGCCTCCCTGCTCTTATATTCTATGCCTCGGCCAATAAAGGCAAGTATCCCACATGCCTTCTTAACCACCTTATCTACCTGTCCCGCTACCTTAAGGGACCGGTGGACATGCACACCAAGGACCCTCCGATCCTCGGTACTTCCCAGGGTCTTACCATTCATCGTGTATTCCCGTGTCTTGTTTGTCCTGCCCCAGTGCATCACCTCACACTTATCCGGATTAAATTCCATTTGCCACTGATCAGCCCATCTGACCAGCCCGTCTAGATCACAGAATCACAGTGCAGAAGAGGTCCTTTGGCCCATCGAGTCTACACCAACACATGAGAAACACTTGACCTACCTACCTAATCCCATTTACCAGCACTTGGCCCATAGCCTTGAATGTTATGATGTGCCAAGTGCTCTTCCAGGTACTTTTTAAAGGATGTGAGGCAACCCGCCTCCAACGCCCTCCCAGGCAGCGCATTCCAGACCGTCACCACCCTCTGGGTAAAAACGTTTTTCCTCACATCCCCCCTAAACCTCCTGCCCCTCACCTTGAACTTGTGTCTCCTCCTGACTGACCCTTTAACTAAGGGGAACAGCTGCTCCCTATCCACCCTGTCCATGCCCCTCATAATCTTGTGCACCTCGATCAGGTCGCCCCTCAGTCTTCTCTGCTCCAACCAAAACAACCCAAGTCTATCAAACCTCTCTTCATAACTTAAATGTTTCATCCCAGGCAACATCCTGGTGAATCTCCTCTGCACCCCCTCCAGTGCAATCACATCCTTCCTATAATGTGGCGACCAGAACTGCACACAGTACTCCAGCTGTGGCCTCACCAAGGTTCTATACAACTCCAACATAACCTCCCTACTTTTGTAATCTATGCCTCGATTGATAAAGGCAAGTGTCCCATATGCCTTTTTCACCACCCCACTAACGTGCCCCTCTGCCTTCAGAGATCTATGGACACACACGCCAAGGCCCCTTTGTTCCTCAGAACTTCCTAGTGCCATGCCGTTCATTGAATACTTCCTTGTCAAATTACTCCTTCCAAAGTGTATCGCCTCATACTTTTCAGGGTTAAATTCCATCTGCCACTTATCTGCCCATTTGACCATCCCATCTGTATCTTCCTGTAGCCCAAGACACTCAACCTCACTGTTAACCACCCGGCCAATCTTTGTGTCATCCGCAAACTTACTAATCCTACCCCCCACATAGTCATCTATGTCATTTATATAAATGACAAATAATAGGGGACCCAGCAAAGATCCCTGTGGTACGCCACTGGACACTGGCTTATCACCCTCTGTCTCCTACAACTAAGCCAATTTTGAATCCACCTTATCAAATTACCCTGTATCCCATGTGCATTTGCCTTCTTTATAAGTCTCCCATTTGGGACCTTGTCAAAGGCTTTGCTGAAATCCATATAAACTACATCAGCTGCACTACCCTCATCTACACACCTGGTCACCTCCTCAAAAAATTCAATCAAATTTGTTAGGCATGACCTCCCTCTGACAAAGCCATGTTGACTATCCCTGATCAAACTTTGCCTCTCCAAGTGGAGATAGATTCTCTCCTTCGGAATTTTCTCCAATAGTTTCCCTACCACTGACGTGAGACTCACTGGCCTGTAGTTCCCTGGCTTATCTCTACAACCCTTCTTAAATAGCAGAACCACATTAGCTGTTCTCCAGTCCTCTGGAACCTCCCCCACGGCCAGAGAGGAATTAAAAATTTGGGTCAGAGACCCTGCGGTCTCCTCCCTTGCCTCCCTCAGCAGTCTGGGACACAAATCATCCGGACCTGGAGGTTTGTCCACTTTTAAGCCCGCCAACACCTCCAATACCTTGTCACTCCCTATTTCAATTTGTTTAAGAACCTCGCAGTCTCTCTCCCCGAGTTCAATACCTGCATCCTCATTCTCTTGGGTGAAGACAGATGTGAAGTATTCATTCAACACTCTAGCGATGTCCTCTGGCTCCACCCATAGATTGCCCCCTTGGTCCCTTATGGGCCCTAATCTTTCCCTGGTTATCCTCTTCCCATTGATACACTTTTAGAATATCTTGGGATTTTCCCCTACTTTTACCAGCCAGAGCTTTCTCATATCCCCTCTTTGCTCTCCTAATTGCTTTCTTAAGCTCCAACCTGCACTTTCTGTACTCCACTAATGCCTCCGCTGATTTGCTTCCCTTGTACCTGCTAAAAGCCTCTCTTTTCCTTCTCATCGTATCCTGAATATCTCTGGTCATCCATGGTTCTCTGGGTTTGTTACTTCTTCCTATCACCCGAGAGGGAACATGTTGAACCTGTACCCTCCCCATTTCATTTTTGAACACCCCTCACTGCTCCTCTGTAGATTTCCCCACAAGTAGCTGTTCCCAGTCTACCCTGGCCAGATCCTGCCTTATTTTACTAAAATCCGCTTTTCCCTTTATCCTCCTGTAATCTAAGGCTATCCTCCTCACTATTTACCACCCCACCAATTTTTGTGTCATCTGCAAACTTACTGATCAACCCTCCTACGTTCAAGTCTAAATCGTTTATATATACCACAAACAGCAAGGGACCCAGCACCGATCCCTGTGGAATCCCACTGGACACAGGCATCCAGTCACAAAAACACCCCTCGACCATCACCCTCTGCTTCCAGCCACTCAGCCAATTCTGGATCCAATTTGCCAAATTGCCTTGGATCCCATGGGCTCTTACCTTCGTTATCAGTCTCCCATGCGGGACCTTATCAAAAGCCTTGCTGAAGTCCAAGTAGACTTCGTCAAATGCATTGCCCTCTTCTATACACCTGGTCACCTCTTCGAAAAATTCAATCAAATTGGTCAGACATGACCTCCCCTTAACAAAACCATGCTGACTGTCCTTGATTAATCCCTGGCTCACCAAGTGTAGATTAATTCTGTCCCTCAGAATTGCTTCCAATAGTTTCCCCACCACTGAGGTTAGACTGACTGGCCTGTAGTTCCCTAGTTTATCCCTTCCTCCCTTCTTGAATAACGGTACCACATTGTCTGTCCTCCAAGTCCTCTGGCACCTCTCCTGTGGCCAGAGAGGTATTGAAAATTATTGCCAGCACCCCTGCTATCTCCTCCCTTGCCTCACTCAACAGCCTGGGATACATTTCATCCGGGCCTGGAGATTTATCTACTTTTAAGCCTGCCAGATCGCTTAGAACCTCCTCCCTTTCAATGCTAATTTCTTTAATTATATCACAGTCCTTCTGCCTGATTCCCATACCCACATCGTCCCTCTCACTTGTGAACACCGACACAAAGTATTCATTTAGAACCCTACCTACGTCTTCTGGCTCCACACACAAATTACCACTATGGTCCTTAATAGGCCCTACTCTTTCCCTAGTTATCCTCTTGTAAAATAACTTTGGATTTTCCTTTATTTTACCTGCCAATGTTTTTTCATGCTCCCTTTTTACTCTCCTAATTTCCTTTTAAGTTCCTCCCTACACATTCTATACTCCTCTAGGGCTTCTGCTGTTTTGAGCCCTCGGTATCTGCCATAAGCCTCCCTTTTTCTCTTTATACAATCCTCTATATCCCTCAACATCAAGCTGAAGGAACCATTATTCAAAAAGTAAACACTTCTCCCAGTGACTTGGCCAAAGTTCCACACTCAGGCAGGAGCTCAGTCACATCATTGTTGCTATGGGATCTTGCTGTTTTCTCGCACAATAGTAATCATCCCACTAAAAAGTAAATCATCCTGTGAAACTATCTTGAGATATTCAAGATGTTGTTACAACTTGGAGCACCTAAAAGTTGGGTCACAGAATCCTGTACACAGCATATCCCAGAGAGAGGGAGAGACTGAATCCTGTACACAGCATATCCCAGAGGGAGAGACTGAATCCTGTACACAGCATATCCCAGAGTGAGAGACTGAATCCTGTACACTATATGTAGTCAGAGTGAGAGACTGAATCCTGTACACTATATGTAGCCAGAGTGAGAGACTGAATCCTGTACACTATATGTAGCCAGAGTGAGAGACTGAATCCTGTACACTATATGTAGCCAGAGTGAGAGACTGAATCCTGTACACTATATGTAGTCAGAGTGAGACTGAATCCTGTACACTATATGTAGCCAGAGTGAGAGACTGAATCCTGCACACTATATGTAGTCAGAGTGAGACTGAATCCTGTACACTATATGTAGTCAGAGTGAGAGACTGAATCCTGTACACAGCATATCCCAGAGTGAGAGACTGAATCCTGTACACTATATGTAGTCAGAGTGAGAGACTGAATCCTGTACACTATATGTAGTCAGAGTGAGAGACTGAATCCTGTACACAGCATATCCCAGAGTGAGAGACTGAATCCTGTACACAGCATATCCCAGAGTGAGAGACTGAATCCTGTACACAGCATATCCCAGAGTGAGAGACTGAATCCTGTACACTATATGTAGTCAGAGTGAGAGACTGAATCCTGTACACTATATGTAGTCAGAGTGAGAGACTGAATCCTGTACACTATATGTAGTCAGAGTGAGAGACTGAATCCTGTACACTATATGTAGTCAGAGTGAGAGACTGAATCCTGTACACTATATGTAGCCAGAGTGAGAGACTGAATCCTGTACACTATATGTAGCCAGAGTGAGAGACTGAATCCTGTACACTATATGTAGTCAGAGTGAGAGACTGAATCCTGTACACTATATGTAGTCAGAGTGAGAGACTGAATCCTGTACACTATATGTAGTCAGAGTGAGAGACTGAATCCTGTACACTATATGTAGTCAGAGTGAGAGACTGAATCCTGTACACTATATGTAGTCAGAGTGAGAGACTGAATCCTGTACACTATATGTAGCCAGAGTGAGAGACTGAATCCTGTACACTATATGTAGTCAGAGTGAGAGACTGAATCCTGTACACTATATGTAGCCAGAGTGAGAGACTGAATCCTGTACACGATATGTAGTCAGAGTGAGAGACTGATTCCTGCTTTTGTACGTACCCCGGGTAGGGATCGGGAACATTAAATCGTTTGCAGAGAAGTTTCTCAGGATGCCACTCGAACTTGTCCCTGGTGAGAGGTCCGAACATCTTCATTTTCACTGCAGACTCTTTATCATTGATGTCAGCCTATGCAGAGAGGAGAGAGAGAGGAAAGCAGTCAGCGCCTGGGTTGCTGGGTGATTCAGACCATCACTACAGGGGATTCAAAATACAAGATAACCGTGTCTCCGGAGGGGAACAAAGGCTTGGAGAGGATGAGACTCCCTGGGGGAAGTGAATACTAAAGAAATGAGTCTGAGACCTTTTTGGTGATTATTTTATTGCTGCACTAATTGTGATCAACTGGCTCGGTAAAGATAGAGAGCAGATCCCGATCACTCCCAGTCTGTACAACTCAGTACAACACACGGTGATCCCGATCACTCCCAGTCTGTACGGCTCAGTGTGACACACGGTGATCCCGATCACTCCCAGTCTGTACGGCTCAGTACGACACACGGTGATCCCGATCACTCCCAGTCTGTACGGCTCAGTACGACACACGGTGATCCCGATCACTCCCAGTCTGTACTGCTCAGTATGACACATGGTGATCCCGATCACTCCCAGTCTGTACAGCTCAGTGTGACACACGGTGATCCCAATCACTCCCAGTCTGTACGACTCAGTACGACACACGGTGATCCCGATCACTCCCAGTCCGTACGACACAGTGATCCCGATCACTCCCAGTCTGTACGACTCAGTATGACACACGGTGATCCGGATCACTCCCAGTCTGTACGACACGGTGATCCCGATCACTCCCAGTCTGTACAACTCAGTACAACACACGGTGATCCCGATCACTCCCAGTCTGTACGGCTCAGTGTGACACACGGTGATCCCGATCACTCCCAGTCTGTACGGTTCAGTATGACACACGGTGATCCCGATCACTCCCAGTCTGTACGGCTCAGTACGACACACGGTGATCCCGATCACTCCCAGTCTGTACGGCTCAGTACGACACACGGTGATCCCGATCACTCCCAGTCTGTACTGGTCAGTATGACACACGGTGATCCCGATCACTCCCAGTCTGTACAGCTCAGTGTGACACACGGTGATCCCAATCACTCCCAGTCTGTACGACTCAGTACGACACACGGTGATCCCGATCACTCCCAGTCCGTACGACACAGTGATCCCGATCACTCCCAGTCTGTACGACTCAGTATGACACACGGTGATCCTGATCACTCCCAGTCTGTACGACACGGTGATCCCGATCACTCCCAGTCTGTACAGCTCAGTGTGACACACGGTGATCCCGATCACTCCCAGTCTGTATGACACACGGTGATCCCGATCACTCCCAGTCTGTACGACTCAGTACGACACACGGTGATCCCGATCACTCCCAGTCTGTACTGCTCAGTATGACACACGGCAATCCCGATCACTCCCAGTCTGTACGGCTCAGTATGACACACGGCGATCCTGATCACTCCCAGTCTGTACGGCTCAGTATGACACACGGCGATCCCGATCACTCCCAGTCTGTGCGACTCAGTAGGACACACGGTGATCCCGATCACTCCCAGTCTGTACGACACACGGTGATCCCGATCACTCCCAGTCTGTACAGGTCAGTATGACACACGGTGATCCCGATCACTCCCAGTCTGTACGACTCAGTATGACACACGGTGATCCCGATCACTCCCAGTCTGTACAGCTCAGTATGACACACGGTGATCCCGATCACTCCCAGTCTGTACGACACACGGTGATCCCGATCACTCCCAGTCTGTACGGCTCAGTATGACACACGGTGATCCCGATCACTCCCAGTCTGTACGGCTCAGTGTGACACACGGTGATCCCGATCACTCCCAGTCTGTACGGCTCAGTGTGACACACGGTGAGCCCGATCACTCCCAGTCTGTACGACTCAGTACGACACACGGTGATCCCAATCACTCCCAGTCTGTACGGCTCAGTGTGACACACGGTGATCCCGATCACTCCCAGCCTGTACAACTCAGTACTACACACGGTGATCCCGATCATTCCCAGTCTGTACGACTCAGTACTACACACGGTGATCCCGATCACTCCCAGTCTGTACGACTCAGTGTGACACACGGTGATCCCGATCACTCCCAGTCTGTACTGCTCAGTACGACACATGCTGATCCCGATCACTCTCAGTCTGTACGACTCAGTATGATACACGGTGATCCCGATCACTCCCAGTCCGTACGACACACGGTGATCCCAATCACTCCCAGTCTATACGGCTCAGTATGACACACGGTGATCCCGATCACTCCCAGTCTGTACGACACATGGTGATCCCAATCACTCCCCGTCTGTACAGGTCAGTATGACACACGGTGATCCCGATCACTCCCAGTCTGTACGACTCAGTATGACACACGGTGATCCCAATCACTCCCAGTCTGTACAGGTCAGTATGACACACGGTGATCCCGATCACTCCCAGTCTGTACGGCTCAGTATGACACACGGTGATCCCGATCACTCCCAGTCTGTACAGGTCAGTATGACACACGGTGATCCCGATCACTCCCAGTCTGTACGACTCAGTATGACACACGGTGATCCCGATCACTCCCAGTCTGTACAGCTCAGTATGACACACGGTGATCCCGATCACTCCCAGTCTGTACGACACACGGTGATCCCGATCACTCCCAGTCTGTACGACTCAGTATGACACACGGTGATCCCGATCACTCCCAGTCTGTACGGCTCAGTATGACACACGGTGATCCCGATCACTCCCAGTCTGTACGGCTCAGTATGACACACGGTGATCCTGATCACTCCCAGTCTGTACGACTCAGTATGACACACGGTGATCCCGATCACTCCCAGTCTGTACTGCTCAGTGTGACACACGGTGATCCCGATCACTCCCAGTCTGTACGGCTCAGTGTGACACACGGTGATCCCGATCACTCCCAGTCTGTAGGACACACGGTGATCCCGATCACTGCCAGTCTGTACGGCTCAGTATGACACACGGTGATCCCGATCACTCCCAGTCTGTACGGCTCAGTATGACACACGGTGATCCCGATCACTCCCAGTTTGTACGGCTCAGTGTGACACACGGTGATCCCGATCACTCCCAGTCTGTACGGCTCAGTGTGACACACGGTGATCCCGATCACTCCCAGTCTGTACGACTCAGTACGACACACGGTGATCCCGATCACTCCCAGTCTGTACGGCTCAGTGTGACACACGGTGATCCCGATCACTCCCAGTCTGTACAACCCAGTACTACACACGGTGATCCCAATCATTCCCAGTCTGTACGACTCAGTACTACACACGGTGATCCCGATCACTCCCAGTCTGTACGACTCAGTGTGACACACGGTGATCCCGATCACTCCCAGTCTGTACGGCTCAGTGTGACACACGGTGATCCCGATCACTCCCAGTCTGTAGGACACACGGTGATCCCGATCACTGCCAGTCTGTACGGCTCAGTATGACACACGGTGATCCCGATCACTCCCAGTCTGTACGGCTCAGTATGACACACGGTGATCCCGATCACTCCCAGTTTGTACGGCTCAGTGTGACACACGGTGATCCCGATCACTCCCAGTCTGTACGGCTCAGCGTGACACACAGTGATCCCGATCACTCCCAGTCTGTACGGCTCAGTACGACACACGGTGATCCCGATCACTCCCAGTCTGTACGGCTCAGTACGACACACGGTGATCCCGATCACTCCCAGTCTGTACGGCTCAGTGTGACACACGGTGATCCCGATCACTCCCAGTCTGTACAACTCAGTACTACACACGGTGATCCCGATCATTCCCAGTCTGTACGACTCAGTACTACACACGGTGATCCCGATCACTCCCAGTCTGTACGACTCAGTATGATACACGGTGATCCGGATCACTCCCAGTCTGTTCGACTCAGTATGACACACGGTGATCCCGATCACTCCCAGTCTGTACGGCTCAGTATGACACACGGTGATCCCGATCACTCCCAGTCTGTACAACTCAGTATGACACACGGTGATCCCGATCACTCCCAGTCTGTACGGCTCAGTATGACACACGCTGATCCCGATCACTCCCAGTCTGTACGGCTCAGTATGACACACGCTGATCCCGATCACTCCCAGTTGGTACGGCTCAGTATGATACACGGTGATCCCGATCACTCCCAGTCTGTACAACTCAGTACTACACACGGTGATCCCGATCATTCCCAGTCTGTACGACTCAGTACTACACACGGTGATCCCGATCACTCCCAGTCTGTACGGCTCAGTATGACACACGGTGATCCCGATCACTCCCAGTCTGTACGGCTCAGTATGACACACGGTGATCCCGATCACTCCCAGTCTGTTCGACTCAGTATGACACACGGTGATCCCGATCACTCCCAGTCTGTACGGCTCAGTGTGACACACGGTGATCCCGATCACTCCCAGTCTGTACGACTCAGTACGACACACGGTGATCCCAATCACTCCCAGTCTGTACGGCTCAGTATGACACACGGTGATCCTGATCACTCCCAGTCTGTACGACTCAGTATGACACACGGTGATCCCGATCACTCCCAGTCTGTACTGCTCAGTGTGACACACGGTGATCCCGATCACTCCCAGTCTGTACGGCTCAGTGTGACACACGGTGATCCCGATCACTCCCAGTCTGTACGGCTCAGTGTGATCCCGATCACTGCCAGTCTGTACGGCTCAGTATGACACACGGTGATCCCGATCACTCCCAGTCTGTACGGCTCAGTGTGACACACGGTGATCCCGATCACTCCCAGTCTGTACGGCTCAGTGTGACACACGGTGAGCCCGATCACTCCCAGTCTGTACGACTCAGTACGACACACGGTGATCCCAATCACTCCCAGTCTGTACGGCTCAGTGTGACACACGGTGATCCCGATCACTCCCAGTCTGTACAACTCAGTACTACACACGGTGATCCCGATCATTCCCAGTCCGTACGACACACGGTGATCCCAATCACTCCCAGTCTGTACGACTCAGTATGACACACGGTGATCCCAATCACTCCCAGTCTGTACGACTCAGTATGACACACGGTGATCCTGATCACTCCCAGTCTGTACGACTCAGTATGACACACGGTGATCCCGATCACTCCCAGTCTGTTCGACTCAGTATGACACACGGTGATCCCGATCACTCCCAGTCTGTTCGACTCAGTATGACACACGGTGATCCGGATCACTCCCAGTCTGTACTGCTCAGTGTGATACACGGTGATCCTGATCACTCCCAGTCTGTACGACTCAGTATGACACACGGTGATCCCGATCACTCCCAGTCTGTTCGACTCAGTATGACACACGGTGATCCCGATCACTCCCAGTCTGTAGGACACACGGTGATCCCGATCACTCTCAGTCTGTTCGACTCAGTATGACACACGGTGATCCGGATCACTCCCAGTCTGTTAGACTCAGTATGACACACGGTGATCCCGATCACTCCCAGTCTGTTCGACTCAGTATGACACACGGTGATCCCGATCACTCCCAGTCTGTTCGACTCAATATGACACACGGTGATCCCGATCACTCCCAGTCTGTTCGACTCAATATGACACACGGTGATCCCGATCACTCCCAGTCTGTACTGCTCAGTGTGATACACGGTGATCCCGATCACTCCCAGTCTGTACGACTCAGTATGACACACGGTGATCCCAATCACTCCCAGTCTGTTCGACTCAGTATGACACACGGTGATCCCGATCACTCCCAGTCTGTCCTGCTCAGTGTGACACACGGTGATCCCGATCACTCCCAGTCTGTACGACTCAGTATGACACACGGTGATCCCGATCATTCCCAGTCTGTACGGCTCAGTATGACACACGGTGATCCTGATCACTCCCAGTCTGTATGACTCAGTATGACACACGGTGATCCCGATCACTCCCAGTCTGTACGACTCAGTATGACACACGGTGATCCCGATCACTCCCAGTCTGTACGACTCAGTATGATACATGGTGATCCCGATCACTCCCAGTCTGTACGACTCAGTATGACACACGGTGATCCCGATCACTCCCAGTCTGTACGACTCAGTATGATACATGGTGATCCCGATCACTCCCAGTCTGTACGACTCAGTATGACACACGGTGATCCCGATCACTCCCAGTCTGTACGACTCAGTATGACACACGGTGATCCCGATCACTCCCAGTCTGTACGACTCAGTATGATACACGGTGATCCCGATCACTCCCAGTCTGTACGACTCAGTATGATACACGGTGATCCGGATCACTCCCAGTCTGTACGACTCAGTGTGACAGATGGTGGATTTACTCACTTTCACCTGCGGACTTTGATGTTCGTCATGCACTCAGCAACGAAATTACATTTGTAAAATTACAGGTACTACCCCCTCAGGCATGAAGGAAACATGGATGGTTACAACATAACATCTTTCTTTAAATCAATACCAGTGAAGTGTGCAATTTGGGCACTTTCTGTTGTGACCTATGACCCATTCCCTCCTGGTCAACCCTCAGGGTCAGCATTACCGTACCTCCTGTTCCTCAGGCACTTCCACCTTGTCCGTGTTCTCAGCAAACTTGGCGCGTGTAAAGCGGGATGATAATGAGCTGCTGGTGGAACGATACAACGTGGCTGCACGGCTAAACTCGTACTGTTCCCGGTCTCGCTCCCATTCCGTCATGTTGGGATCCAGGCTGCTGGTCAGGGCATCTAGGAGGGTCAGACGATACCAGAGCTAAAAAGGTGAAATTACAAAGGCGGGTTGCATAGACAAGGCTTGTATTCCCTCGAGTAAGAAGATTAAGGGGTGATCTAATCGAGCTATTTAAAACGATTAAAGGAGTACATAGGATAGACATATGTATGATCTGATAGCCATAACAGAGACATAACTGCGTGATGACAAAGACTGGGACTGGAATATTCAAGGGTTCATGACATTTAGGAAGGACAGGAAGCTAGGAAAAGGCAGAGGGGTAGCTCTGTGTTTCTGTTAATTAAAGATGACATTGGTACAACAGAGAGAGATGACCTTAGTTCTAAAGATCAAGATGTAGAATCAGTTTGGGTAGAGATGGGAAATGGTAAAGGTAGGAAGTCACTTGTGGGAGTAGTTTATAGGTCTGCCTACAGTAACCACACTGTAGGATGGGGTATACAGGAAGAAATAATGGGGGCTTGTGAGAAAGGTACGGCAATAATCATGGGCAATTTTAATTTATATATAGATTGGACAAATCAGATTGGCAAAGGTAGCCCGGATGATGAGTACGTTGAGTGTTTTCAAGACAGCTTTTAAGAGCAGCGTGTTCTACAGCCAGAGCAAAGGCTATACTAGATCTGGTAATGTGCAATGAGACGGGATTAATTAATGACCTCATAATGAAGGTAGCAGTGATCATAATATGATTGAACTTCACATTCAGTTTGGAGGGAAAGAAGAATGGATCTAAATGTTTTTTAAATAAGGCCAATTATGAGGGCATGAAGCCAGAGCTGGCTAAAGTAGTTTCAGGGATAGGTCAATAGAGATGCAGTGGCAAACATATAATAAGGTATTTCAGAATACTCAGAAAAGATACATTCCAGTGAGAAAGAAAGACTCTAAGGGAAGGCGATGCCATTCATGGCTAACTAAGAAAGTTAAAGATAGTATCAAATTGAAAGAAAAAGCATATAATTCCTCAAAAATGAGTGGCAGGTCAGCAGACTGGACAGAATATAGTGAATAGCAAAGAATGACTAAAAGATTAATAAGGAGAGAGAAATTAAGAGTATGAGAGAAAGCTAACAAGAAATATAAAAACAGATACTAAGAGTTTCTGCACGTATTTATAAAAGAAAAAAGTAAAGTGAGCGTTGGTCCTCCAGAGAGAGTTGGGGGAATTAATAATGTAAATAGCGTAAGAATTGAACAGATATACTTTAAAACATTTATTCTTTCACGGACGTGGCCGTCGCTGGCTAGGCCAGCATTTTCAACTGCCCATCCCTAATTGCCCTCAAGGTGCTGGTGGTGAGCTGCCTTCTTGAACTGCTGTAGTCCACTGGTGTAGGTAGACCCACAGTGCTGTTAGTGAGGGAGTTCCAGGACTTTGACCCAGCGACAGTGAAGGAACGGTGATATATTTCCAAGTCAGGATGGGATGGGACTTGTAGGTGGTGGTGTTCTCATGCATCTGCCTGCCCTGGTCCTTCTTGGTGATAGAGGTTGCAAGTTTGGAAGGTGCTGTTGAAGGAGCCTTGGTGAGTGGCTGCAGTGTATCTTGTAGATGGTGCACACTGCTGCTACTGTACATTGATGGTGGAGCAAATGAATGTTTAAGGTAGTGGATGGGGTGCCAATCAAATGGGCTGCTTTGTCCTTGGTGGTCTCGAGCCTCTTGTGTTGTTGGAGCTGCACTCATTCAGGCAAGGAGAGAGTATTCCATCACAATCCTGACCTGCACCTTCTAGATGGTGGACAGGCTTTGGGGAGTCAGGAGGTGAGTTACTCTCCACAAAACTCCCAGCCTCTGACCTGTTCTTGTAGCCACAGTATTTATATGGCTAGTCCAGTTCAGTTTCTGGTCAATGATAATTCCCAGGGTGTTGATAGTGGGGGATTCAGCGATGGTAATGCCACTGAATGTCAAGATGGAGATGGTTGGATTCCCTCTTGTTGGACATGGTCATTGCCTGGCAGTTGTGTGGCACAAATGTTACTTGCCACTTGTCAGCCCTAGCCTGAATGTTGTCTAGGTCTTGCTGCATATGGGCATGTCTGACCTTATAAAAGAGGGAAGGTCATTGACGAAGCAGCTGAAGATGGTTGGGCCTAGGACACTATCCCGAGGAATTCCTGTAGTGAAGTCCTGGGACCGAGATGATTGATCTCCAACAACCACAACCATCTTCCTTTGTGCAAAGTACGACTCCAACCAGTGGAGAGTTTCTGCCCGATTCCCATTGACTTCAATTTTGTGACGACTGCTTGATGTCACACTGGGTCAAATGCTGCCTTGATGTCAAGGGTAGTTCCTCTCATCTCACCTCGGGAGTTCAGCTCTTTTGTCCATGTTTGGACTAAGGCTGTAATGAGGTCAGGAGCCAGGTGGCCCTGGCGGAACCCAAACTGAGTGTCAGTGAGTAGGTTATTGCTAAGCAAGGTGGCTTGGTAGCACTGTTGACGACCCCTTTCAACACTTTGCTGATGATGGAGAGTAGACTGACAGGACGGTAATTGACTAGGTTGGATTTGTCCTGCTTCTTGTGGACAGGACATACCTGGGCAATTTTCCACATTGCCGGGTAGATGCCAGTGTTGTAGTTGTACTGGAACAGCTTGGCTAGGAGCACAGCAAGTTCTGGAGCACATGTCTTTAATACTATTGCTGGAATGTTGTCAGGTCCCAATCCCTTTGCAGTATCCAGTGCCTTCAGCCCTTTCTTGATATCACGTGGAGTAAATCGAATTGGTTGAAGACTGGCATCTGTGATGCTGGGGACCTCAGGAGGTGGCAGAGATGGATCATCCACTCGGCACTTTTGGCTGAAGATTGCTGTGAATGCTACAGCCTTACCTTTTACACTGGTGTGCCGGGCACCCCCATCATTGAGGATGGGGATATTTGCAGAGTCAGCTCCTCCAGTGAGTTGTTTATCTGTCCACCACTATTCACGACTGGATATGGCAGGACTGCAGAGCTTAGATCTGATCCATTGATTTAGGGATTGCTTAGCTCTGTCTATCGCACGCTGCTTTCGCTGTTTGGCACACAAGTCGTCCTGTGTTGTACCTTCACCAGGTTGACACATTTTTAGGTATGCCTGGTGCAGCTCCTGACATTCCCTCCTGCCTTCTTCACTGAACCAGGATTGATCCCCTGGTTTGATAGCTGTGCCCGTCCATTAGGCTACAGATTGTGGTTGAATACAATTCTGCTGCTGATGGCCCACAGCGCCTCGTGGATGCCAGAATCTGGCATTTGAAATGGCTGAGCAAGCCACTCGGTTGTATCATACCACTACAATAGGATGCTAGATGTTCGAAATCTATCCCATTTTGCATGGTGATAGTGCCACACATGATGGAGGGTATCCTCAATGTGAAGACAGGACTTTGTCTCCATAAGGACTATGCAGTGGTCACTCCTACTAATACTGTTATGGACAGATGCATCTGTGACAGGTAGGCTGGTGAGGATGAGGTCTCGTAGGTTTTTCCGTCTTGTTGATTCCCTCCACCACCTGCCGCAGACCCAGACTGGCAGCTATGTACTGCAGGACTTGGCCAGCTCGGTCAGTAGTGATGATACTGAGCAACTCCTAGTGATGGGCATTGAAATCCCCAGCCAGAGTACATCCTGTGCCCTAGCCCCTCAGTGCTTCCTCCATGTGGCGTTCAACATGGAGGAGCACTGATTCATCAGCTGAGGGAGGGCGGTACATGGTAATCAGCAGGAGGTTTCCTTGCCTATGTCTGATGTGAAGCCATGACACTTCATGGGGTCCGGAGTCGATGTTGAGGACTCCCAGGGCAACTCCCTCCCGCCTGTATACCACTGTGCCACACCATCTCTGCCGGTAGGACAGGACATACTCAGGGGTAGTGATGGTGGTGTCTGGGACATAAGGTATAATTCCATGAGTATGACTATGTCAGACTGTTGCTTGACTAGTCTGTGGGACAGCTCTCCCAATTTTGGCACTAGCCCCCAGATGTTAGTAAGGAGGAGTTTACAGGGCGGACAGCTCGCCGTTGTCGCTTCTGGTGCCTAGGTCAATGCTGGATGATCCATCCAGTTTCATTCCTTTTTGTAGACTTTGTAGTGGTATGATACAACCGAGTGGCTTGCTCAGCCATTTCAAAACACATTGCTGTGGGTCTGGAGTCACATGTTGGCCAGACCAGGTAAGGACGGCAGGTTTCTGTCCCTAAAGGACGTTAGTGAACCAGATGGGTTTTTACAACAATTGACAATGGTTTCATGTTCACTATTACGAGACTAGCTTTGCAATTCCAGATTTTTTAAATTAACTGAATTTAAATTCCACCAGCTAGTGGGATTAGAACCCATGTCCCCAGAGCATTAGCCTGAGCCTCTGGGATTACTAGTCTGATGACATTACCACAATGCCATCGCCTCACACTGTCTGCATCTGTCTTTATTGTAGAGGATACAAATAACATCCCAGAAATAATTATGAATCAGGAAGTGAAAGGGAGGGAGGAACTGAAAACAATGACAATCACCAGGGAAAGGGGACTGAGAAAATTATTAGAACTAAAAGCTGCCAAGTCCCCAGGTCCTGATGGACTTCATCCTCAGGTCTTAAAAGAAGTGGCTGCTGAGATAGTAGATGCCTTGGTTTTAATTTTCCAAAACTCCCTCGATTCTGGAAAGGACCCATAGATTGGAAAATAGCAAATGTGACTTATCTATTCAAAAAAGGAGGGAGACAGGAAGCAGGAAACTACAGGCCAGTTAGCTTAACATCTGTCATAGGGAAATTGCTGGAATCTATTACTAAGCAGGTTATGGCGGAGCACTTAGAAAATCTCAATACAATCAGGCAGAGTCGACATGGTTTTGTGAAAGGGAAATCATGTTTGGTTAATGGAGTTATTTGAGGAAGTATCAAGCAACCTGAATAAAGGGGAACCTGTGGATGTGCTGTCCTTAAGATTTCCAGAAGGCATTTGACAAGGCGTCAAATCAAAGGTTACTATGCAAAATAAGAGCTCATGGGGCAGGGGATAACATATTAGCATGGATAGAAGATTGGTTAGCTGACAGGAAACAGAGAGTAGGCATTAATGGGTCATTTTTGGGCTGGCAAGATGTGACGAGTGGAGTACCGCAGGAATCAGTGCCAGGGCTTAAAAGATGTTCCCCCTTGTGGGAGAGACTAGAACTAGGGGACACAATTTTAAAATAGGGGGTTTCCCATTTAAGATGGATATGAGAAGAAGTTTTTTATCTCAGAGGGTCATGAATCTTTGGAACTCTCTTTCCCAGAGAGCGGGGAAGGCAGGGTCAACGAATATTTTTAAGGCAGAGGTAGATAGATTCTTGACTAACGAGGGAGTCAAAGGTTATTGTCAGGTAGGCGGAACGTGGAGTTGGGGTCATCATCAGATCAGCCATGATGTTGCTGAATGGCAGAGCAGGCTTGAGGGGCTGAATGGCCTACTCCTGCTCCTAATTCGTATGTAACCCAGTTCCTCCGGTGGGAGTATCCAGCATGTGGTGACATAACCCTAAACTTAGAGCTGGGCCGTTGAAGGGTGATGTCATGGAAGACTGCTTTACATGAAGGGTGGTGGAAATCTGGAACTCTCTCCCCCAAAATAAGCTGTTAGAGGCTGGGAATCAACAGAAAATTTCAAAATTAAGATTGTTACAGAGTTACAAAAGCAAAATACTGTGGATGCTGGAAATCTGAAATAACAACAGAAAAGGCTAGAAATACTCAGCATGTCAGGCAGCGTCTATGAAGAGAGAGTTGATGTCTCAGGTCGATGAGCTGCCATTTGATTTCTGTTGGATAAGGATATCAGTGTTTCAGGAGCCGACTGTAACAGACCAGACAGTAAAGCAACAACCCTGATCTTGGGTAACTTACTGTTCTGCCCTGAGTTAAGCTTCTCCACATATTCCTCGTATCTCTTCTGCTTCTCAGGGTTCTTCAGAAAGGGTTTAAATTCACTCGAATCCTTGCCCCTTTCTCCACCAAGTGTAGCGAGCTGTGAAGCCCTGGCCTTCTCCGCGACCGGGGCCTGGGATCGACTGGATAGATCCCAGGAAGCAGAAGAGCAGCTTGCAGCCTGTTGCTGCTGCACATCCTTCAGTCTCTCTTTGTCTTTGCCAGTTAGAAGCTCAAACACGGAGCAAGGGCCTGCTGACACAGAAGAGTCAATTACTGCTCACCTTCAGCCCACAGAAACCATCCGGGACATAAATAACAGAATTTTATCAACATCACTTCATCCATCACAAACAGCAAAATGTTACATTTATATAGCACCTTTAATGGTGTAAAACACCCTATAGCACTTCACAGGAGCATTCCCACAAAAATCTGACATTGATCCATAATTACAGTTATTCCAAGTAAACCAAAGGCTTATTAATATCTCCCTCTTTGAACGAGTGATTTAAAGAAGGGGAAAGAATCAGAGAGCTTTTGGGAGGGAATTGCAGAGCTTAGGGCCGAGGCAGCTAAAGGCACGGCCACCAAAGGTGGTGGGATTAAAATCAGGGGCGCACAAGAAACCAGAGTTAGATGAGCCCAGAGATCTCGAGGAATTGTGGGGCTGCAGGAGATTAAAGCGATAAGGAGCGGCGACGCCATGGAAGGATTTGAAACAAGGATGAGAATTTTAAAATCAGGACATCGTTGAAACAGGAGCCAATGTAGATCAACGTGCATAGAGATAGGGAAACAGGACTCGGTGCAAGTTAGGAATCTGGCAATCAAATCACTCAACACATCCACAACTACTCCAAACTGACAGAAAATAATACTGTCCACACACCCTGGAGATCTTCCTGCGATGTAATCAGAGGAGACGGCCACTGTGTGCTAAGCATAATCCCTCTGCTACATAAAATCACACTACAAACTAAACGACAAGCAGTTTAATGCTGTTCCCCAAAACCAGCCTTCATGGGCAGGATTTTGGCCTCATTGAGCGGGCTGGGTGGGGGTGAGCGGGAGCAGTCGGGAAGTTGACTGCCGCCAGCAATCGGGCCACAGCTGTGATTTCACGCTGGTGGGCCAGTTAAGGACGAGTGGGGAACCTCGTGCACGCACACGGGTCCGTGCAGGAAAAGCTCCCTGAGGCACTGAGCTGCCTCAGGGTGATGGAGATATAAAAAATTAAAAATAAAGAATTTTAAAATATTAAAAGACGTCCCCTCATGTGACTGTCAGATGAGCAGGGTCATGTTATTAGCGAAATGTTAAAATTTTAATTTAATTGTTAATAGCTGTTGGAAACCTCATCCCGACTGTGGATGAGGTTTCCTAAAAAATCCAAAGGCCGCTTGGCCTTTTCGCCTGCCCGCCAACCGCAAGGTTGGATGGGCAGTGAAAAATTTAATTCAATTGGCACTTTAATGGCCTTAATAGGCCTGTTAATTGTCGGTGGGCGCAGCTCCGACTCCCGCGTATGCCCACTGACCGAAATATCGTGAGCGCGTGATGACGTGGGATGCTTGCGAAAAATTCTGGCCCATATGTTAGAATGACAATGCCAGCAGGATTTTTCACCCTGAGCGCAAAATCCAGGCTGACACCCCCAGTGTAGTATTGAGGGAGTGCTGCACTGTCAAAGGCATCGTCTTTCAGATGATACATTACATCAAGGCCCCATCTGCCCTCTCAGGTGAATGTAAACGATCACACGGCCACTCTGCAAAGAAGAGCAGGGGAGTTCTCTTCCATGTACTGGAAAATATTTATCCCTCAACCAACATCACTTGGTCGTTATCACATTGTTTGTGGAATCTTGCTGTGCAGAAACTGGCTGTCATGTTTTCTACATCACAGCAGTGACTACACTTCAGAAATATGGCACTGGCTGCAAAGCGCTTTGGGAAATCCTAAGATCATGAATGGTGCTATAGAAATGCAAGCTCATTCTTTTATTAGACTGAAAAGGTCTAGTGTACTTAAGATAAACTTTGCTGCGTGTTGGTAGGATGGTTTTTGAAGTTGCTGAGGATCCCTGTACCTTGCAGAGCATCTTCTCCGAGCAGCTCTCGTCTCTGTATTGCGTTCAATTGGTGCCGGCCCTTTGGAGCCGCCTCAGTGCTGAGCTGCCCTGCTGATGCCAGGAGTGCCTGCGCCATTGCAGTGCTGACAGTCCCTGGTGCCACGACCGGTCGGAAGTAGTGAACAGGTCTGTAGTCATTCGGCAGTTCAGGAGGGCCGTAAACCTGACATGATGGGAAAGCTGTTAGACTGATGGAGTCTGTAAAAAACCTCCTCCCTGACTCCACACACAAAGCAAGGAGTCTCTGTTGTAGCGCTGTCAGTGGGGGCCCGGTGTTAATACATTGCACGCAAGGCAAATGATTTACTGCCAATTCAGTCCCAGCACAGTCAATGCTCTGGAACCTTTGTGCAGATGCAATCAGCAACCACTTCTAATCAGCAACACTTTCTAATCATATAATTACAGAATCAAAGAATGATACAGCACAGGAGGCCATTCAGTCCATCATGCCTGTGCTGTCTCTTTGAAAGAGTCCCACTTCCCCAGCTCTTTTCCCACAGCCCAGAAAATTTCTCCTTTTCAAGTATCTAACCAATTTCCTTTCGAATGTTACTATTGAATCTGTTTCCACCACTCTTTCAGGCAGTGAATCCCAGATCACAACAACTCACTGCGTAAAAATATTTCTCATCTCCTCCTGTGCATTTTGCCAAATACCTTAAATCTGTGCCTTCTGGTCATGGGTGGATCTTCAATCTTAGCCCAACCCAACACAGAGGGGGAAGGGGGGGGCAAGTCAGGGCAGCTTCTAGCAGGTCTGCTCCTGGCCCCAGCAAAAACAGCCATTGACAGGTCCAGAATAAGAAGGGCAGGTGGAGTGGGGACGTTGCTCTGGATACCTGCCTCTGCTGACTGAGATTTGTTTGTGCCTGGGTGGTCTTTCAGAGGAAACATGACCTGCCGCCAGTACAGCATCCTCAGAAGGATAGATGGGCCTTGGAGGAGGGTACAATTTGGCAGGTATTTCCTGCGTACAGAAGATTGAGGGGTGATCAAATCTTGTATAAATATTTGTTCATTCAGAGCCTGTTTCAAGGAGAATGGCCAATATTGAAGAGTTATTACAACGTATAATACCAGAGAAACTGCAAAAATTCCAGTAAATAAATAGATTTTCAGAATGGAGGAGTGGGAGTGTACATCCGATCTGCTTTTCTCAGAGGGGAGAATCACATCGCAGGAGGTAGTGTAGTCAGAGTTCACCATTACAATCCTTGGCTCCTCGAGCCCTTTAATTAGATATTGGGCAGATAATGGTACTCCCCAGATCATAGAGGATCTATGGGTCCACTTACTGATGGCTGGTGGTGTTGGGACAGGAAAATATTCAGCCTATTGCTCAGAATTGACCCCAAGCCAATGTCAGTGCCTTCAGAAACAATGCGAGAAAAGCAAGGCCAAGAGTCATTGCCTGTTAGCCCCGTGTCAATGAGTTACACACTGTGCAGAAACAGGCCATTTGACCCACTAGTCCATGCTGGGATTTATGCTTCACACAAGCCTCTTGCCACCCTACTCCATCTACTCTTGTCAGCTTTTCCTTCTATTCCATTCTCCTTCTGTGCTCATCTAGTTTCCCCTTAAATGCATCAATGTTTATTCACTTCAACCACTCCCTGTGGTAGGGAGTTCCACATTCTCACCAGTCTCTGGGCAAAGAAGTTTCTCCCGAATTCCTTACTGGATTTATTAGTGACTATCTTACACTGATTGTCCCTAGTTCAGGCCTTCCCCACTTCCCTTGTCTTGTTTGTTACTGTGAAGACAAGCACACACAAAGTAGACTAGACAATGAAGCAACTACCTTTTTGGGTTTAGTCGACTTGGATCCCAACGAGAAGCCCTCCAACAATTTTCCGATATATCCCGTCTGAGGCTCCAAACCTGGAACATAGAAAGTCTGGTTTGAACGTAACTTCTCAGGGTCCATGTGTGCCCCAGAGCATCCTGCAGGACGCTGCATGTACCCACCTGCCCCAGAGCATCCTGCAGGACGCTGCACGCACTCACCTGCCCCAGAGCATCCTGCAGGAAGCTGCATGCACCCACCTGCCCCAGAGCATCCTGCAGGACGCTGCATGTACCCACCTGCCCCAGAGCATCCTGCAGGACGCTGCACGCACTCACCTGCCCCAGAGCATCCTGCAGGACGCTGCATGTACCCACCTGCCCCAGAGCATCCTGCAGGACGCTGCACGCACTCACCTGCCCCAGAGCATCCTGCAGGACGCTGCATGTACTCACCTGCCCCAGAGCATCCTGCAGGACGCTGCACGCACTCACCTGCCCCAGAGCATCCTGCAGGAAGCTGCATGCACCCACCTGCCCCAGAGCATCCTGCAGGACGCTGCATGTACCCACCTGCCCCAGAGCATCCTGCAGGACGCTGCACGCACTCACCTGCCCCAGAGCATCCTGCAAGACGCTGCATGTACCCACCTGCCCCAGAGCATCCTGCAGGACGCTGCATGCACTCACCTGCCCCAGAGCATCCTGCAGGACGCTGCATGTACCCACCTGCCCCAGAGCATCCTGCAGGACACTGCATGTACTCACCTGCCCCAGAGCATCCTGCAGGACGCTGCATGTACTCACCTGCCCCAGAGCATCCTGCAGGAAGCTGCATGTACCCACCTGCCCCAGAGCATCCTGCAGGACGCTGCATGTACTCACCTGCCCCAGAGCATCATGCAGGAAGCTGCACGCACTCACCTGCCCCAGAGCATCCTGCAGGACGCTGCATGTACCCACCTGCCCCAGAGCATCCTGCAGGACGCTGCATGTACTCACCTGCCCCAGAGCATCATGCAGGACGCTGCATGCACTCACCTGCCCCAGAGCATCATGCAGGACGCTGCATGTACCCACCTGCCCCAGAGCATCCTGCAGGACGCTGCATGCACCCACCTGCCCCAGAGCATCCTGCAGGACGCTGCATGTACCCACCTGCCCCAGAGCATCCTGCAGGACGCTGCATGTACTCACCTGCCCCAGAGCATCCTGCAGGACGCTGCATGTACTCACCTGCCCCAGAGCATCCTGCAGGACGCTGCACGCACTCACCTGCCCCGGAGCATCCTGCAGGACGCTGCATGCACCCACCTGCCCCAGAGCATCCTGCAGGACGCTGTATGCACTCACCTTTTGCTTTCTTGTATTGCTGCGGTGCAGTCCAGCCATACAGTCCATCATCTGGCTCTTCCTCTCTCAGCACCGTATCATACTGTGACAACGTATCCCTGGCATAAATATCATCGTCATCTTCCTCCAGAGCACCCACACCGAATGCCTTTTAAATAAATAAAAAGAACATGACTTCAGTGTGGCATTCTGGTGCCTGAGCTGACCATGATTTAGCCAGGATTCCAGACATTTTTCCAAATGGGTGCGGGTGAATATAAAGTACTTTACCCAACTTCAGTAAGGTTAGTCAGTGTGAATCTACCTGGGCTCCCTGTAGGTGTTCAAACCTTAAAGATTCAGTACAGCTTCTGGGAGTCAATTGGGGTGACCTAACAATAGTGACTAGACTTCCAAAGTAATTCGTTACAAGTAAAACCCTTAGGAGCATTTCGAGGATGAGGAAGGTGTTATTATAAATCACGTTTCCCAACCCCTCCGCTGCCCCTGCTTCATCACGCTGCTTGTCCAACCTCCAGCATTGGAGGAACAGAAATGTCCTCCAATTAAACAATGGAAAGAATGAAGCCATTGTCCTCAGTCCCAGCCACAAACTCTGTTCCCTACCTTAATTCCCTATTTGAACATGAGTTGAGCATCCATCTCTACTACATTCTCTCCTTCACCGCCTACCTCCACCTCCCCAACATTGTCCGTCTCATCCTTGCCTGAAATAGAAACATAGAAACTAGGAGCAGGAGTAGGTCATTCGGCCCTTCGAGCCTGCTCCCCCATTCATCATGATCATGGCTGATCATCTAACTCAACAGCCTGCTCCCACTTTCTCCCCATATCCTTTGATCCCTTTCGCCCCAAGAGCTATATCTAACTCCTTCTTGAAAACATACAATGGTTTGGACTCAACTACTTTCTGTGGTAACGAATTCCACAGGCTCACCACTCTCTGGGTGAGGAAATTTCTCCTCATCCCAGTCCTAAATGGTCTACCCCATATCCTCAGACTGTGACCCCTGGTTCTGGACTCCCCCACCATCGGGAACATCCTTCCTGCATCTACCCTGTCTAGTCCTGTTAGAATTTTATAGGTTTCTATGAGATCATCCCTCATTCTCCTGAACTCCAGCGAATATAATCCTAACTGACTCAATCTCTCCTCATATGTCAGTCCCGCCATCCCAGGAATCAGTCAGGTAAACCTTCGCTGCACTCCCTCTATAGCAAGTACATCCTTCCTCAGATAAGGAGACCAAAACTGCACACAATATTCCAGGTGTGGTCTCACCAAGGCCCTGTACAATTGCAGCAAGACATCCCTGTTCCTGTAATCGAATCCTCTGGCTATGAAGGCCAACATACCATTTGCCTTCTTTACCGCCTGCTGTACCTGCATGCTTACCTTCAGCTACTGGTGTACAAGGACACCCAGGTCTCGTTGCACATTCCCCTCTCTCAATTTATAGCCATTCAGATAATAATCTGCCTTCCTGTTTTTGCTACCAAAGTGGATAACCTCACATTTATCCACATTATACTGCATCTGCCATGTATTTGCCCACTCACTCAGCTTGTCCAAATCACACTGAAGCATCTCTGCATCCTTCTCACAGCTCACCCTCCCACCCAGCTTTATGTCATCTGCAAATCTGGAGATATTACATTTAATTCCCTCATCTAAATCATTAATATATATTGTGAGTAGCTGGGGTCCCAGCACCAATCCCTGCGGTACCCCACTAGTCACTGCCTGCCATTCGGAAAAAGATCCATTTATTCCTATTCTTTGTTTCCTGTCTGCCAACCAGTTTTCTATCCATCTCAATACACTACCCCCAATCCCATGCGCTTCAATTTTACACACCAATCTCTTATGTGGGACTTTGTCGAAAGCCTTCTAAAAGTCCAAATAAACCACATCCACTGGCTCCCCCTCATCAACTCTACTAGTTACATCCTCGAAAAATTCCAGTAGATTTGTCAAGCATGATTTCCCTTTCATAAATCCATGCTGACTCTGTCCAATTCTGCCACTGTTTTCAAGTGCTCAGCTATTAAATCTTTTATAATGGACTCTAGAATTTTCCCCACTACCGACGTCAGGCTGACTGGTCTATAATTCCCTGTTTTCTCTCTACCTCCCTTTTTAAATAGTGGGGTTACATTAGCTACCCTCCAATCTGTAGGGACTGTTCCAGAGTCTATAGAATCTCAGAAGATGACCACCAATGCATCCACTATTTCTAGGGCCACTCCCTTAAGTACTCTGGGATGTAGATTATCAGGCCCTGGGGATTTATCGGCCTTCAATCCCAATTTACCCAACACCATTTCCCTACTAAAACTGATTTCTTTCAGTTCCTCCCTCTCACTAAGCCCTGTGTTCCCCAACATTTCTGGTATGTTATTAGTGTCCTCCTTTGTGAAGACAGAACCAAAGTATGTATTTAGTTGGGCAGCCATTTCTTTGTTCCCCATTATAAATTCCCCTGTTTCTGACTGTAAGGAACCTACATTTGTCTTCGCCAATCTTTTTCTCTTCACATACCTATAGAAACTTTTACAGTCAGTTTTTATGTTCCCTGCAAGATTACTCTCGTACTATATTTTCCCCTTCTTAATCAACCCCTTGGTCCTCCTTTGCTGAATTCTAAACTGCTCTCAATCCTCAGGTCTGTTGTTTTTTCTGGCCAATTTGTAGGTCTCTTCCTTGCATCTAATCCTATCTCTAATTTCCCTTGTAAGCCATGGTTTGGCCACCTTTCCTGTTTTACTTTTGCGCCAGACATGAATAAACAATTGTCGCAGTTCACCCATGCGCTCTTTAACTGTTTGCCATTGCCTCGCACAACAAGATTGCCAATTATTCCTTTCTTATTACACAATACCCAGTCGAGGCTGGCCTGTTCTCTCGTTGGTTCCTCAATGTATTGGTCCAGAAAAACATCCCATATACACTCCAGGAATTCCTCCTCTACGGTATTGTTACTAATTTGATTTGTCCAATCTATATGCATATTAAAGTCACCCATAATTACAGATGTTCCTTTATTACATGCGTCTCTAATTTCCTGTTTAATGCCATTCCCAACATCACCACTACAGTTTGGGGGTCTATATACAACCCCCACTAACGTTTTTTGCCCCCTTAGTGTTTCTCAGCTCTACCCATAAAGATTCCACATCGTTGGAGCTAATATCTTTTCTCACTATGCGTTAATTTCCTCTTTAACCAGCAATGCAACTCCACCGCCTTTTCCTTTTTGTCTGTCCTTCCTAAATACTGAATACCCCTGGATGTTCAGTTCCCATCCCTGGTCACCCTGCAGCCATGTCTCCGTAATCCCGACTATATCATACCTGTTTACACCTATTTGCGCGGTTAATTCATCCACTTTATTGCGAATGCTCCTCGCGTTAAGGTACAAAGCCTTAAGGCTTGTCTTTTTAACATTACTTGTCCCGTTCCCACTATTTTTCACTGAGGCCCTGTTTGATTCTTGCCCTTGGTTTCTCTGCCATCACTTTCTTATTCCGCTTTCTGTCTTTCGTTCTTGTTTTTGATTCCCCTTCCTCTGACTTCATGCATAGGTTCCCATCCCCCTGCCATTTTAGTTTAAACCCTCCCCAATCACTCTAACAAATATTCCCCCTAGGACATCAGTCCCGGTCCTGCTCAGGTGTAACCTGTCCAGGTTATACTGGTCCCACCTCCCCCAGAACCGGTCCCAATGTCCCAGGAATCTGAAACCCTCCCCCTCACACCTTCTCTTCAGCCACGTATTCATCCGATATATCCTACTATTTCTACTCTGACTGGCACGTGGCACTGGTAGTAATCCTGAGATCACTACCTTTGAGGTCCTACTTTTCAATTACTTCCTAACTCCCAATATTCTGCTTTTAGGACCTCATCCCATTTTTATCTATGTCGTTTGTACCAATATGTACCATGACCACTGGCTGTTCACCTCCCCCCTTCAGAATGTCCTCTAGCCGCTCTGAGACATCCTTGACCCTGGCACCAGGGAGGCAACATACCATCCTGGAGTCTTGTTTGCGGCCACAGAAACGCCTGTCTGTTCCCCTTACAACTGAATCCCCTATAACTATCGCATTCCCACACTTTTTGCTCCTCCCCATGCTTCTGTTATTTCCAAACTTGACTATGCTAATGCTCTCCTAGCAGCCTCTCATTCTTTATTAACTTGAGCTCATCCAATACTCTGCTGTCCATGTCCTAACTTACACCAGGTCCCGTTCGCCCATCACCTCTGTGCTCACTGACCTACATTGGCTCCCGGTTCACCAATGCCTCAAGTTTAAAATTCTCATCCGCGTGTTCAAATCCCTCTATAGCCTCACCCCTCCCTAACTGTCACCCCCTCCAGCCCTACGGCTCTCACAGATCCCTCCAGTTCTGGCCCCCGTGTGCATCCCAGATTTCCTTCAGTTCACCACTGGCAGTCATGCGTTCACTTCTTTAGAAGTAGGGCCAAAAGCTGGCTGTATTAATAGGTTCACCTGCCCGGTGATGCCGAGTTTTCTCCCCTTGCCGGATTGCACATCACCCAGTAGACTGCGTGACCTGTCGGAGTCTGTGTTGAACACGCTAATGGACTCCTCTCTTGACGCTCCATACAAAGCCCTGTGAGGATGGATTCCACTGTACCCAAGTCCGTGCCGGTCATCCTTTAGTGTCAATTCTATCATCATCACGTCCTTTGGTGCAAAGGTGACATTTTCAGGCTGATACTCATCCTCTTCCTCCTGGAAGGAAAACCAGAGTCAACACTTGGGTTCCCCTTTAAATTACATGGGGTCTTGAAATTATGACGTGATAGTAAAGATAGGGAGAATTTTGGTATGAAACTCTTTTGGGTGTTCAGGAACAGAGGAACAAGAGGAGGCCAGTCAATCCCTTGAACTTGTTCCACCATTCAATTAGATCATGGTTAAACTGCATCTTCATTCTATTTACCAGCCTTGGTTCCCTGGCTCTCAATACCCTTGCCTATCAGTTTTGAAAATTTCAATTGAGCCTCAGTTTGAACTGCTTTCTGGGGGAATTTCCATTCCTCTTTGTGTGACATCATCTCTGAATGGCCCAGCTCTAAATATTAAAGCTTCTGCCCTTATTCTGGAACCCCCAGCACAGGAAATAGTTCCTCTCTAACTACACTATCAAATCCTTTAATAATTTTAAATAACTCAATTCAATCAGCCCTTAATCCTCTACACTTCAGGGAATACAATCCAGGTCTATGCAACCTTCTTCATAATTTAATCCTTTTTGGTTCCAGTATCATCCTGGTGACTCTGCACTGCAGCCCCTCCAGTGTAAATATATTTTTGCTAAGCTGTAGTGCCCAGGACTGAATGCAGTACTCCAGAGGGGGCTCTACCCAGAGCGTTCAGAGCTCGAATACAACTTCCACCCCTTCGCATTCCAGTTTTCTTGAGATAAAGGCCAACATTCCATTAACCCCAAATTATGTTTTGTACCTCTCCTCTAGATTTTAGTGACTTCTGTACTTGAACCCCTCAACATCTCTGCTCCACCACAGTTTCTAACTTTTCACCATTTAGGAAATAATCTGATTGATCTTTCTTAGGTCCAAAGTGGATAACTTTCACTTCTCCACATTGAACATACATTAAGATCACACAACAGAGCACTGTAAGTAATGAAAAGCTAAATGACTAAAAAACGGGGAATCACACGGTTTGGACACACGAGAGTCAGGACTCCACGATGTACCTGCGATCCATCCAAATCTTCGTCAGGCAAGGAACACCCATACACTTTCACATCCGTATCTGTGCGGCAAACAAAACAGAAACAGTGAGAGTCTTACATCGGTTCCAGCTATTTTCTAAGTATTACATGGGAAGGTCCTCGCATGTTCAGTCAGTCACTGGACAGTAGATGACTGGGGCCCAGGTGTGATCACTGGTTCTGTGCCAAGCCGGCAGAGTTCACTCCAGACTGTGGTGCTGCAATGTGCCTGAGTCCCTGAGGTGAGGGAAAATCTGGTGACGTTCCTACTCCTGATCATTTTTTTTTCTTTTAAATGTGGGTAAGAGATGCACAGGCCAGAACTAGGCATCATTGATGTATGATAGTCACTAATAAATCTAATAGGGAATTCAGGAGAAACCTCTTTACCCAGGGAGTGGTTAGAATGAATTCTCTACCACAGGGAATAGTTGAGGTGAATAGCATAGATATCTTTATCTAGCTTCCCCTAAACGTGAGGGAAAAAGGAATATTGCTGAGAAGAGAGACATCTTGCTGAAGCTTTTCATCTTGCACTCATCAGGACAAAGGCAAGAATGCCAAATTTCAAAAATCTGAACAGTTTAAACAAACCGTTCCATGCTAGTCCTATGCAGTAACTACGCAAGTGGTATTTTGCGCTAACAGGATTCTGTTGTCAGTCTAAAAAGGCATTCTGCCTACTGCACAATTGAGCAACACAGAATTTCCATGCTGGTGTGATGCCAGGTACACAGGTTATATGTCTAACAATTGGCTGATCGAATCAAACAGCAAGTTCCTTCGGTTGTTCGTAATAGGCAGAGTAAAGACCATACTCAACCAGCCCACACTTGCATAACCCAAAACAAAATATCTACTGTTAGATGTGATTCTGTGATTGGGCAGCACTTGCTGAACAACCCTGAGTGTGTTAATTGCTACACTAACAATCAAAAGTAAGTGAGAGAAACTAAAGTACATGTTGGTCCCTTAGAGAGCGAGAATGGGAATTAATAACGGGAAACAAGGAAATGGCGGAAGCATTAAACAGGTATTTTGCATGTTTCGTCACTGTAGATATCACAAAAAACATACCAATAATAGTTGAAAATCAAGAGGTAAAAGGGAAGGAGGAACATAAAACAGTCACAATCACTAGGGGAAAGGTACTGGGAAAACTATTAGAACTAAAGGTTGACAAGTTCCCTGAATCTGATGGTTTTCATCCTAGGCTCTTAAAAGAAGTGGCTGCAGGCACTGGTTGTACTGGTTGTGATCTTCTTAAAATTCCCTAGGTCCTGAAAAAGTCCTAGTGGATTGGAAGATCATTAATATAACATCACTATTCAAGAAAGGAGAAGACAGAAATTAGGAAACTATAGGCCAGTTAGCATAACATCTGTCAGAGGGAATATGCAAGAATCCATAAACAAGGAGGCAATAGCAGGAATTTAGAAAATCATAATACAATCAGGCAGAGACAATATCCAATGAGAAAGACAGACCCTAGAGGAAAGACGCACCACTCATGACTAACTAAGGAAGTTATAGATAGTATCTAATTGAACAAAAAAGCGTATAATTCTACAAAGATGAGTAGCAAGTCAGAAGGTTGGGCAGAATATAAAGAACAACAAAGAATGACTAAAAGGTTAATAAGGAGGGAGAAGTTAGAGTACGAGAAAGCTAGCTAGAAACATAAGAAGAAATAGTTAAGAGTTTCTACAGGTACTTAAAAAGGAAAAGAGTAAATAAAGTCATCGTTGTTCCTCTAGAAAGAGAGTTTGGGGAATTAATAATGGAAAATAAGGAAATGGCAGATGAACTGAACAGATATTTTGTGTCTGTCTTCACTGTAGAGAATACAAACAACATCCCAAAAGTAAGTGTGAATCAGGAGGTGAAAGGGAGGGAGGAACTTAAAACAATTACAATCACCAGGGAAAGGGGATGGAGAAAATTATTAGAACTAAAAGCTGTCAAGTCCCCAGGTCCTGATGGACTTCATCCTAGGGTCTTAAAAGAAGTGGCTGCTGAGATAGTCGATGCATTGGTTTTAATTTTCCAACATTCCCTAAATTTTGAAAGGTCCTATCAGTTTGGAAAAGAGCAAATGTGATTCCTCTATTCAACAAAGAAGGGGGCAGAAAGCAGGAATCTACAAGCCAGTTAGCTTAACATCTGTCATGGGAAATTGCTGGAATCTATTATTAAGGAGTCACTTGAAAATCTCAATGCAATCGAGCAGAGTCAGGTTTTGTGAAAGGGGATTCATGTTTGACTAATTGATTGGAGTTCTTTGAGGAAGTAACAAGCAACGTGAATAAAGGGAAACCTGTGGATGTGCTATATTTATATTTCCAGAATGCATCTGACAAGGCTTTCTTTTATTCATTTACGGGATGTGGGCATCACTGGCTAGGCCAGCATTCATTGCCCGTCCCTAATTGCCCTTGAGAAGATGGTGGTGAGCTGCCTTCTTGAACTGCTGCAGTCCATGAGGTGTAGGTACACCCACAGTGCCTGTTAGGGAGGGAGTTCCAGGATTTTGACCCAGCGACAGTGAAGGAACGGCGATATATTTCAAGTCAGGATGGTGAGTGACTTGGAAGGGAACTTCTAGGTGGTGGTGTTGCAATGCATCTGCTGCCCTTGTCCTTCTAGATGGTAGTGGTCGTGGGTTTGGAATGTGCTGTCTAAGATGCCTTGGTGAGTTTCTACAGTGCATCTTGTAGATGGTTCGCACTGCTGCTACTGTTCTTCGGTGGTGGAGTGAATGTTTGTGGATGGGGTGCCAATCAAGCGGCTGCTTTATCCTGATTGGTGTGCAGCTTCTTGAATGTTGTCGGAACTGCACTCATCCAGGTAAGTGGGGAATATTCCATCACACTCCTGACTCGTGCCTTGTAAATGGTGGTCAGGCTTTGGGGAGTCAGGAGGAAAGTTACTCACCGCAGGATTCCTAGTGTCTGACTGGTCTTGTAGCCAGGAGGCCTGTGTGAAGTATAAACACTCCATAGATCTTGCTGTAAATACTATGTAATGCTTTGTAAGCTAAATTGCTGAGGAATTGACACAGGTAGAGTTCCTGCTGGCTGAAGCCAAGTGCACACACTCTCCTTGGGGATATACCCAGCTTATGCCAATACAGAGAACTTGATGGCAACAGTCTGGGCTTAGGCACCCCAAGTGAGAGCCTGCTCCGTGTCCTCATCCAACCAA
This sequence comes from Cetorhinus maximus, assembly GCF_964194155.1. NCBI lineage: Eukaryota > Metazoa > Chordata > Chondrichthyes > Lamniformes > Cetorhinidae > Cetorhinus > Cetorhinus maximus. The sequence continues at coordinate 156,395,867 of NC_135884.1, forward strand.
CTCATCTCCAATCTGAACATTGCCCCAGACTCCTGACTGTCAACCAACAAGGGGAGATGGTGGTGTGGTGGTAATATCACCGGACTGGTATTCCAGAAGCCCAGGCTAAAGCTTCGGGGACATGGCTCAAATCACACCAAGGCAACTGGCAGAATTTCAATTCAATTACTAAAAACTCCCACTCCACTCCACTGGAGCACATAATCTAGGCTGACACTCCCAGTGCAGTATAGAGGGTGTGCTGCACTGTCGGAGGAACCGCCTTTCGGATGAGACATTAAAAGGCCTTTGTAAAGGCCTCATCTACCTTTTGAAGTGGGCTTAAAAATCCCCTGGCACTATTTTGACGAAGAGCAGGAGAGTCCTCCCCGTGTCCTGGTCAATATTTATCCCTCAATCAACATTGCTAAAACAGATATCTGGCAAATATCTGCTGTTTATTGGAGCTTGCTGTGCATAAATTGGTTGCAATTACTACAATACAACAGTGACTATACTTCAAGAGGTACTTGTTTTGGCAGTAAAGCTAAAGGACATCCTGAGGTTGTGAAAGGTGCTGTAGAAATGCAAGTCTTTCTTACTTTTTTTACTTTGAGTTCTGGAACCAGACTGAAAATAAACAGTGACATTGGGATATTTCTCACCACACTGTTGCTTCCGAGGCTTCCTCTTCACACGTGGTCCAAGCCCTTGTCCTTCCTTCCAGCCCATTTTCCGCAATAGCTGCACACCAATTGTTATCCTGGGTGAGAGTTTAGACACATTACATCCTTGAATCAATTAAATTGTTTAATAACCGTTAACCAGGTCTTGACAATGACAGTGAGACTGAACCATTGATCACCGCAGCACACCAGAGCTCTGAACAGACCAGAGGTTAGTCAGTCTTCCCCACAGGAGGAGGATATCACTCCCCACTGGCTCTCCAACTCTCTGCCCTGCTACAACAGACAATCCTCCAGTGTTGCTCCAGTTTGAGAACACATTTATAAGGACTTTGAAACATAAATCGCTCAGACCTCAGTACCGGAGGAACATGCTGAATTTCAATGATGTGGACGTTTCTGAACAAGCTTCACAGTCACTCCTTGGGGAACACACTGAGTGACCAAGAGACACCCTGCCCCCACCACCCCCCCAAAAAACACAAATAGCTCATGATCATCACAGACACACAGTGCTCAAGGTCAGGGTGGCTTCAATATCAACAAGATCACAATTCCAGAGTTTCTTCCCTTCCTAACATTACAGCATCTAATTCAGGCTTGAAATTAGAAAAAAATTAGTTATTTTAGTGTCTTTGAGAGATCGAGTGCTAAATGCACCCCCCCCTCTCTCCCCAGTTACATCACACTCCAGGCCGGGAAGGTGGTGTCTTCAGTCCTCCGTCTCGGCTGAGATTGATGATCACAACTAGGCAGCAATTAGGAAAAGACTGTTCACCCCAGTGACCCCCTGCTTGTAAGCAGTGTAGATGGAAGCAGAAAATTAAAAGATATATTAATAGATTAAATGAATGAACAAAATTGTGTCAAATGGATTTCAATGTAGGCATGTGTGAGGTCATCCACTTTGGACCTAAATGGATAGGACAGGATATTTTCTAAATGGCAACAAGCTAGAAACAGTGGAGGTTCAAAGAGAATCTGGCATCCGAGTACACAGGTCATTAAAATGCTTGAACAGGTAACGAAAACAATCAGAAAGGCTAACTGAATACTGGCCCTTATATCTAGAGAACTAGAAACAACAGGGTAGAAATCATGCCCCAGATATACAAAGCCCCGGTTAGACCACATCTGGAGTTACTGTGAGCAGTTTTAGGTGCCACACTTTAGGAAGGATATATTGGCCTTGGAGGGAGGGCTGTGTAGGCTTACCAGAATGAAAGTTGGACTCCAAGGGTTAAATTGTGAGGAGAGATTACAGAAACTAGGATTGTATTCCCTGGAATTTAGGGGGCGATTTGATCAAAGTTTTCAAAATATTAGCAGAGCAGATAGGGAGAAACTATTTCTTCTGGTTGGAGGGGCTAGCTAGAACTAGGGGACATTGTCTAAAAATTAGAGTCAGACTGTTCAGGAGTGAAATTAGGATGCATTCATACAAAGAGTGGAAGAGTTTGGAACACTCTCACACAAACAACAATTGATGCCAGATAAATTGTAAATTTTAAGGGTTATGGAGCAGATCAGCCTTCATCACATTGAACAGTGGGGCAGGTTTGAGGGTTTAAATATTCCTTCTTTTCTATGTCCTGTGACCCCAGTTAGAGAAAGGGGAAATCAACCAGGGTTCCTGTTCCTGATCACTGTGGTGATCTTTGCTGCAAAGTGAGCCCATGTGGATGATGGGGGATGACAGTATGCTCCCCATAGTAACCCATGGACACTCACAGGTGTGCACAGAAAACAGGATAACCGTACAATCTGTCTGGCAGAGAGGGCAGTCACTTCATGGAAGGGCGGGGAGGGGTGGGGGCAAAAGCTGAAAGGAACAAGCTGAGAAGCCAAGTAACAAATATCCAATCATTGGTCTCTTAAATCATTCACTGCTTTTTAAGCTCTAAGGTAATCTCAAGTACTGCTCATAATACTCATCCTTCTTGCTCAGCTTTTTTGAATTAGCACTTTCCCATTGCCAATGTGTAAATTCATGTATGGTAATTAAATGTAATTATCTCAGTATATGAGGATTCAGCTTTCTGGCTTTACATCATAACTCTCTCTCCCTCGAGAGGAGTCAACCTTCAAGCAAATGTTTACGATTTCCCCATCCTACACAAACATATAACAACAGTCCACATATACTAACGTATTCGAATCTCACAATTATCATAAAGGCTGTGATCATTTGTATTGTGTGTGAATTATATGGAAATAAACAGCTAAATAAAGAAAGAAGAAACTTCTCTTTTGTTATAAAATGGATGAATTGAAAAAGGCACATAATCTAAATGGTGAGAGATTGCAGAGCTCAGATGCAGAGTGATCTGGCTGTTCTAGTGCACGAATTGCAAAAGGTTAGTATGCAGGTGCAGCAAGTAATTAGGAAAGCTAATAGAATGTTATTATTTATTTGAAGAGGAATTAAATACAAGAATAGGGAGGTTATGCTTCAGTTATATAGGGCATTGGTGAGACCACATAAAAACAGAAAATGCTGGAAAAACTCAGCAGGTCTAGCAGCATCTGTGGAGAGAGAAAAAGAGTTAACATTTCGAGTCCATATGACTCTTCTTCAGAACTAAAGAGAAGTAGAAATGTGATGTGATGCCCTACATCATATCAATAATTTCCGGTTCCTTGCCCTAACCACCTCCTCTTCACCATGGACGTCCAATCCCTCTACACCTCCATCCATTACCAGGATAGTCTGAGGGCTCTCCACTTCTTCCTTGAACAGAGGGCTGAACAATCCCCATCCACCACCACCACTCCTCCACCTGGCTGAACTTGTTCTCTCACTCTACAATTTCTCCTTTAACTTGTCTCACTTCCTCCAAATAAAAGGTGTGGCTATGGGTACCCGCATGGGCCCTAGTTATGCCTTTCTCTTTATGGGGTATGTGAACATTCCTTGTTCCAGTCCTACTCAGGCCCGCCTCCCACAACTCTTTTTTCAGTACATCGACAATTGTTTCGGTGCTGCTTCATGCTCTTGTCTGGACCTAGAAAAATTTATCAATTTTGCTTCCAATTTCCACCCCTCCATCATTTTCGCATGGTCCATCTCCGACACTTCCCTTCCCTTCCTTGACCTCTCTGTCTCCATTTCTGGTGATAAACTGTCCACCAACATTTATTACAAGCCCATTGATTCCCCCAGCTACCTCGACTACATCTTCTCACACCCCGCTTCCTGTAAGGACTCCATCCCATTCTCTCAGTTCCTTCACCTCCGTCGCATATTCCAATGATGCCACTTTTCAAAACAGTGCTTCTGACGTCTTCCTTTTCCCTTAACCAAAGTTTCCCACCCACTGTGGTTGACAGGGCCCTCAACTGTGTCCGGCCCATCTCCCACACCTCTGCCCTCACACCTTCCTCTCCCTCCCAGAACCACGATAGGATCCCCTTGTCCTCACTTTTCACCCCACCAGCCTCCATATTCGAAAGGATCATCCTCCGCCATTTCTACCAACTCCAGCATGATGCCACCACCAAGCACATCTTCCCCGCCTCCCCCACTGCCAGCATTCCATAGGGACCATTCCATCCGTAACACCCTGGTCCATGCCTTCATCACCCCCAACACCTCATCCCCTTCCCACGCAATTGCAGAATGTGCAACACCTGCCCCTTTACATCCTCCCTCCTCACTGTCCAAGGGCCCAAACACTCCTTTCAGGTGAAGTACCTCCTTCAATTTGGTCTACTGTATTCGCTGCTCCCAATGCAGTCTCCTCTACATTGGGGAGAATAAACACAGACTGGGTGACCGCTTTGCGGAACACCTTCACTCAGTTCGCAAGCATGACCCAGACCTCCCTGTCGCTTGCCATTTCAACACCCCGCCCTGCTCTCATGCCCACATGACCATCCTTGGCCTGCTGCATTGTTCCAGTGAAGCTCAACACAAACTCGAGGAACAGCACCTCATCTTCCGACTAGGCACTTTACAGCCTTCCAGATTTAACATCAAGTTCAACAACTTCAGACCATGAACTCTCCTCTATCTTGACCCTTTCCTAAATCCCATTTTATTTATTTATTAAATTTTATTTCATTCTTTTATTTATTTGTTCTTTTTTTTTAATCTTTTTTCCCGAACCCCACCTCCCCACACAGGGCTGTCACGTTTTTATGTTATGCTTTCACAGAGCGCTGACCCTTGTTCTGCTGTTAACACCTTCTGCTATCTTACCTTTATGCCGCTCTCAGCACCTTCTTTACTCTTTACCACTACCATTAACACTCCCTTTTTCTTGTGTCCATGACATATTTGTCAATCTCTCCTTAACTGCCACCTATCCCTGACCTTCTATCTTACTCCACCTGCTCCACCCCCTCCTAAACATTATAAATCTATCACATTTCTACTTCTCTTTAGCTCTGAAGAGTCATACGGACTCAAAATGTTAACTCTGTTTCTCTCTCCACAGATGCTGCCAGACCTGCTGAGTTTTTCTGTTTTTATTTCAGATTTCCAGCATCTGCAGTATTTTGCTTTTATGTTGGTGAGACCACATCTGGAGTACTGTGAACAGTATTGGTCTCCTTATTTAAGGAAATATGTAAATGCATTAGAGAAGCACAGATAAGGTTTACTAGATTAATACCTGGAGTGGGAGGGTTGTTTTATGAGGAAAGGTTGGACAGGTTAGGCTTGTATCCACTGGAGTTTTAAAGAGTAAGAGGCGACTTGATTGAAACAGATCCTGAGGGGTCTTGACCGGGTGGATGTGGAGAGGATGTTTCCTCTTGTGGGAGAATCTAGAACTCAGGGTCACTGTTTCAAATGCCCATTTAGGACAGAGATGAGGAAAAGTCTTTTCTCTCATAGGGTTTGAGACTTAGGGATTCCGCCTCAACCACCTTTTGAGGAAGAGAGTCCTTGAATATTTTTGAGGTAGATAGATTCTTGATAAGCAAGGGGGTGAAAGGTTATCAGGGGTAGGCAGGAACATGAAGTTGAGGTTAAAATCAGATCAGCCATGATCTTATTGAATGGCGGAGCAGGCTTGAAATCTGATTGGCCCACTCCTGCTCCTAATTTCGTATGTTTACAGGTGCTTTAATCATGTGGCTGCAACTCCCAACACGGAAACCAAATCAACTACTCCACCTCACTCCCGCGCCCCACACAGACAGGACTGTCTGCAGTCTGGCCTTTTACCCAACCACAGTGATCTCCTCACCAGACAGACAGAGCCTCTGCTATATAGAGAGTCAATTCAATGTGACAGTCTGATCAAGACTAGGACGGTCTATCATTCAACAGTAACTCCCTACTCTAAATACTCCCTCTCACTTTGCTGGAGCAATCAGGTCATCCAATATGGTGGCCCCAGGAATGGGAGCAGCCACGCTTGCCAAAGCTCGTGATTTCTCCTGGATCTTGTCTTTGGCCTTCGAGGCAAAGTCATCCGTCGTTGTTATTCCTTTTGGCGCAATTCCATGATCCTTGAGATCCTAAAAAAAATTAATAAAAGTCATAGAATCTTGCACCACAGAGAGAGGCCAATCAGCCCATCGTGCCTGTGCCGGCTCTTTGAAAGATCGATCCAATTAGTCCCGCTCCCCTAATCTTTTCCCACTGCAACTCTTTGCTTTTCAAGCATTCATTCAATTCTCTTTTGAAAGTTACTGTTGAATCATCTTCCACTGCCCTTTCATGCAGTGCATTCCAGATTGTAGCAACTCACTGAATAAATAAAGTTCTACTCATGTTGCCTCTGGTTCTTTTGCCAACCACCTTGGGTCTGTCTTCTGCTTATTGACCCTCCTTCCAGTGAAACAGTTTCTCCATCTTTAATCATCATAAAACCCTTCATAATTTTGAACCCATCAAATCTTTCTTTTACCCTCTCTGCTCTAAGCACTGCTTGCCCACAGGTAAAACGTAAATGTTGACTGAAGGAAAGTGTGAGGGCCCCAAATATCAAACTCCTTCCCTCCCTCCCTGTGGATCAGCCATCCTCTGCCTGCTACCTTTCGATAGGGAGACCATGAAAGCAGTATCAGGGAGCACCTCCAAAGGACACTGCACTGTCGGCTCCGAATGGAATTGAATGTTGTCCCACTCTCTCCAAAACATAGCATGAACCACCCCTCCCTCTTACTCCTGAGTACACTGTGCACATTACTTCATCATCACATAACTGTGCACCGAGTTGTTCTGGAACATCACCACCCACCCACCAGCAGAAATCAACTAAACCCTTAACATACCTCTTCATCCATGAAGTGTTCGGGACTGAAGAACTGCTTATCTGCCTTTTGCTGCCGTGAAGATACAAATGTTGAAGGCGCCCATCCTACAAACACAGTAACATTGTCAAACCTCCTGTCTATTTCTCATTACACACAGGCCAAAGTGCATTTTTAAATTTATTCTTTCATGGCATGCGGGTATCGCTGACAAGGCCAGCATTCATTGCCCATCCCTAATTGCCTTTGAACTGAGTAGCTTGCTCAGCCTTTCAGAGGGCAGTTAAGAATCTACCCATCGCTGTGGGTCTAGAGTCACATGTAGGTCAGACTGGGTAAGGACAGCAGATTTCATTGCTGAAAGGGCATTAGTGAACCAGATGGGTTTTTACAACAATCAATGATAGTTTCATGGTCACCATTACTGAGACTAGCTTTGTGCTCCTTTTTATTAGTTGAATTTAAATTCCACCAGCTGCTATGGTGGGATTTGAACCCACGTCCCCAGAGCATTAGCCTGGGCTTCTGGATTACTAGTCAAATGGCATTATCACTACACCACCGTCTCCTTCTAAATAATAAACACACAGGATAACACAGGGACCAGAGAATATTATAAACACGATAATGCAGGGGCCACAATGCATTACATGCTCTTGTTGGCTGTTTGTTTAAAAAAAACACAAAACTTTATGTATTTGCAAGCCGGATGCATGAGCCTCGCTGTCCCGTCAGAGCTGTCAATGCTTATTGCAGTCAGCTTGATCCAGAGGGGCAGCGTTAATATATAACAGCCAATCCATGGTCGGGCATTCCCAGTGAGGAGCATGGCTCTGCAAATCACAGCAGACAGCAAATCCATATGCCCAGAATTTCCCCAACAGCACTCCCTATGAGCATGCTCTTCATTGTGCCGAGAGTGGCCCCCTCCAGACCGGGAATTCTCTTCCCACCAGAAGCATACCATTAGGAAATCCACTGGATAGTTAGACAAAGTGGTGCATGCACCTTAAAATTAAGCTTTTTGAAAAGCAGTTTGTCATTGTACAATGTGTTGGTACAGAATTCCTTTCCCTTTAAGTTAGTCGAGCTGTTAATCTGTTTGTTGTAACTGGCTTAGCGCCTCTGTTAAAGGAATAGCCAAGGGAACCCAGAAAACATTTGTAGCTTAAAGCCAATGAGTTTCATTTCAAGAAACCATGCGAGAGATTCTTACTTACCTTCTTTTGATCCCACCGAGTTGAAATAGCCAGCAGAAAAGCCCCCAGTGAAAGCCCCATGAAAGCGTTTGTACCTCCCCTTCTCATCTTTGACTGTCTGCTCCTGCAGAGGAACTGGTTTCTTGGTTGATTCATCTTAGAAGCAAATAAACAACTGACATTAAAACAATGCAGATCTTAATTCAACTGTTTCCCTTCCTGTTGATACTATCCCCTTGCTGTAGTCCAGATGATGTCAACTCTCTCTGAGGAACAGCAGCCCTCTAGTACCTCCCCAAATATCACTATTACTCACATCTTTGTCACTGACTCTACCTATTGGGTATCCACAGGCCGTCAGTCTCAGTCCTGTCCCCACCCAAAGCCCTCTTCCCCAAGCTCATCTCATTAGTGAGAAACAACTCCTGCTACAATGATCCACAAAACTCCAGATTATCCAACTTGCCCCCACCTCCAGCCCCTCCATTAGCTGGTAATCTGTATAATTCCTCCTCTTCCTTCACACCTCCATGAAAAAACCCCAGCCTGTTCCGCTCTGTCCTTGATATGGATGGGAGAGATCAAACGCAAAATAATGTGGGTGAGGGGGTTAAAGGGTCGGCTTAATTTCGGTGGCACAGGAGCGATGGGGTGATGGAGATTTCAATCATTGGTCGTGGGGCTGGGGGTGGTGCCAGGGTAATTGGAGGGGGTGGGGGACAATTCCCTGATGAAGCGGTGGGTCGAGGCTGGGAGCTGGGGGGTCGAGGCTGGGAGCTGGGGGGGCGGGGCAGCGCTGAGGGTGAGGCCAGGGGGCGTGGCTGGGGGGGGAGGGGCTCAGGGGGGCAGGGGAGTGGGGTGGGGTGGGGTGGGGCGGGGGCGGGGGTGGGGTGGGGTGGGGTGGGGCGGGGGCGGGGGTGGGGTGGGGCGGGGGAGGGGGAGGTGCCTGGGTAATTGGAAGGGGTGGGGGACAATTCCCTGATGAAGCGGTGGGACGGGGTCGGGGCTGGGAGGGGGAGCACTGAGGGGGAGGCCAGGGGGTGGGGGGGGCTGGGGGGCTCAGCAGGGGAGTGGGGTGGGGCTGGGGTGAGGCTGGGGAGGGGGGTGCTGGGGTGAGGCTGGGGAGGGGGGGGGCTGGGGTGAGGCTGGGGAGGGGGGGGCTGGGGTGAGGCTGGGGAGGGGGGGGCTGGGGTGAGGCTGGGGGGGGGGCTGGGGTGAGGCTGGGGGGGGGGCTGGGGAGGGGTGAGGCAGGGGGAGTGGGCGGGGCTGGGGGTGGGGCTGAGGGGGGGGGGTGCAGAGACATGCTGGACCCCGCGGCCGGGCGGTTGTTATGGAAACCCCGCAAGGCCTCAGGCCCCAATTGCCGTCCGCAGCCGGTGACAGACCCGGACTCTCCGCTTCCCGCCTGGGATATTTAAACACTCCCCCTCCCCCGGGGGGTATTTACCTTCCAGCGGCTCCAGCGCGGACCCGAAAGAAACAAAATCCTCATCCTCATCCTCGGCCATCTTCACCAGGCAGCGTCACAGGTCAGAGTTCACAGGGGGTCAAATATAACCAATCAGAGCAGCGGGGGTAAAAATAGGAGATCACCGGGGGTAATAACAGGGGATCACCGGGGGTAATAACGGGATCACAGGGGGTAAAAATAGGGGATCACCGGGGGTAATAATAAGAGATCACCGGGGGTAATAATAAGAGATCACCGGGGGTAATAATAGGGGATCACAGGGGGTAATAATAGGGGATCACCGGGGGTAATAATAGGGGATCACAAGGGGTAATAATAGGGGATCACAGGGGGTAATAATAGGGGATCACAAGGGGTAATAATAGGGGATCACAGGGGGTAATAATAGGGGATCACAAGGGGTAATAATAGGGGATCACCGGGGGTAATAATAGGGGATCACCAGGGGTAATAATAGGGGATCACCGGGGGTAATAATAGGGGATCACAAGGGGTAATAATAGGGGATCACCGGGGGTAATAATAGGGGATCACAAGGGGTAATAATAGGGGATAACCGGGGGTAATAATAGGGGATCACCGGCGCTAATAATAGGAGATCATCGGGGAGTAATAATAGGGAATCACCAGGAGTAATAATAGGAGATTATCGGGGAGTAATAATAGGGGATCACCGATGGTAATAATAGGGTGTCACGGTTAATAATAGGAGATCACAGGGGGTAATAATAGGGGATAACCAGGGGTAATAAAAGGGGATCTCCGGGGAGTAATAATAGGGGATCACAGGGGGTAATAATAGGGGATCACCAATGGTAATAATAGGGGATCACAGGGTGTAATAATAGGGGATCACCGGGGGTAATAATAGGGGATAACCAGGGGTAATAATAGGAGATTATCGGGGAGTAATAATAGGGGATCACCGATGGTAATAATAGGGTGTCACGGGTAATAATAGGAGATCACCGAGGGTAATAATAGGGGATCACCGCGAGTAATAATAGAGGATCACAGGGGATAATAATAGGGGATCACCGGGGGTAATAATAGGGGATAACCGGGGGTAATAATAGGGGATCACAGGGGGTAATAATGGGGGATCACAGGAGGGTAATAATAGGGGATCACCGGGGGTAATAATAGGGGATCACAGGCAGTAATAATAGGGGATCACTGGGGGTAATAATAGGGGATCACAGGTGGTAATAATAGGGGATCACAGGGGATAATAATAGGGGATCACAGGGGTAATAATGGGGGATTACGGGAGGTAATAATAGGGGATCACAAGGGGTAATAATAGGGGATCACAGGGGGTAATAATAGGGGATCATTGGTTGGTAATAATAGGGGATCACAGGTGGTAATAATAGGGGATCACAGGTGGTAATAATAGGGGATCACAGGGGGTAATAATAGGGGATCACAGGGGTAATAATGGGGGATTACGGAAGGTAATAATAGGGGATCACAAGGGGTAATAATAGGGGATCACAGGGGGTAATAATAGGGGATCATTGGTTGGTAATAATAGGGGATCACAGGGTAAAAATAGGGGATCACAGGGGTAATAGGGGCTCACAGGAGTAATAATAGGCGATCACAGGGTTAATAGGGGATCACAGGGCTATTAGTAGGCAATCACGGGATAATAATAGGGGATCATGGGGGTAATAATAGGGGAATCACGGGGGGGGTAATAATAGGGGAATCACACAGTAATGAAAGAGTTCACAGGGATAATAATAGGGGATCGCGGGGATAATAATAGGGAATTACAGGTAGTAATAATGTTCCGTGGAAATGGGCTGTTTCTTTGTGTCGTTGCACATTTTGAGTTATTTCCATGGATTCTAAAGAAGCTGATTTTCAGACAGAGAGAAGCCGATCCATACTCTGTGACCCACACAGTGGGGCCCCATAAATCGCTGAATCAGAGGAATCTGGGTCCAGGCGCTTATCACCTCTGCTCCTCGGTGAGATGCTAATTCGTTAGAAGCAGTTCAGAGAAGGTTTACCAGATTAACTAGGTTTACTAGATTTATCCCCCCCACCCTTCTATCCCATTTTCTGTACTTTCCCCCACCCCCCCACCCCACCCCATCTCCAAAAGGGCTATCTGTTACTTGTTCCATGTTGTTCTTTCACACAATGCTACCCTTGTTCTGCTATTATCACATTATGCTTTCATACCTTTATCAGCACCATTTTTAGCCCTTACCACTACCATTAACACTCCCTTTGTCCTTTTGTTCATGACATATTTGTCATTCTCTCCTTTGACCCCACCTTTGTCCCCACCTAGGAGAGTGCGAGAGGAGGACCCTGGGACAGGCAGTCAGCAGCAACTAGAGGAGAGTGCAAGAGGAGGACCCTGGGACAGGCAGTCAGGAGCTAGTCCATCTAGAGGATCTAGCATCTAGTCTGTACTCAAGTAGGAGTAAGGGCAAAATAAAAGCAAGGTTCCATATTCTATTTTGTTAAGATATGTCTGGTGAGCTCAGTCCCGTGATTTGCACATCCTGCGCTATGTGGGAAATCCTAGACACTCCTGGCGGTCTGGATGACCATGTGTGCAGGAGGTGCATCCAACTGGAGCAACTCGAGCTCTGGGTTTTGGAGCTTGAGCGACAGCTGGGGGTGCTATAGTGCATTCATGAGGCTGAGAGGTTCGTGGATAGCACGTTTCAGGATATGGTCACCCTGCAGCTTAAGGAAGTACAAGCAGAGAGGGAATGGGTGACCACCAGACAGAAGAAGGGGATCAGGCAGCTAGTGAGGGAATCCCCCGAGTGCATCTCGCTTGCAAACCGCTTTTGGAAAACAGTGAGAGTGATGGTTCCTTTGTGGCGGCCAACCAGAGCCAAGGCCAGGGCACTGTGGGTGGTCCAGCTGCTCAGGAGGGAGGAAGAAGTGTGGAAGGGCAATGGTCATAGGGGATTCGTTAGTGAGGGGAGTAAACAGGCACTTCTGCAGCCGTAGACGTGACTCCAGGATGGTATGTTGCCTCCCAGGTGCCAGGGTCAAGGATGTCACGGAATGGCTGCAGGGCATTCTGAAGGGGGAGGGTGAACAGTCAGAGGTCGTGGTCCATGTTGGGACCAATGACATAGAAAGAAAGAGAAACGAGGTCCTGCAAGCAGACTTTAGGGAGTTAGGTAGTAAATTGAAAAGCAGGACTTCAAAGGTAGTAATCTCCGGATTACTCCCAGTGCCACACAGTAGTGAGTATAGGAACAGAAGGATAGAGCGGATGAATGCGTGTCTGGAGAGGGTACAGGAGAGAGGGCTTTAGATTCCTGGGGCATTGGGACTGTTTCTGGGGGAGGTGGGACCTGTACAAGTTGGACGGGTTACATTTGAACAGGAACTGGACCAACATCCTCGCAGGGAGGTTTGCTAATGCTGTTGGGGTGGATTTAAACTAAATTGGCAGGGGATGAGATCCTGAAAAGTAGTTCAGAGGGGAGAGAAGTTGAGATGGAATTAGAAGTTAAAACGCTAGTAAGTGAGTCTGGAAGGCAGAGGAAACATAGGCTAGATAAGAAGTGAGTTTAGCAAGGCTAAACGGAATATATTTTAATGCAAGGAGCCTGAGGAATAAGACAGATGAGCTGAGGGCACAGATAGACACATGGGAGTATGAGATCATAGCTATAACCGAGACTTGGCTAAAAGAAGGGCAGGATTGGCAGCTCAACATTCCTGGTTATAGGGTATTCAGACAAGATAGAGAGGGGGATAGAAGAGGAGGAGAGGTCGCAATATTGATCAAGGAATCAATTATAGCAGTGAAGGGGGATATCTTGGAAGGATCATCAAATGAGGCCATATGGGTAGAAGTAAAAAACCCAAAAGGGGCAAACACGCTGCTGGGTGTGTACTATAGGCTCCCAAACAGTCAGGGAGAGATAGAGGATCAAATATGTAATCAAATTTCAGAGAAGTGTAAGAATAACAAGACAGTAATAGTAGGGGATTTTAACTACCCAAATATTAACTGGGATAGTTTTAGTGTGCAAGGTAGGGAGGGAGCAAAATTCTTAAATTGCATCCAGGACAGCTTTTTTAGCCAGTACGTAGAAAGCCCAACAAGAGAGGGGGCAGTTCTGGACCTGATATTTGGAAATGAGCCAGGGCAGGTGGAAGGTGTATCAGTCGGGGAGCATTTCGGACATAGTGACCATAACTCAGTTAGATTTGAGGATAGTTATGGAAAAGGATAAGGTTGGGCCGGGAATAAAAGTTCTAAACTGGGGAAAGGCTAATTTTACTAAGATGAGATACGATTTGGCCCAAGTGGACTGGGAGCAGCTACTTGCAAATGAAACTGTGTCAGAGCAATGGGAGGCATTCAAGGGGGTAATAGCAAGAGTACAGGGCAAATATGTTCCCGTAAAGACAAAGGGGGGACCAAGTCTGGAGAATTCTGGATGTCAAGAGACATAAAGGTCAGGATTAAGAAAACAAAAGAGAAGCTTATGGCAGATACCGAGGGCTCAATACAGCAGAGTCCCTAGAGGAGTATAAAAAGTGCAGGGGAAACTTAAAAAGGAAATTAGGAAAGCTAAGAGTGTGCATGAGAAAGCATTTGGTGGTAGAATAAAGGAAAACCCAAAGGGGTTTTTAAAATATATACAGAGCAAGAGAATAACTAGGGAAAGAGTCGGGGCAATTAGAGACCATGGAAGTAATGTGTGTGTGGACCCGGAAGACGTGGGTACAATCCTCAATGAATACTTTGCGTCAGCCTTCACAATGGAAAAGGATGACGCAGATATAGACATGAGGGTGGAGGACTGTGAAATATTAGAGGAAATTAACATAGAGAGAGAGGAGGTACTAGCGGGTTTAGCGGCCTTAAAAGTGGATAAATCCTCAGGCCTGGATGTGATGTATCCCACGCTGTTGAGAGAGGCAAGGGAAGAGATATCAGGGGCCCTGGCAGTAATTTTCAAATCCTCTCTGGTCACAGGTGAGGTGCCAGAGGACTGGAGGACTGCAAACATTGTCCCATTATTAAAAAAGGGAGGAAGGGATAGACCATGAAATTGGACCAGTCAGTCTAACCTCAGTGTTGGGGGAAGTTACTAGAAAGAATTCTGAGGGCAGAATATACCTGCGCTTGGAGAGACACAGATTAATCAGGGATAGTCAGCATGGATTTGTTAAGGGAAGGCCGTGTTTCACAAATTTGATTGAATACTTTGAGGAGGTAACCAGGAGTGTTGATGAGGGTAATGCATTTGATGTGGTCTGCATGGACTTTAGCAAGGCTGTTGATAAGGTCCCTCATGGCAAACTGGTCAAGAAAGTAAGAGCCCTTGGGATCCAAGGCAAAGTGGCATGTTGGATCCAAACTTGGCTGAGAGGCAGGAAGCAGAGGGTGATGGTAGAGGGATGTTTCTGTGGTCGGAAGTCTGCTTCCAGTGGGGTTCTACAGGGCTCGGTGCTGGGGCCCTTGCTGTTTGTGGTGTACATAAATGATTTCTGGACTTAAATGTAGGGGGTATGATCAAGAAGTTCGCGGATGACATGAAAATTGGTAGGGTGGTAAATAGTGAAGAGGATAGCCATAAACTGCAGGAGGATATCAATGGACTGGTCAGGTGGACAGAGCAGTGGCATAGTGGTATCGTCACTGGGCTGGTAATTCAGAGACCCAGGGTAATGCTCTGGGGACCCAGGTTTCAATCCCACCACAACAGATGATGAAATTTGAATTCGATAAAAACAATCTGGAATTAAAAGTCTGTTGATGACCATGAAACCATTGTCGATTGTTGTAAAAACCCATCTAGTTCACTAATGCCCTTTAGGGAAGGAAATCTGCCGTCCTTACCTGGTCTGGCCTACATGTGACTCCAGACCCACAGCAATGTGGTTGACTCTTAAATGCCCTCTGAACAAGGGCAATTGGGGATGGGCAATAAATGCTGGCCCAACCAGCGACATCCACATCCCATGAACGAATATAAAAATAATGGAATTCAATCTGGAAAAGTGTGAGGTAATGCACTTGGGGAGGGCTAACAAGGCAAGGGATTACACTATGATTGGAAGGACCCTGGAAAGTACTGAAGATCAGAGGGACTTTGGTATGCATGTCCACAGATCCCTGAAGGTAGCAGGGCAGGTAGATAAGGTGGTTAAGAAGGCATATGGGATACTTGCCTTTATTAGCCGAGGCATAGAATACAAGAGCAGGGAGGTTATGCTGGAACTGTATAAAACGCTGGTTAGGCCACAACTGGAGGACTACGTGCAGTTCTGGCCACCACATCATAGGAAGGATGTGATGACACTGGAGAGGGTGCAGAAGAGATTTACCAGGATGCTGCCTGGGCTGGAGGGTCTGAGCTATGAGGAAAGATTGGATAGGCTGGGGTTGTTTTCCTTGGAGCAGCAAAGGTTGAGAGGGGGACCTGATAGAGGTGTATAAGATTATGAGGGGCATAGATAGGGTGGATAGGAAGGCACTTTTCCCATTAGTAGAGGGGTCAATAACCAGGAGGCATAGATTTAAGTTAAGTGGTAGAAGGTTTAGAGGGGAGTTGAGGAGAAATTTTCTCACCCAGAGGGTGGTGAGAGTCTGGAACTCACGGCCTGAAAGGGTGGTTGAGTCAAAAACTCTCGTAACTTTTAAGAAGTATTTAGATATTCACTTGCATTGCCATAGCCTCCAGGGCTATGGGCCAAGTGCTGGAAAATGGGTTTAGTGTAGTCAGATCTTTGTTGACCGGCGCAGACATGATGGGCCGAATGACCTCCTTCTGTGCTGTAGACGCCTATGAGTCTACCGCTGGCCTTCTATCCTGCTTCACCTGCTCCACCCCACTTAAACAGTATAAATTTCATCACATTTCCACTTCTCTTTAGCTCTGAAGGAGAGTCACACAGACTCGAAACGTTAACTCTGTTTCTCTCTCCACAGATGCTGCCAGACCTGCTGAGTTTTTCCAGCATTTTCTGTTTTTGTTACTAGATTAATACCTGGAATGGGCAGGTTGTCTTATGAGGAAAGGTTGGACAGGCTAGGTTTGTATCTGCTGGTGTTTAGAAGAGTAAGAGGTGACTTGAATGAAACATATCAGATCCTGAGGGGATAAGGGGCCGCCCATTTAGGACAGAGATGAGGAAAAACTTTTTTCTTGGAGGCTTGTGAGACTTTGGACTTTTCTTCCTCAAATGGTGGTTGGGGCAGAGGCCTCGAATATCTTTAAGGCAGAGGTGGATAGATTCTTGATAAACAAGGGGGGTGAAAGGTTATCGGGGGTAGGCGGGAATGTGGGGTTGAGGTTACAATCAGATCAGCCATGATCTTATTGAATGGTGGAGCAGGCTCGAGGGGCCGAGTGGCCTCCTCCTGCTCCTAATTCGTATGTTCTCTTTGTGGGATCTTGCTGTGCACAAATTGGCTGTTGTGTTTCTGACATTACGGCAGTGACGACACTTCAGAAAGATTTCATTGGCCCTGAAACGCTTTGGGATATCCTGAGGTTGAGAAGGGCGCTATACAAATGCAAGGTCTTGCTTTCGTAGAGATATTTTTGTGAGTATTTCTGCCTGTGACTGGCCCTTCCAATAACAACCCTATAACCCTCATCATCCACCAGAATGGAATCTGTAATTAAAATCACACCAGTTTTCCATTCTGAGAGTGGTAAGCGTGGGTAATGAAAGTAAACTTAGTGCAGGAATTTCAGTTTAACATCCGATTTTGAAATACTGTGTCATCAACACTTCCATTCCTCCTTCAACATCTACCCCATTATTCGACAGAGTCAGATCCCACCATTGATCTGGAGCAGTCACGGCCAGTAATTTAAACCACAGGATCACAGAAGTGTTACGATGCCAAAGGAGGCCATTCAGCCCATCATGTCTGCACCCACTCTCCAAATGAGCATCTCACCTCGTGCCATTCTCCTGCCACTGGACACTGGCTTCCAGTCACTAAAGCATCCTTCTGTCGTCACCCTCTGTCTCCTACAACTAAGCCAATTTTGAATCCACCTTATCAAATTACCCTGTATCCCATGTGCCTTTGCCTTCTTTATAAGTCTCCCATGTGGGACCTTGTCAAAGGCTTTGCTGAAATCCATATTAACTACATCAACTGCACTACCCTCATCTACACACCTGGTCACCTCCTCAAAAAATTCAATCAAATTTGTTAGGCATGACCTCCCTCTGACAAAGTCATGCTGACTATCCCTGATCAAACCTTGCCTCTCCAAGTGGAGATAGATACTCTCCTTCAGAATTTTCTCCAATAGTTTCCCTACCACTGATATGAGACTCACTGGCCTGGCTTATCTCTACAACCCTTCTTAAATAGCGGAACCACATTAGCTGTTCTCCAGTCCTCTGACACCATCCCCATGGCCAGAGAGGAATTAAAAATTTGGTTCAGAACCCTTGTGATCTCTTCCCTTGCCTCCCTCAGCAGTCTGGGACACAGACCATCCGGACCTGGAGATTTGTCCACTTTTAAGCCTGCCAACGCCTCCAATACCTTGTCACTCCCTTTATCAATTTGCTTAAGAACCTCGCGGTCTCTCTCCCCGAGTTCAATACCTTCATCCTCATTCTCTTGGGTGAAGACAGATGTGAAGTATTCATTCAACACTCTAGTGATGTCCTCTGGCTTCACCCATAGATTGCCCCCTTGGTCACCTTATCCCTGGTTATCCTCTTCCCATTGATATACTTATAGAATATCTTGGGATTTTCCCTACTTTTACTAGCCAGAGCTTTCTCATATCCCCTTTGCTCTCCTAATTGCTTTCTTAAGCTCCACCTTGCACTTTCTGTACTCCACTAATGCCTCCGCTGAATTGCTTCCCTTGTACCTGCTAAAAGCCTCTCTTTTCCTTCTCACTGTAACCTGAATATCTCTGATCATCCATGGTTCTCTGGGCTTGTTACTCCTTCCTATCACCCTAGAGGGAACATGTTGAGCCTATACCCTCCCCATTTCCTTTTTGAACACCCCCCACTGTTCCTCTGTAGATTTCCCCACAAGTAACTGTTCCCAGTCTACCTTGGCCAGGTCCTGCCTTATTTTACTAAAATCCACTCTCCCCCAATCCAAAACATATTTTTGCAACTTGTCGATTTCTTTGTCCATAACAAACTTAAACTGTACCATGTTGTGGTCGCTATCGCTAAAATGCTCGTCCACCATCACCTCCTCCAATTCCTCCTCAGCCAGCTCCTCTCCCCGTTGCAGTGCCAGGTTGTAAAGGATGCACCAGACGATGATGATGTGTGACACCCTCTGCGGACTGTACTGCAGGGCTCCACCAGACTGGTCCAGGCACCGGAACCGCATCTTCAGCATCCCGATGGTCTGTTCCACCAAGTTGTGAGCTGCTGCATGAGCCTCATTATAGTGTCGCTCTGCTGCAGTCTGAGGCCGCCACACGGGTGTCATCAGCCACGGCCTCTGTGTGTAACCCTTGTCCCCGAGGAGCCACCCCTGCAGCCTCTGGGGACCCTGGAAGACTCCAGGGATCTGCGAGTGACTCAGGATGTAGGCGTTGTGCACAATCCCTGGAAACTGTGCGCCTTCCTGCATGATGCGTTTCTGGTGGTCGCACAACAGCTGCATATTTAGTGAGTGGAAACCCTTGCAGTTGATGAAGTTCACCGAGTGTAGCGATGGAGACCTGAGCATCACATGAGTGCAGTCGATTGCACCCTGTACCTGTGGGAAAAGTGGGAGGCGATACACTTTGGAAGGAGTAATTTGACAAGGAAGTATTCAATGAACGGCATAGCACTAGGAAGTTCTGAGGAACAAAGGGACCTTGGCGTGTGTGTCCATAGATCTCTGAAGGCAGAGGGGCCAGTTAGTGGGGTGGTGAAAAAGGCATATGGGACACTTGCCTTTATCAATTGAGGCATCGATTACAAAAAGTAGGGAGGTCATGTTGGAGTTGTGTAGAACCTTGGTGAGGCCACAACTGGAGTACTGTGTGCAGTTCTGGTCGCCACATTATAGGAAGGATGTGATTGCACTGGAGGGGGTGCAGAGGAGATTCACCAAGATGTTGCCTGGGATGAAACATTTAAGTTATGAAGAGAGGTTGGATAGACTTGGGTTGTTTTGGTTGGAGCAGAGAAGACTGAGGGGCGACCTGATCGAGGTGTACAAGATTATGAGGGGCATGGACAGGGTGGATAGGGAGCAGCTGTTCCCCTTAGTTGAAGGGTCAGTCACAAGGAGGCATTAGTTGAAGGTGAAGGGCAGGAGGTTTAGGGGGAATGTGAGGAAAACTTTTTTACCCAGAGGGTGGTGATGATCTGGAATGCGCTGTCTGGGAGGGTGGTGGGGGCGGGTTGCCTCACATCCTTTAAAAAGTACCTGGATGAGCACTTGGCACATCATAACACTCAAGGCTATGGGCCAACTGCTGGTAAATGGGATTAGGTAGGTAGGTCAGGTGTTTCTCACGTGTCGGTGCAGTCTCGATGGGCCGAAAGGCCTCTTGCACTGTGATTCTGTGAGGAGCTGGAGGTCTCCTCCGATGAGGAGGATACTGATGGCGATGAGGATGAGGGGGTCCTTGGTGGTGACGATGACGGGGATGAGGCTCTCACACTGGCTAGTGCACAGCAACACTGGTCACAGATGCTGGTATGATGGAGGCCAGCCCCACCTTAATGGTGCTGAGAGCACACAGAGAGAATGAGAGAACTCTGTGGCACCTGTCCACTACATTCTGGCAGCAATGACCAGCACCGCCGAGGTGCAGGTATCAGTAATGTTCCCAGGGAGTGTGAGGCTGGACCATCACTTTGGTCTGAAGGCTGCAAAGACACAGGGAAGAGCCCCTGGACTGAGACACCTGCCTTTATCTTGTGCAGAAAGGTTTCACATCTGCGTGACAAGAACACTGCTCATCAGAACAAGGAGTCACAGGCAGGGAGACATTCTTAGGAGTTTATTGACAATAGTGAACAGTATGTACAAGTGATCAACACCTGTGCTCAGGCTGTGCAATTACTTTTTCCTAACTTTCCTAACCCTGCTGCTAAGTCTTGGTGCTCCCCGGACATCCACAGTGGAGCTGGAGGCAGCCTGCTGACTGAGACGCCCTGTCTGTGATGACTTTGGCGGGCGTCCTCTGGAGGACCAAGACTTGGAGGGCCCCTGGCTGACTCCATGAGGGGAAGGGGAAGCTGGAGTGAGATCCAGCTGTCCAGAATTCCTCTCGCGTACACACTGTTGGAGGCCAACTATGGCATCAGCAATGGAGTTCAGCCTGTGCAGCAGTGCAGGAGCGACGTCCTAAGACCATTAGACCATAAGACATAGGAGCAGAAATTAGGTCCTTCGGCCCATCGAGTCTGCTCCGCCATTCAATCATGGCTGATAAGTTTCTCAACCCCATTCTCCCACCTTCTCTCCGTAACCTTTGGTACCCTTACCAGTCAAGAAGCTACCTATCTCGGTCTTAAATGCACTCAATGACCTGGCCTCCACAGCCTTCTGTGGCAATGAATTCCATAGATTCACCACTCTCTGGCTAAAGAAGTTTCTCCTCATCTCTGTTCTAAAAGGTCTTCCCTTCACTCTGAGGCTGTGCCCTCGGGTCTCTCCTACTAATGGAAACATCTTCCCCATGTCCACTCTATCCAGGCCTTTCAGTATTCTGTAAGTTTCAATCAGATCCCCCGTCATACTTCTAAACTCCATCAAGTATAGACCCAGAGTCCTTAAACGTTCCTCATATGTTAAGCCTTTCATTCCTGGGATCGTTCTCATGAACCTCCTCTGGACCCTCTCCAGGGCCAGCACATCCTTCCTGAGATACGGGGCCCAAAATTGCTCACAATATTCTAAATGTGGTCTGACCAGAGCCTTCTAAAGCCTCAGCAGCACATCCCTGCTTTTATATTCTAGTCCTCTCGAAATAAATGCCAACATTGCATTTGCCTTCCTAACTACCGACTCAACCTGCAAGTTAACCTTAAGAGAATCCTGGACTAGGACTCCCAAGTCCCTTTGCACTCCAGATCTCTGAATTCTCTCCCCATTTAGAAAATAGTCTATGCCTCTATTCTTCCTACCAAAGTGCATGACCTCACACTTCCCCACGTTGTATTCCATCTGCCACTTCTTTGTCCATTCTCTTAACCTGTCCAAATCCTCTGCAGTCTCCCCGCCTCCTCAATACTACCTGTCCCTCCACCTATCTTTGTATCATCTGCAAACTTAGCCAGGATGCCCTCAGTTCCTTCATCTAGATCATTAATGTATAAAGTGAAAAGTTGTGGTCCCAACACTGACCCCTGCGGAACTCCACTAGTCACCGGCCGCCATCCTGAGAAGGACCCCCTCATCCCCACTCTCTGCCTCCTGCCAGACAGCCAGTCTTCTATCTATGCTAGTACCTTGCCTCTAACACCATGGGCTCTTACCTTACTGAGCAACCTCCTGTGCGGCACCTTGTCAAAGGCCTTCTGGAAGTCCAAGTAGATAATATCCATTGGCTCTCCTTTGTCTAACCTACTCATTACCTCCTCAAAGAATTCTAACAGATTTGTCAGACATGACCTCCCCTTGATGAAACCATGCTGACTTTGCCCTATTTTACCATGCACTTCCAAGTATTCTGAAATCTCATCCTTAATAATGGACTCTAAAATCTCACCAACGACCGAGGTCAGGCTAATCGGCCTGTAATTTCCCGTCTTTTGCCTCACTCCCTTCTTAAACAGGGGGGTTACATTAGTGATTTTCCAGTCCTCTGGGACCCTCCCTGACTCGAGTGATTCCTGAAAGATCACCACTAACGCCTCCACTATCTCTTCAGCTATCTCCTTCAGAACTCTGGGGTGTAATCCATCTGGTCCAGGTAATTTATCCACCTTCAGACCTTTCAGTTTTCCTAGCACCTTCTCCTTGGTAATGACCACCATACTCACCTCTGCCCCCCCAACTCTCTTGAACATTGGGGATGTTACTCGTGTCTTCCACCGTGAAGACTGACGCAAAGTACCTATTCAGTTCCTCCGCCATTTCTTTGTTCCCCACTACTACTTCTCCAGCATCATTTTCCAGCGGCCCAATGTCCACTTTTGCCTCTCTCTTACCCTCTATATATCTAAAAAAACTCTTGCAATATTCCTTTATATTACTGGCTAGTTTACCCTCATATTTAATCTTCTCCCTCCTTATTTCTTTTTTAGTTGTCCTCTGTTGGTCTTTGTAGGCTTCCCAATCCCCTGGTTTCCCACTGCTCTCCACTGCATTGTATGCTTTCTCTTTATCTTTTATGCTGTCCCTGACTTCCCTTGTCAGCCATGGTTGCCTTGTCCTCCCTTTAGTATGCTTCTTCTTCCTAGGGATGAATTTTTGCTGTGTCTCCCAAATTACTCCCAGAAACTCCTGCCATTGCTGTTCCACTGTCTTTCCTGCTAGGCTCATCTCCCAGTCAATTCTGGCCAGCTCCTCCCTCATGCCTCTGTAGTTGCCTTTATTCAACTGTAATACCGTTACATCTGATTCCAGCTTTTTCCTCTCAAATTGCAGGGTAAATTCTATCATATTATGGTCACTTCCTCCTAAGGGTTTCTTCACCTTAAGCTCCCTTATCAAATCTGCCTCATTACACATCACTAAATCTAGAAATACCTGTTCCCTAGTGGGCTCCACCACAAGCTGCTCCAAAAAGCCATCTCGTAGACATTCCACAAATTCCTTTTCTTGGGATCCACTACCAACCTGATTTTCCCAGTGTGCCTGCATATTGAAATCCCCCATGATCACTGTAACCTTGCCTTTCTTACACACCTTTTCTATCTCCTGGTGTATCTTGTGCCCCACATCCTGACTACTGTTTGGAGGCCTGTACATAACTCCCATTATGGTTTTTTCACCTTTGCGGTTCCTCAACTCTACCCACACAGATTCTACATCATCTGACCCTACATCATTTCTTACTATCGATTTAATTTCATTTCTTACTAACAAAGCAACCCCACCCCTCTGCCAACCTGCCTATCTTTTCGATAGGATGTATATCCTTGGATATTTATCTCCCAGTCCTGATCCCCTTGCAGCCATGTCTCCGTGATGCCCACCACATCACACCTGCCAATTTCAATCTGCGCCACAAGCTCATTTACCTTATTTCGTATACTGCGTGCATTCAGATACAACACCTTCAGTCCTGTATTTCCCGTCCCCTTTCTCATTGTCGTCCCTTTATCTGATGTGCTTGAAGTTAGATTCCTAGCCCTTTCCAAACACTCTGTCCTATTTTGTGTTCTGGGGACTTTAATAGCCTCTCCTGGGCTCTCCTTTCTTTTCAGTTTTTTCATAATTTTCCATGAAATTGAATCCACCCCCCCATACGCTAACCTGCTGCTTTGTTTCCCATTAGTCATACTTCTTGGAGTTTTACCCTTTGCTTCCCCCCCACTTTCTAGTTTAAAGTCCTGTTGACCACCCTATTTACCCTTTTCGCTAGAACATTGGTCCCAGATCGGTTCAGGTGGAGACAGTCCCAACGGTACAGATCCCTCCTGTTCCAATACTGATGCCAGTGCCCCACGAAATGGAACCCCTCTTTCCCGCACCACTCCTTTAGCCACGTGTTTACTTTCCTTATTCTCGCGTCCCTATGCCAATTTGCACATGGCTCGGGTAGTAATCTGGAGATTATAACCCTTGAGGACCCGTTCTTTAATTTAGTTCCTAGTTCCTGATAATCCCCAAACAGGTCCTCTTTCCTAGTCTTACCTATGTTATTTGTCCCGACATGGACCACAACAACTGGATCCTCCCCCTCCCTCTCCAATATCCTTTCAAGCCGGTCAGAGATGCCCCTCACCCTGGCACCGGGCAGGCAACATACCATGTGGGACTCTCGATCCTGCTTACAAAGGATGCTATCAATTCCCATAATTACAACTACCACTTGTCTTTTTGCTCCCCCCTCTTGAATGGCCTCCTGTGCCACGGTGCCGTGGTCAGCTGGCTCATCCTCCCTCCAGCCCTGTTCCTCATCCACACAGGGAGCAAGAGTTCCTCCAGCAACCAACACTTGCTGCAGATGTGGTCACTGCGGCTCGCAATGGGATCTGCCAGCTCCCACATCATACAGCTACAGCACATCACCTGCCCAGCCATATCAACTTAGATAATTAATTTATTAATTAGCTTTGGAGTGTTTTTTATCCAAATTTGGTGCAGATTTCCTACCAACCAATCAGGTCACAGCTTTCCTGTGATGTCACGTTTTCAGTTTTGGCTTCAGTTACTCTGTGCCCCGAGGTTACCGCTCCGGTGCTCCTCCCTCCGAGTCTGCTCGCTGGAGACAAGGCCGCGAATCCCCGAGGTAAGCTAGATTTATACTCACCTCTCCGGTGCTCCTCCCTCCGAGTCTGCTTCCAGGATTTACTCACCAATCAGCTGCTTTTTCATTAAAATCCACTTTCAGAAGAGTGTCCCTCGCAGGTCTGGTGCAGTCCTGAAGGCACTGCCTCTTCCTCCCTCTCTTTTTTTTAGGTTTGAGGAGGAGGGAGGGATGGAAATACTACAGAAATGTAATGTTTAGGGCTATTCCGTTCTTTGACAGTGGGTCCTCCTCAATTCCCTCCTGAGTCGCGGTGTCTGCGGTGACTTCTCCCAGAATGCTTCAGTCACTCCTCACCAGCGCCCTCTGTTGGATGCGCTTCTTCCTGTTAAGTACAAGAGTCCTTATCCTCAATTCCCTCCTGAGTCGCGGTGGCTGCGGTGACTTCTGCCAGAATTTTTTTTTTGAAAAATATACTTTATTCATAAAATATCTGGAAGAACATTCCAAAACATTTCAAAATCACCCTCACAAAAGTACAATCAGGTTCAACTTTTACACATGGATCACAAGATGCATCAATACAATCAATGAATATTACAATCATTTCAATCTGGTCAATGCAGTCAATCAGACAATGGTATTGGAGTTATCAGCATACATCATGTTGCATTCTGAGGTGCTTCAATACAATTATAATACAATTAGTATTCAATGCACACATTCATTTTGAGCTGTACAGCCCGAGGGGCTCTCAGCAGTTCCCAGCCCCTCGGTGCACTGTGGCAGAATGTTCTTAGACAGCGACCTTTCCCCATTGCGCCTTTGCGGCAGCTGCCCCAAGCTTTAGTGCGTCCCTCAGTATGTAGTCCTGGACATTGGGATGTGCCAGTCTGCAACACTCGGTCGGGGACAGCTCTTTGCGCTGGAAGACCAACAAGTTTCGGGCAGACCAAACAGCGTCTTTCACCGAGTTGATGATCCTCCAGCTGCAGTTAATGTTTGTCTCGGTATGTGTCCCTGGGAACAGCCCGTAGAGCACAGAGTCCTGTGTCACAGAACTGCTCGGGATGAACCTCGATAGAAACCACTGCATCTCTCTCCAGACCTTCTTTGCAAAGGCACAATCCACAAGGAGGTGAACAACGGTCTCGTCCCCACCACAGCCACCTCGAGGGCAACGTGCGGAGGGGGTGAGACTCCTGGCGTGTAGGAAGGATCTGATGGGGAGGGCCTTTCTCACCACCAGCCAAGCTACGTCTTGGTGCATGTTGGAAAGTTCTGGCGATGAGGCATTCTGCCAAATGACTTTGACAGTCTGCTCGGGGAACCATCCCACAGGATCCACCATCTCCTTTTCCCTCAGGCCCTCTAAGACGTTACGTGCTGACCACTGCCTGATGGACTTGTGGTTAAAGGTGTTTCTCTGCATAAATTTTTCCACCAGGGACAGGTGGTACGGCACGGTCCAACTACTTGGAGCGTTCCGCGGCAGCGTGGCCAGACCCATCCTTCACAACACCGGGAACAGGTAGAACCTCAGCACGTAGTGACACTTGGTGTTTGCGTACCGAGGGTCTACGCACAGCTTGATGCAGCCGCACACAAAGGTGGCCATCAGTATGAGGGTGATGTTGGGCATGGTTTTTTCCCCTTTATCTAGAGGCTTGTACATCGCGTCCCTGCGGACACGATCCATTTTCGACCTCCAGATAAAGCGAAAGATGGCTCGGGTGATCGCCATTGCGCAGGAGTCTGGAATGGGCCAGACCTGCACCACGTACAGCAACAGTGAGAGTGCCTCACACCTGATGACCAGGTTCTTACCCGCAATGGAGAGGGAGCGTCACTCCCACATGCCCAGTTTCCTTTTCACCATAGACACTCGCTCCTTTCAGTTTCTAACACATGCCCCAGTCCCTCCGAACCATATCCCCAGCACCTTCAGGCCGTCAGTCCTGACGGTGAAGGGGACAAAGGATCGGTCAGCCCAGTTCCCAAAGAACATGGCCTCGCTCTTCCCACAATTTACCTTGGCTCCCAGGACCAGTTTGAACTGGTTGCAGATCTGGATCAGTCTGCGCACCGACAGCGGATCTGAGCAGAAGACGGCGACATCGTCCATGTACAGGGAGGCTTTGACCTCAGTGCCTCCACTGCCTGGGATCGTCACTCCTCTTATGCCCGGATCCTTCCTGATGGACTCAGCAAAGGGTTCTATGCAACACACAAACAGGACAGGGGAGAGAGGGCAGCCCTGCCTGACTCCAGATTTAATAGGAAAGCTATCTGATTCCCACCCATGGGCTTCTCCCAGAATGCTTCAGTCACTTCTCACCAGCACCCTCTGTTGGATGCTCTTCCTCCTGTTGAGTGCAAGAGTCCTTCTCCCTCAGTCGCGGTGGCTGCGGTGACTTCTCCCAGAATGCTGGAGTCCTGGACCAAGTTCTCCATGGCGGCCGCCATCCTGCCAGTGTTGACCTCGGTGTGTTGCAATGCCGGCGCTATCACCTCAGCCTGAAGATGGACGGACTCCTCCATCATGCCTTGCAATCTGAGGAGTGCAGCGGACATCCCTTCCTGATGTTCCTGAGCTTGCCTTTACAGCTCCAGCATCTGTGACATGGCCGAGTCCAGAGGCTCCTCATCTGACTCCGACTCAGCAACGTTCTGGCCTCCAGCTGTCCTCTGAGTGCCGGGGACCTGGGAAGTCCCTGCCTCCACCTGCTGTGGATCAGACAGTGCGATGTGCTCACCAGATTGTGATCCCGAGGCTACTCTAAAGCCAGGTCCCACTGAGGCGCGTCTCTCTGTGCTAGTGGAGGGTGTGGGTGACACTGTGACAGGACTTCAGGGAGGGTGCCTCCAGATTCCTCTTCAGAGGTTTCTTCGGGGTTTGATTGGAGGCCCTGGGTCATGGACTCTGTCAGCTGTTTGCCAGATGTGCCTGTGAAAGCAAGAGGAGATAATTAGTACATGGCAGTGGCCTGTGAAAGAGGACACATCATTCATGGCATGGTTGTCTGATGGATGTTGTACTCATTTGATAGAGCAGCGCCGACCTCACTGTCAACACAGGGCCGGTCCGGATCATCGCCGGCCAGCTGGATGGCCCTGTTTTCGAATTCTGTCAGAACTTTGATCTCCGGCATCCCTCCACCTGTCTGCGACCTTTCCCTCCTGTTGTGAGCCAGTTTGACCTGCGTGGATAGGGATGGGGAGAGTGTATCAGGACGCCTGGTGGACCAGATGATAAGTGTGCCTGTCCTGTGTGGGTGGTGAGTGGTCCCATCGATGGGATGAGGACAATGCTGGTGTGTGTGAGAGGGTGAATGGTGCTGTCCCTCACACTGAGTGAGGGCCCTGTGGGTGTGTGTTGGGTTTGTGAGTGTGTGAGTTGGGAGTGATGAAAATAGTGTCTCACCCTGGGGAACGGAGGAGACCATTCACCCTCTTGGGGCACTGGGTGGCTGTCCTCCTCTGCAGGGCGTTTGCACTGACCACCACTGCCACCATCTCCCACGCCGGACTGGTCACGTTTCTGCCCATCCTGTGGCCAGAGTGGGGGGTACATCACATCGCGGCGGCCCCCACGGCATCCAACAGTCGCTCGAGGGACCCGTCGTTGAAGCGGGGGGGGTGGTGTTACAGTATTTTTTCCTTTGCTGGCCATGTCTCCCGGACAGCGGTGATGAGCTGGTGGCGATGAGCGCTTTGCTGCCTTTTAAAGATGGCGGCCGGCGTGATGCAACAGTGGGGTGTTGGCAGGCGGGCGAATGAGGGCCCCCCAACCCCGGAAACACATGTTTCGTGGGAGTGAATAAATAATGAGGTGGGCTCGGGATGATGTGGTGTGAAAACCCGCTATTTTCATCGGCGGGTAGGACTCCATTTTACCCACCTACTACTGCACTTAGTGCAATTCAGGGACAATTCTGCCCAAACTGGTGTAGTGGTTATGTTATTGGACAAATAATCCAAAAAAAAAGACTTAAAATCCCAAAATAGAAATTCAGGAATTTTGCGTTGAGTTTTACTAAAGTCCAAATATAAAAATCCAGTGTTAATAAAAGTGACCATGATGCGGGTACATTGTCATAAAAACCAAATGTGTTTACTCGTGTCCTTTAGGAAAGAAACCTGCCGTCCTTACCTAGTCTGGGCCTGAATGGAACAGTCACTCAACTGTATCGAAGCCCTTCTTAAGGCAACTAGAGAGGGGCAGTGAATGCCTGAGCTGTTCATGATTCCCACACACCACCAATAAAAAAAACAAGGTCAATCTTTCCATCCTCTATTCTGCCACACGGTGGTGCCAGTCATCATTGACAAGCGGGTCAAACACTCTCACAGGCAACGTATATGTCAGTCCCTTTTCAACTGGAACACTGGACTTTCATTACTTTTCTCAAACATACATTACTCCAACCTACACATTGTTGACTCTCAATGTGCGACAGTTCCTGAAGGTGCTGACTCTCACTGGGGGACAGTTCCTGAAGGTGCTGACTCTCACTGGGGGACAGTTCCTGAAGGTGCTGACTCTCACTGGGGGACAGTTCCTGAAGGTGCTGACTCTCACTGGGGGACAGTTCCTGAAGGTGCTGATTCTCACTGGGGGACAGTTCCTGAAGGTGCTGACTCTCACTGGGGGACAGTTCCTGAAGGTGCTGACTCTCACTGGGGGACAGTTCCTGAAGGTGCTGACTCTCACTGGGGGACAGTTCCTGAAGGTGCTGATTCTCACTGGGGGGGGACAGTTCCTGAAGGTGCTGACTCTCACTGGGAGATAGTTCCTGAAGGTGCTGACTCTCACTGGGGGACAGTTCCTGAAGGTGCTGACTCTTACTGGGGGACAGTTCCTGAAGGTGCTGACTCACTCTGGGGGACAGTTCCTGAAGGTGCCGACTCTCACTGGGGGACAGTTCCTGAAGGTGCTGACTCTCACTGGGGGGGGACAGTTCCTGAAGGTGCTGACTCTCACTGGGGGACAGTTCCTGAAGGTGCTGACTCTCACTGGGGGACAGTTCCTGAAGGTGCTGACTCTCACTGGGGGACAGTTCCTGAAGGTGCTGACTCTCTCTGGGGGACAGTTCCTGAAGGTGCTGACTCTCAGTGGGGGACAGTTCCTGAAGGTGCTGACTCTCTCTGGGGGACAGTTCCTGAAGGTGCTGACTCTCACTGGGGGACAGTTCCTGAAGGTGCTGACTCTCACTGGGAGACAGACCCTGAAGGTGCTGACTCTCACTGGGAGACAGACCCTGAAGGTGCTGACTCTCACTGGGAGACAGACCCTGAAGGTGCTCACTCTCAGTGTAGCATTCCCTCAGTATTGACCCTCTGACAGTGCAGCTCTCCCTCAGTACCGACCCTCTGACAGTGCAGTACTCTCTCAGTACTGACCTTCCAACAGTGCGGCACTCGCTCAGTACTGACCCTACGACAGTGCAGCACTCCCTCAGTTCTGACCCTACGACAGTGCAGCACTCCCTCAGTTCTGACCCTACGACAGTGCAGCATTCCCTCAGTATTGACCCTATGATGGTGCAGCACTCCCTCAGTACTGACCCTCCGACAGTGCAGCACTCCCTCAGTACTGATCCTCCGACAGTGCAGCACTCCCTCAGTACTGACCCTACGACAGTGCAGCACTCCCTCAGTTCTGACCCTCCAACAGTGCATCACTCCCTCTATACTGACCCTCAGACAGTGCATCACTCTCTCAGTACTGACCCTCCGACAGTGCAGCATTCCCCCATAAGAACACAAGAAACAGGAGCAGGAGTAGGCCATTCGGCCCCTCAAGCCTGCCCTGCCATTCAATAAGATCATGGCTGATCTGCCCCAGGTCTCAACTCCTCTTTCGTGCCAGCTCCTCATAGCCCTCAGCTCCCCGATATTTCAAAAATCTATCTACCTCCTCTTTAAATACTTTCAGTGATCTAGCCTCCACAACTCTCTGGGGTAGAGAATTCCAGACATTCACTACCCTCTGAGAGAAGAAATTCCTTCGCATCTCAGTTTTAAA
Organism: Cetorhinus maximus; assembly: GCF_964194155.1. Lineage (NCBI taxonomy): Eukaryota > Metazoa > Chordata > Chondrichthyes > Lamniformes > Cetorhinidae > Cetorhinus > Cetorhinus maximus. The sequence continues at coordinate 156,426,754 of NC_135884.1, forward strand.
TGAGTGTCCCCTTATTCTGTAACTATGTCCCCTAGTTCGAGATCCCCCCACTAGTGGAAACTTCTTCTCAACTTCTACCCTGTCAAGCCCCCTCAGAATTTTGTATGTTTCAATAAGATCACCCCTCATTCTTCTAAACTCTAATGAATAAAGGCCTAACCTGTTTAGCTGTTCTTGATAAGTCAACCCGTTCATCCCAGGAATCAGCCTAGTGAATCTCTTTTGAACTGCCTCCAATGCCAGTATATCCTTTCTTAAATACAGGGACCAAAACTGTACACAGTACTCCAGGTGCAGCCTCACCAACACCCTGTACAGTTGTAACAAGACTTCCCTATTTTTAAACTCCAAACCCCTAGCTATTCAGGCCAAAATTCCATTTGTCACCTTAATTACTTGCTGCACCTACATGATAGCTTTTTTTGTTTCATGCACAAGAACACCCAGATCCCTCAGTGCTGCACTTTTTGGAGTCTCTCTCCATTTAAATAATAACCTGCCTTTTGATTCTTCCTACCAAAGTGCATGACCTCACACTTTCCTACATTAAACTCCATCTGCCAAGTTTTTGCCCTCTCACTCAACCTGTCTATATCCCCTTGCAGATTCCTTATGTCCTCATCACAACATGCCCTCCCACCTATTTTTGTATTGTCAGCAAATTTGAATACATTACACTCTGCCCCCTCCTCCAAGTCATTAATGTAGATAGTAAATAATTGAGGCCCTAGGACAGATCCTTGTGGCACTCCACTAGTTACATCTTTCCAACCTGAAAAAGACCCATTAATCCCGACTTTCTGTCTTCTGTATGTTAACCAATCCTCAGTCCATGCTAATATATTGCCCCAATACCATGAGCTCCTATCTTGTGCAATAATCTTTTATGTGCCAACTTATCGACTGCGTTCTGGAAATCCAAATACACTACGTCTACCAGTTCCCCTTTATCAACTCTGCTTGTTATATCCTCAAAGAACTCTAGCAAATTTGTCAAACATGATTTCCCTTTCACAAAACCATGCCGACTCTGTTTGATTGCATTAAGCCTTTCTAAATGTGTTGCTATTTCTTCCTTAATAATGGACTCTAGCATTTCCCCAATGACAGATGTTCGACTGACTGGCCTATAGTTTCCTGCTTTTTGTCTCCCTCCCTTCTTGAGCAGGGTCATCACATTAGCAGTTTTCCAATCCGCTGGGACCTTCCCGGAATCCAATGAGTTCTGGAATATTTCCACCAATGCCTCCACTATCTATGCAGCCACTTCCTTTAAAACCCTTGGATGCAGGTCATCAGGTCCTGGCGACTTGTCTGCCTTTAATCTCATTAGTTTGTCAAATAATTTGTACCTCGTGATAGAGACCGTTACAAGATCTTTCCTCCCATTAGCTCCTTGCTTATTTGATATCTTTGGGATGTTTATAGTGTCCTCCACCGTGAAGACAGATGCAAAATATTGGTTTAAATTATCTGCCATTTCCCTGTTCCCCGTTATCAATTTTCCAGTGGCATCCTCCAAGGTCTCTACGCTCACTTTAGCCCCTCTCTCTTTTTATATACCAGTAGAAGCTCTTCCTGTTTGTTTTTATATTTCTTGCCAATTTACTTTGATAATCAATTTTTTCCCTCTTTATTAGCTTCTTAGCCATCTTCTGCTGGTTCCTAAAAGATTCCCAATCCTCTGGCCTACCACTAGTTTTCGCTATTTTGTATGCCTTAGTTATTGATTGGATACTCTCCTTGACCTTCTTTGTTAACCACAGATGGTTCATCCTTCTCATTGAGTCCTCCTTTTTGACCAGGATAAATTTTTGCTGAGCGTTATGAAATATCTGCTTAAATGTCTGCCACTGCTCATCCACTGACCTTCCCCTTAGTCTATTTTCTCAGCCTGCTTTAGACAACTCTTTCTTCATACCCCTGTAATTGCCCTTATTTAAGTTGAGGACACTGGTTTGAGGCTCGAGTTACTCTCCCTCAAACTGAATTTGAAATTCTACCATGTTGTGATCGCGACCCTCTAGAGGATCCTTAACTACAATATCTATTATTAGTTCCACCTCATTACATATTACTGGATCTAAAATAGCCTGTTCCTGGGTAGGTTCTGCATTGTATTGCTCTAAGAAGTGTGAGGTCATGCACTTTGGTAGGAAGAATAGAGGCATAGACTATTTTCTAAATGGGGAGAGAATTCAGAAATCTGGAGTGCAAAGGGACTTGGGAGTCCTGGTCTAGGATTCTCTTAAGGTTAACTTGCAGGTTGAGTCGGTAGTTAGGAAGGCAAATGCAATGTTGGCATTTATTTCAAGAGGACTAGAATATAAAAGCAGGGATGTGCTGCTGAGGCTTTAGAAGGCTCTGGTCAGACCACATTTAGAATATTGTGAGCAATTTTGGGCCCCATATCTCAGGAAGGATGTTCTAGCCCTGGAGAGGGTCCAGAGGAGGTTCACGAGAACGATCCCAGGAATGAAAGGCTTAACATATGAGGAACGTTTGAGGACTCCGGGTCTACACTCGATGAAGTTTAGAAGGATGAGGGGGGATCTGATTGAAACTTACAGAATGCTGAAAGGCCTGGATAGAGTGGACATGGGGAAGATGTTTCCATTAGTAGGAGAGACTAGGACCCGAGGGCACAGCCTCAGAGTAAAGGGAAGACCTTTTAGAACAGAGATGAGGAGAAACTTCTTCAGCCAGAGAGTGGTGAATCTATGGAATTCATTGCCACAGAAGGCTGTGGAGGCCAGGTCATTGAGTGTATTTAAGACCGAGGTAGATAGGTTGTTGATTGGTAAGGGGATCAAAGGTTACGGGGAGAAGGCGGGAGAATGGGGTGGAGAAGCTTATCAGCCATGATTGAATGGCGGAGCAGACTCGATGGGCCGAAGGACCTAATTTCTGCTCCTATGTCTTATGGTCTTATGGAAACAATCCCTGATGCACTCTACAAATTCATTTTCCATGTTACCCCTGCCAATCTGATTTACCCAGTCAATATGCAGATTAAAATCACCCATGACAATTGTAATGCCCTTCTTACATGCCTCCATTATTTCCCGATTTATACTTTGTCCTACAGTGAGGCAACTCTTCGGGGGCCTATAGATGACTCCCACCCATGACTTCTTCCCCTTGCTATTCCTTATTTCCACCCAAACTGATTCCACATCACGATCTATTGTACCTATATCACTACTCACCACTGCACTGATACCTTCCTTTATTAACAAAGCTACCCCACCTCCTTTCCCTATTTGCCTATTTTTCCGGAATGTCGAATACCCTTGAATATTGAGTTCCCAGTTTTGGTCACCCTACAACCAGGTCTCTGTAACAACTATCAAGTTATATTCATTTATTTCTATTTGTGCTGTTAACTCATCTATCTTGTTACAAGTGCTGCGTGCATTCAGATAAAGAGCCTTAAGCTTTGACTTTTTACCATTATTATTCATTCTGGTTCTAATTTCTGCTGCACTCTTCTGCTTATATTTTCTGCCCCTTCCTGTCACACTTTGATTATTGTTCTCGTCTTCACTACCCTGCACCTCTACTCTCCTATTTCTTTTTGATTTTTAAAATTTCCCTTCAATTGAACTCTCTCCCCACTAATTAGTTAAACGTCCTATCTACAACACTAGTTATTCGAGTCACCAGGACACCAGCCTGGTTCATCACTCAAACAGACCATAGCTGATGTGTTCTAGTCTCAGTGGGGTCTATCTGCCGCATTGAATCTTCCCAGTTTATTTAATCTCTTATGGGATGTTTTGCTCGACAGTATCATCTTAAAAGGGGGCCATGGGCTGGGGGCGGGTTTGCTGTGTGCAGGGCGCGACTTCAGTCAGGACAGGGACATTCATGGTCTCACTGTCTGAAACTTCAGCAGAGTCCGTGAGGAAGGGGTGAGGGAAAGCCGGGAGGACCGTGAATCGTCAGAACATTTCTTGTTTACTAGGCTCAGGTAATCTGGCAGAATTCCAAGCTATCAGTGTGACATCTCATTCGACATTGTTGGGACTAGTCAGGCTACATTCCACAGTTAGTGTTTCCATTGCACTGTCAGTATTGGAGCCATTGTGTTCTGCACACTCTCTGTGATTGTATCTGGCCTCATCCTTATAACATTTAGTCCCATTCTTTTTATCCAATGTTGCTCTTTCGACCATTTCTTTTTCTTACTTCTTGGAGTTGTAGGCACGTTACACGTGCCATTGCTTGTTCCTGACCAGCTATGCCTTCACGTCTGAGATTGAAGAGAGCGTCTCAGGGTACTGTTTGACTGCATCACAGCCAAACTCAACTCTGTCTTCACACAAAGTCCACACCAATGCACTTTTGCAGCAGGTGTCGTGAATACTTATTTGTGAGCGGGAGCCCAATTTGAGGATCTGGAGATTAACTCAGAGCATGGGTATGGTGACCGGAGCTCCTGGTTTTGCCAGGACTTTCCCGGTTTTTCATTAAATGTCCCGGTGTCCCAGAGGTCCCCAGCATCACAGATGTCAGTCTTCAGCCAATTCGATTCACTCCATGTGATATCAAGAAATGGCTGAAGATACTGAATGCTGCAAAGGCTATGGACCCTGACAATATTCCAGCAATAGTACTGAAGACTTGTGCTCCAGAACTTGCCGCACCCCTAGCCAAGCTGTTCCAGTACAGCTACATCACTGGCATCTATCCAGCTATGTGGAAAATTGCCCACATATGTCCTGTACACAAAAAGCAGGACAAATCCAACCCGACCAATTACCGCCCCATCAGTCTACTCTCCATCATCAGTAAAGTATTGGAAGGGGTCATCAACAGTGCTATCAAGCAGCACTTGCTTAGCACTAATTTGTTCACTAAGCCCAGTTTGAGTTTGCCAGGGCCACTCAGCTCCTGACCTCATTACAGCTTTGGTTCAACCATGGACAAAAGAGCTGAACTCCCGAGGTGAGGTGAGAGTGACTGCCCTTGACATCAAGGCAGCATTTGACCAAGTGTGGCATCAAGGAGCCCTAGCAAAACTGGAGTCAATGGGAATCAGGGGGGAAACTCTCCAGTGGTTGGAGTCATACCTAGCACAAAGGAAGATGGTTGTGGTTGTTGGAGGTCAGTCATCTCAGCTCCAGGACATCACTGCAGGAGTTCCTCAGGGTAGTGTCCTCGGCCCAACCATCTTCAGCTGCTTCATCAATGACCTTCCTTCCATCATAACGTCAGAAGTGGAGATATTCGCTGATGATTGCACAATGTTCAGCATCATTCGTGACTCCTCAGATACTGAAGCAGTCCATGTACAAATGCAACAAGACCTGGACAATATCCAGACTTGGGCTGACAAGTGGCAAGTAACATTCGCGCCACACAAATGTCAGGCAATGGCCATCTCCAACAAGAGAGAATCCAACCATCGCCCCTTGATGTTCAATGGCATTACCAACACCATTACCCCACTATCAACATTCTGGAGGTTACCATTGACCAGAAACTGAACTGGACTAGCCATATAAATACTGTGGCTACAAAAGCAGGTCAGAGGCTAGGAATCGTGCAACGAGTAACTCACCTCCTGGCTCCCCAAAGCCTGCCCACCATCTACAAGGCACAAGTCAGGAATGTGATGGAATACTCTCCAGTTGCCTGGATGAGTGCAGCTCCTACAACACTGAAGAAGCTTGACACTGCCCAGGACAAAGCAGCCCGCTTGATTGGCACCACGTCCACAAACATTCACTCCCTCCACCGCCGACACACAGTAGCAGCAGTGTGTACCATCTACAAGTTGCACTGCAGGAATTCACCAAGACTGCTTAAACAGCAACTTCCAAACCCACGACCACTACCGCCTAAAAGGCCAAAGGCAGCAGATAGATGGGAACACCACCACCTGGAAGTTCTCCTCCAAGTCACTCACCATCCTGACTTGGAAATATATCGCCGTTCCTTCGCTGTTGCTGGGTCAAAATCCTGGAACTCCCTTCTTAACAGCACTGTGGGTGTACCTACACCACATGGACTGCAGCGGCTCAAGAAGGCGACTCACCACCACCTTCTCAAGGGCAACTAGGAGTGGGCAATAAATGCTGGCCCAGCCAGCGACGCCCACATCCCGTGAATGAATAGCAGCAGGGGAGAGTGGGGAGGAGCCAGAGACCAGCAGGAGAGTGTGGGGAGGAGCTGGACACTAGCAGGGGAGAGTGGGGAAGAGCTGGAGACCAGCAGGAGAGTGTGGGGAGGAGCTGGACACTAGCAGGGGAGAGTGAGGAAGAACCGGAGACCAGCAGGAGAGAGTGGGGAGGAGCTGGACACTAGCAGGGGAGAGTGAGGAAGAGTTGGAGACCAGCAGGGGAGAGTGGGGAAGAACCAGGGACCAACAAGGAAGAGTGGGGAAGAGCCAGAGACCAGCAGAGGAGAGTGGGGAGGAGCCAGAGACCAGCAGGGGAGAGTGGGGAGGAGCCAGAGACCAGCAGGGGAGAGTGGGGAGGAGCCAGAGACCAGCAGGGGAGAGTGGGGAGGAGCCAGAGACCAGCAGGGGAGAGTGGGGAAAAGTTGGAGACCAGCAGGGGAGAGTGGGGAAGAACCAGGGACCAACAAGGATGAGTGGGGAAGAGCCAGAGACCAGCAGGGGAGAGTGGGGAGGAGCCAGAGACCAGCAGGGGAGAGTGGGGAAGAGTTGGAGACCAGCAGGGGAGAGTGGGTAAGAGATGGAAACCAGCAGGAGAGAGTGGGGAGGAGCCAGAGACCAGCAGGGGAGAGTGAGGAAGAGTTGGAGACCAGCAGGAGAGGCATTAATTTATAGGAATTACTGAGGGTAATTTACAGGGATTATTGGGGGTAATTTATAGGGATTACTGGGGGTAATTTATAGGGATTACTGGGGGTAATTTATAAGGATTACTGGGGGTAATTTATAGGGATTACTGGGGGTAATTTATAGGGATTACTGGGGGTAATTTATAGGGATTACTGGGGGTAATTTATAAGGATTACTGGGGGTAATTTATAGGGATTACTGGGGGTAATTTATAGGGATCATTGGGGGTAATTTATAAGGATTACTGGGGGTACTTTATAGGGATTACTGGGGGTAATTTATAAGGATTACTGGGGGTAATTTATAGGGATTACTGGGGGTAATTTATAGGGATCATTGGGGGTAATGTATAAGGATTACTGGGGGTAATTTATAGGGATTACTGGGGGTAATTTATAAGGATTACTGGGGGTAATCTATAGGGATTACTGGGGATAATTTATATGTATTATTGGGGGTAATTTATAAGAATTACTGGGGGTAATTTATAGGGATTACTGGGGGTAATTTATAAGGATTACTGGGGGTAATTTATAGGGATTACTGGGGGTAATCTATAGGGATTACTGGGGATAATTTATATGTATTATTGGGGGTAATTTATAAGAATTACTGGGGGTAATTTATAGGGATTACTGGGGGTAATTTATAGGTATTATTGGGGCTAATTTATAGGGATTACTGGGGGTAATTTATAGGGATTACTGGGGGGTAATTTATAGGGATTACTGGGGGTAATTTATAGGGATTACTGGGGGTAATTTATAGGGATTACTGGGGGTAATTTATAGGGATTACTGGGGGTAATTTATAGGGATTACTGGAGGTAATTTATAAGGATTACTGGGGGTAATTTATAAGGATTACTGGGGGTAATTTATAGGGATTACTGGGGGTAATTGATAGGGATTACTGGGGGTAATTTATAAGGATTACTGGGGGTAATTTATAGGGATTGCTGGGGGTAATTTATAAGGATTACTGGGAGTAATTTATAGGGATTACTGGGGGTAATTTATAGGGTTTACTGAGAGTAATTTATAGGGATTACTGGAGGTAATTTATAAGGATTACTGGAGGTAATTTACCTCCAGGACCTCCTATAAATTAACCCATGACACCTGGAAGTTGGGAGGAAATCAGCCTCTGGGTAATGACAGAAGATTGACAGTGGTGTCTGCTAACCTCAAGCCTCACTTGAAGAGATAGTCATACAGTGGTCATCGGTATCACCAACCAGCGCTGTGGAAGGTGGCAAGCAAGTTTGTTTGAGCCATGGCACGTTCAACCAGACTTCTCATTGAAAGATCACAAACTTTCCTGTTTGCGGCTCTGGGTGCAAATAAAATCTCCCACACTTGAGGTAAGTTCACTGGTTTAAAATCCAACTTCTGTCTGAAAACATCTATTGTTAGAACCCAGTGTCTAAATGAAAATAAATGAGGTTTTTAAATGGAGATTGGTCTTACCCAATGTGTGTTGCACTGTAAAGTTAGAGTGGGTTAGAGGATTCAGGGATCTGGTGACAAACGAAGACTTGGTTCAATTTTTTTTTAAATGAGGCAGAAATGTCATTGAAATAAAAATGTGTGATTTGTAACTCCTCTCTTCAAAAGCTGGGTGTCTTTAGGGTTGCCAACTCTTGCTGCACATTATTCTGGGAGATGTCATCACATGCCCTCCTATCTTCAACTCCCCTCCCCCAGACTCCTGCCATTGGTCGCCTATCATCATGGAACTCCGCCTTCCCAAGGCTTTTCAATTTGTCCCAGTATTGACTTTTGAAAATCTGGTCACCCAGAGGCTGGGGGTCAAACTGGGTCCCAGTCCCACACTGGGCAGCCAGTTTATCACTGTGCTTTTCTCAGAAACACTGAACTACTATTTCAAAGATCAAAGGCTAATGTCTCTGCAGTCTCGCTCTGTCTCTGAAACTCAAGTTCTGTTTTCTGTCTTTCACTTTATCAACAAAACCAATGCCCTCTTCAAAGCCCTACACTCATCCCATATCCATGTCCTAGGCCCAACCATCTTCAGCTGCTTCACCAATGACCTTCCTTCCATCATGAGGTCAGAAGTAGGGATGTTTGCTGATGTTTGCACAATGCTCAGTACAATTCGTGACTCCTCAGATAGTGAAGCAGTTCATGTCCAAATGCAGCAAGACCTAGACAATCTCCAGGCTTGGGCTGACAAGTGGAAACTAACATTCATGCCACACAACTGCCAGGCAATAACCAACTCCAACAAGAGAAAATCAAACCATCACCCCTTGACGTTCAATGGCATTACCAACACTGAATCCCCCACTATCAACGTCCTGAGGTTACCATTGACCAGAAACTGAACTGGACTAGCCATATAATATGGTGATGGAATACTCTGCACATTCTTGGATGAGTGCAGCTCCAACAACACTCAAGAAGCTTGACACCATCCAGGACAAAGCAGCCCAGTCAATTGGCACCCCATCCACAAACATTCACTCCCAACACACAGTAGCAGCATTGTGTACCATCTACAGGATGCACTGTAGGAACTCACCAACATTCCTTAGGCAGCAGCTTCCAAATCCACTACCACCTAGAAGGACAAGGGCAGCAGACACATGGGAACACCAGCACCTGGAAGTTCCCCTCCAAGTCACACACCATCCTGACTTGGAAATATATCACTGTTCCTTCACTGTTGCTAGGTCAAAACCCTGGTAATCCCTTCCTAACAGCACTGTGGGTGTACCTACACCACATGGACTGCAGTGGTTCAAGAAGGCAGCTCACCACCACCTTCTCAAGGGCAATTAGGGATGGGCAATAAATGCTGGCCCAGCCAGCGAAGCCCACATCCAGTAAAATGAATTTTTACAAGTTACCTCTCCTTTAAATGTTTATACAGTTCTTTCTTAAAAGCTGTAATGGTCTCAACCTCACACGTTCCCTGTGGCAAACCCCAACACCTCTCTGTGTGAAGACATTTTCTAACACCTCTGAGTGACAATGTACATAGCACCTGTCAGCATCAAAGATTGCTTCATATACAGTTGTAAATTGGATATTTACTTGAAAAGCAAACATTCACAGCGCTATGACAGCAAAGCAGGGAGAGTGGGACTAATTGGATAGCTCTTTCAAAGAGCCAGCACAGGCACAATGAGTCAAATGGCCTCGTGCTGTACTATATCATTCTGTGACAGGTTGTGTGCATCATTGTCAGGGTATGTAACAATCTCTTCAATGTTCTGGGCGCACTTGAATTTTAATCAGCTTTTGTCAGACCAGGTGTTAAATTTGCCTAACAATGTGCCAATCATCCCAGCCCTCTATCCCCTGTGTAACCCTTCCAGCTCGAAGACACACCTCTTTAAATCTGTCTATTCTTTTTACATTTATTGAAATGGTTTTTTTCGGGTCAATTTCCTCCCCTTGTTGGGAAGCATGCTCTGTCCTAAGATGGTTAAACCCAGGTCTCAGTGATTGACGTGGCTGTTGAGGATCTGGGCCATTTCAAAGCAGAGCAGGGAGTTTTCTAACATTTCTCAGCAGGTCTGACAGCATCTGTGGAGAGAAAGACAGAGTTAACGTTTTGAGTCCGTATGACTCTTCATCAGAACTAAAGAGAAATAGAAATGTGAAATATAAGCTGTTTAAGGTGGGTGGGACAGGTGGAGCTGGATAGAGGGCCAGTGATAGGTGGAGGTAAAGGAGAGATTGCCAAAGATGTCATAAACTAAAGGTCAAAGGGGTGCTGATGGTGGTGATATTAGCTAAAGGATGTGCTAATGGTGACATTAAGGGTAGAAAGCAGGATGAGCAAGTGACAGATAGCCCTAGTGGGGGTGGGGTTGGGGGAGGAGGGATCGAAATAGGCTAAAAGGTGGAGATAAAACAATGGCTGGAAATAAATTATAAAAATAGTAATAGAAATAGGTGGGAAAAGAAAAGGTGGATGTGGAGAGGATGATTCGCAGACCTCCAATCCTCCAGCACCTCACCTGTATCCAGTGAAGATTGGAAAATGATGGTCAGACCCTCCGCAATTTTCTCTCTGGCTTCTTTTAACAGCCTGGGGTACATTTCATCCAGCCCTTGTCATTTATACACTTTCAAGGATGCTAATCCCCTTAATACTTCCTCTCTCCTTATGTTTATCACATCTAGTACTTCACATTCCTCCTCCTTAACTACAATGTCTGCATTGTCCCCCTTTCTTGTGAAGACAGATCCAAAGTATTCACTAAGAACCATACCCCCATCCCCCGCCTCCACACGTAGGTTATGTTTTTGGTCCTTTATGGGCCCTACTCTTTCCTTAGTTATCTTCTTGCAAGAGAGAGGGATGGAGTCGATAGCTAGGGAACAGATCTTTTAAAATTTTCATCTTCATTCTGAGATCCCTCCAAGTTCTTAACCAATCCCTATCTCTATAATCTCCAAACGCACAACTCTCTGAGATATCCCCAATTTTAATTGTTCCACCATTGGTATCCATGGCTTCAATTGCCAAGGCCCTAAGTTCTGGAACACCCTCCCTACACCTCTCCAACACTCTACCCCACTTCCCTCCTTTGAAACACTCCGCAAAACCTACCCCTTTAAACTAGCTTTCAGTCTGCGTTGGCTCAGTGTCAAATTGTATTAGATAATTGTTGTTGTGAAGTGCCTCCGGATGTTTTATTATATCAAAGGCACTATAATTATACATTCATGTAGTTAATGTTGTGAGGGAAGGTTACATAAACTTGGCTTGTACTCCCCTTGGATTTATAGAATTGAAGGATCATCTAATTGAAGTGTTTAAAGTGGTAGACCTCAAGTGGTGGAGTCCAGAGTAAGTGAGCATAGTTTTAAAATTAGAACTAAGCCATTAAACAGTGAAATCAGGACATACTTTTTCATAGAAGTGGTGGTGGAAATTTGGAAATCTCCCCCTTCCCCCACCAAAAGGTGTTGTGGGGGAGGGGGTGGCACTGAAATTTGCATTAGGTGAGGGTACCAAGAGCATATGGAGTCAAGATGGATACCAGTAAATACAATTAAGGTGCAGATCAGTCATAATCTAATTGAATGATGGAACCGTCTCGAGAGACTGAATGGCCTCCTCTTGTTCCTTGGACGATGCCCTTAGACAATTGCCTGAAACCCAATCTTATTCCACTGAATGAAATTTGACTCTGATAAAGAGGAAAATGAGCAGTAACTCCTTGACAACCTGGTTTCAGCTAAACTGGTTCCACCTGCACGTTGGCTAGAGCTCTGCTTCTAGAGAAATAAGCACAAAAAGGACAAAACCTGAAGTCCACACTCAGGGTGAAAATTTACAGCTGGATTATTATTTCTCATTTAAGCTCTCCCCATTCTTACTGAGATACAGACCCCAGATCAAAACACACCCTGACTGGGGTACAGACCCAACGTTTTTTTTAATTCATTCACGGGATGTGGATGTCGCTGGCTGGGCCAGCATTCATTGCCCATCCCTAATTGCCCTTGAGAAGGTGGTGGTGATGGTTAGGAGTGAGGGACCTCTATGGTATAAGTACTTGTGCTTATATATTGATCAACAGTGGGATGAAGCAGCTGGGACTGCCCTGAGGCTAAATGAACACATTTTAGTTAGCAAAGAGAGGAGTTATTTTACTCTGTATGTAACACTGTCCCCATCAAACACTCCCAGGACAGGACAGCACGGGGTCAGATACAGAGTAAAGCTCCCTCTACGCTGCCCCCATCAAACACTCCCAGGACAGGTACAGCACGGGGTTAGATACAGAGTAAAGCTCCCTCTACACTGTCCCCATCAAACACTCCCAGGACAGGTACAGCACAGGATTAGATACAGAGTAAAGCTCCCTCTACACTGTCCCCATCAAACACTCCCAGGGCATATACAACATGGGGTTAGATACAGAGTAAAGCTCCCTTTTCACTGTCCCCATCAAACACTCTCAGGATATGTTCAGTATGAGTTAGATATAGAATAAAGCTCCCTCTACAACACAGCACTGTGGCCTAATGGTTATTGTACCGGATTAGCATCGAGGTGCTTTGTGCGTTCATGTCCCACATGGGTGACTTAAGCCCAAAATTCAAGTTCACAGTATAGTTGGAGGAGATGAGACACTAAACTGAGGTTACCTCCCACTTCCACCCCCCACCTACCCTTTCCCCCTTCAGTGGATTTAAAAGTTGCTAAAGAACAGGTTTGAGGAAGAGCAAGGTCGATCCCCCCAATGTCTGCGCCAATGTTTATTCCTCAACCAATGTCAGAAAGCCGGATTATTTTGTCTTTATCATTGTTTATGGGAGCTTGCTGTGCACATGGTTTTCTACATTACAATCGTGACTGCACTTCTGAAGTATTTCAGTGGCTGTCAAGTGCTTTTGGACATGTGATGTTATGAAAGACACACAGAAAGGCAAGTTTTTTTGTGAGTTTATCCTCAGACCCCTCTCAAGCTGAGAAATTGAATTGAGTAAATCTGCAAATGTGGAGGCAGGCACCGCATAAAATGACCATGAAATCTATGCAAAAATAAAAGCAAAAAACTGCGGATGCTGGAAATCCAAAACAAAAATAAAAACACTTGGAAAAACTCAGCAGGTCTGGCAGCATCTGCGGAGAGGAACACAGTTAACGTTTCGAGTCCGAATGACTATGCAATTGTTGTAAAAACTCAACTGATACACTAACTGAGCTTGTCTCGCCCAGAGTGTACCTAACTCTCAATCCTCCTGGAGCTAATAAGCTGGGCAATAAATACGGCTTTAGCAGCGTCAGTCACTCCTCAAGCATCAAATCAAAAGGTAAATTCCTGAACTTTCCTGCTTCACTGTAGGTACAGGGTTTCCAATTGCAGAATGCCAGCTGAGGCTACTATACAAGCACACTGTCCAGGCAGGGAGCATTCACCCCCATTCCCAATTTACCTCAGCAGCTGAAAAATCCAAGTAAGCAGAGGGAAATAAATGGAAACATTTCCATATGCTGATTTTGACTTTCCCCCCCTGCGAGTCAATGTCTTTGAGAAGCAGAATTGGCCACTTCACAATAACCTCTGTGTGTGACAATAATATCCTCTTAAATGGATGGATTTGATTTTCAAAGCTTTCTCAGGAGAACTGGTTCATAACAGCGCTCCACATTATCATTTCTGTTTTGTGTGCATTCTTTGTAGCTACTGTTGGCAGTGCTGGATTTCTGGGCAGTCTGGTTGGAACATATTATGTTTTTTATCTTCTGGGAATCATTTGCTTCTTTCCGGACCTTGGCAGCGTGTCAGAGCTTTTCAGGAGTTGCTGTGGGAGCAGTCAGGCAGACAGGAACACTGATTTTGTAGGGAGCAGTGTTTGATTTTCAGAGTATTATGTGGTTACAGGAAGGGTTTTCTGATCTGCTGCTCACATGAGTTCTTGGTGCGCAGGATGTTGATTGATTGGATGTATTGGGGTGCAGGATGTTGATTCATTTATTGGAGTCCAGGATGCTTATTGGTGTGGTTTATTGGGGTGCAGGATGTTGATTGATTGGATGTATTGGGGTGCAGGATGTTGATTCATTTATTGGAGTCCAGGATGCTTATTGGTGTGGTTTATTGGGGTGCAGGATGTTGATTGATTCATTGGGGCACAAGATGTTAATTGATCAATTGATTTATTGGGGTACAGGATGTTGATTGATTTGATTTATCGGGGTGCAAGATGTTGATTGATTTATTTGGGTGCTGGATGTTCATTCATTGATTGAATGGTGTACAGGATATTGATTGATTTGATTTATTGGGGTACAGCATGTTAATTGATTTGATTTATTGGGGTGCAGGATGTTGTTTAATTGATTTATTGGTGTGCAAGGCATTGATTAATTGATTTATTGGGGTGCAGGATATTGATTGATTGAGTTATTGGGATGCAGGATGTTGATCAATTTATTGGGGTGCTGGATGAATATCGATTGATTTATTGGGGTGCTGGATGATGATTGATTGATTTATTGGGGCACAGGGGGTTGATTGATTGATTTATTGGGGTGCAGGTTGTTGATCGATTGCTTTATTGGGGTTCAGGTTGTAAGATGTCGATCGATTGTTTGGGAATCAGGGTGTTAATGGATTTGATTTACTGGGCTGCAGGGTGTCAATTCATTGATTTATGGGGATGCAGGATGTTGATTGAGTTGATTTATTGGGGTGTCGGATGTTGATTGATTGATGTATCGAGATGCAGGATGTTGATTGATTTACTGGTGTGAAGGATGTTGATTGATTTGATTTATTGGTGTGCAGCTTGCTGATTGATTTATTGGGTTGTAAGATGTCGATCAGTTGATTGAGGATCAGGGTGTTAATGGATTTGATTTACTGGGCTGCAGGATGTCGATTCATTGATTTATGGGAATGCAGGATGTTGATTGATTTGATTTATTGGGATGAAGGGTGTTGCTTGGTTTAATTTATTTATGGTGCAGGATGGTGATTGATTTATTGGGATTCAGGGTGTTGATTGATTTGAGACATTGGTATCTGGATTGTGGATTCGTTTGACTTATTGGAGGGCAGGAGGTTTTTTGATTGATTCATTGGGATGCAGGTTGTTGATTGTTTTATTGGGGACAGGATGTTCATTGATTGATTTATTGGGTGTGGGGCGTTGATTGGTCTATTGGGATGCAGGTTGTTGATTGATTGATTTATCGAGATGCAAGATGTTAGTGGATTAAATTATTGGGGTGCAGGATGTTGATTGATTTATTGGGTTGTAAGATGTCGATCAGTTGATTGGGGATCAGGGTGTTAATTGATTTGATTTACTGGGCTGCAGGATGTCGATTCATTGATTTATGGGAATGCAGGAAGTTTATTGATTTGATTTATTGAGCTGCAGGTTGTTGATTTGATTTATTGTGGTTGGGGACCTTGATTGATAGATTTATGGGGATGCAGGATGTTGATTGAGTTGATTTATTGGGGTGTCGGACGTTGATTGATAGATATATCGAGATACAGGATGTTGATTGATTCACTGGTGTGAAGGATATTGATTGATTTGACTTATTGGGCTGCAGGATGTTGATTGATTGATTGGAGTGCATGATGGTAATTGATTTATTGGTGTTCAGGCTGTTGATTTATTGAATTCATTAGAGTGCAGGATGTTGATTCATTGAGTTATTGGGGTACAGGATCTTGATTGATTTGATTCATTGGCGTGTGGGCTGCTGATTCGTTTGATTTATTGGGGTGCTGCATGTTGATTGATTTGATTTATTGCATTTGCAGGATGTTAATTGATTTCATTTTATTGGGGTGCAGGATCTTGATTGATTGATTGGGGGTACAGAACGGTGATTGATTGGTTTATTGGGGTACAGGATGTTGATTTGAATTATTGGACGGCAGGATGTTGATTGATTGATTTGGGTTCAGGTTGTTGATTATTTGCTTTATTGGGGTGCAGGGTGTTGATTTGAATTATTGGAGGGCAGGATATTGATTGATTTGGGTTCAGGTTGTTGATTATTTGATTTATTGGGGTGCAGGGTGTTGGTTGGTTTAATTTATTATGGTTCAGGACGTTGATTGATTTATCGGGATGCAGGATGTTGATTGATTTATTGGTGTGAAGGATATTGATTAATTGATTTATCGGGATACAGGATGTTGATTGATTAATTTATTGGCTGCAGGATGTTGATTCATTTGTTGGTTTTGATTAATTGGGGCACCGGATGGTGGTTGATTGATTTACACGGGTGCAGGATGTTGATTAATTTGAGTTATTGGGGTGCAGGATGTTGATTGATTAATTTATTGGACTGCAGGATGTTGATTGATTTGATTTATTGAGGTGCAGGATGTTGATTGATTGATTTATTGAGGTGCAGGTTGGAAATTGATTTATTGGGGTTCAGGCTGCTGATTTATTGAATTCATTAGGGTGCAGGATGTTGATTCATTGAGTTATTGGGGTACAGGATCTTGATTGATTTGATTCATTGGCGTGTGGGCTGCTGAATGATTTGATTTATTGGGGTGCTGCATGTTGATTGAGTGATTGAGGTTACAGGTTGTTGATTGATTGGTTTATTGGGGCCAGGGTGTTGATTGATTTGATTTTATTGGGATGCAGAATGTTGATTGATTCATTGGGATGCAGGTTGTTGATTGTTTTATTGGGGACAAGATGTTCATTGATTGATTTATTGGGGTGCAGGATGTTTCTTGATTGATTTATTGTGGTGTGGGGTGTTGATTGATTTATTGGGGTGCAGGTTGTTGATTGACCTGATTTATTGGGGTGCAAGATGTTGATTGATTTTTTTGAGGGGTACTGGATGTTAATTGATTGATTGGGGTACAGTTTGTTGATTGATTTATTTATTTGGGTGCAGAATGTTGTCTGATTGAGTAATTTATTTCGGTTCAGGACGTTGATTGATTTGAGTTATTGAGATGCAGGATGTTGATTGAATTATTGGGGTACAGGATGTTGATTGATTTGATTTATTGGTGTGCAGCTTGCTGATTGATTTATTGGGTTGTAAGATGTCGATTGGTTGATTGGGGAACAGGGTGTTAATGGATTTGATTTACTGGGCTGCAGGATGTCGATTCATTGATTTATGGGAATGCAGGAAGTTTATTGATTTGATTTATTGGGGTGCAGGATGTTGATTGATTTATTGGGTTGTAAGATGTCGATCAGTTGATTGGGGATCAGGGTGTTAATGGATTTGATTTACTGGGCTGCAGGATGTCGATTCATTGATTTATGGGAATGCAGGAAGTTTATTGATTTGATTTATTGGGGTGCAGGATAGTAGTTGATTGATTTATTGGGATACAGGGGGTTGATTGATTTGATATATCGGGGTGCCGGTTGTTTGATTCATTGGGGTACAGAATATTGATTGATTGATTTATTGGGGTGCAGGATTTTTGTCGATTTGATTTATTGGAGTGCCGGCTGTTGATTGATTTGATTTATTGGAGTGCCGGTTGTTGATTGATTTGATTTATTGGGGTGCAGGGTGTTGATTGATTGATTTAGGAGGTACAGGGTGTTGTTTGAATGGCTTATTGGGTTTCAGGATGTTGACTTATTTAATTTATTAGGGTGCAGGATGTTGATTCAATGATTTATCACGGTACAGAAAGTTGATTGATTTGATTCATTGACGCATGGGCTGTTGATTCATTTGATTTATTGGGCTGCAGGTTGTTGATTTGATTTATTGTAGTTGGGGACCTTGATTGATAGATTTATCGGGATGCAGGATGTTGATTGATTGATTTATTGGGCTGCAGGTTGTTGATTGATTTGACTTATCGGTGTGCAGCATGTTGATTGATTTACTAGTGTGAAGAAGATTGATTGATTTATCGGGATACAGGATGTTGATTGATTTATTGGTTTTGATTAATTGGGGCACCGGATGGTTGTTGATTGATTTACATGGGTGCAGGATGTTGATTAATTGATTTATTGGGGGCAGGGTTTTGACTGATTTGATTTATTGGTGCAGGTTGATGTTTGATTGATTTATTGGGGTACAGGTTGTTCATTGTTTTGATTTATTGGGATGCAGGATTTTGATTGATTTTTGGGGGTACTGGATGTTGATTGATTGATTAATTGGAGTACATGTTGTTGATTGATTGATTTATTGGGGTGCAGATTGTTATTTGATTTATTGGGGTGCAAGATGTTGATTGATTAGTGTCCAGGATGATGATTGACTAATTTATGGGGGTACAGGGTGTTGATTGATTTGATTTATTAGCGTGTAGGGTGTTGACTGATTTGATTTATTGATGTGAAGGGCGTTGATTGATTTGACTTATTAGCATGTTGGGGGTTGATTGATTTGATTTATTAGCGTGTAGGGTGTTGATAGATTTGATTTATTAGAGTGTAGGATGTTTATTGATTTGATTTATTAGCGTGTAGGGTGTTGATTGATTTGATTTATTAGCGTGTAGGGTGTTGATTGATTTGATTTATTAGGGTGTTGATTAATTTGATTTATTAGCGTGTAGGATGTTGATTGATATAATTTATAGGGGTGTAGGGTGTTGATTGATTTGATTTATAGCGTATAGGAAGTTGATTGATTTGATTTATTAGCGTCTAGGATGTTGATTGTTTTGATTTATTAGCGTGTAGGATATTGATTGATTTGACTTATTAGCGTGTAGGATATTGATTGATTTGACTTATTAGCGTGTAGAATGTTGATTGATTTGATTTATTGGGGTGTAGGGTGTTGATTGATTTGTTTTATCGGCGTGTAGCGTTTCGATTGATTTGATTTATTAGCGTGTAGGGTGTTGATTGATTTCATTCATTGGCGTGTAGGGTGTTGATTGATTTGATTTATTAGCATGTAGGGTGTTGATTGAATTGATTTATTGGGGTCTAGGATGTTGATTGATTTGATTTATTAGTGTGTAGGATGTTAATTGATTTGATTTATTAGCGTATAGGGTGTTTATTGATTTGAATTATTAGCGTGTAGGGTGTTTGATTGAATTGATTTATTGGGGTCTAGGATGTTGATTGATTTGATTTATTAGCGTATAGGGTGTTTATTGATTTGAATTATTAGCGTGTAGGGTGTTGATTGATTTGATTTATTAGCGTGTGGGGTGTTGATTGATTTGATTTATTGGGGTCCAGGATGTTGATTGATTTGATTTATTAGCGTGTAGGGTGTTGATTGATTTGAATTATTAGCGTGTAGGGTGTTGATTGATTTGATTTATTAGCGTGTAGGGTGTTGATTGATTTGATTTATTGGGGTGCAGTGTGTTGTTTGATTTCATTTATTAGCGTGTAGGGTGTTGATTGATTTGATTTATTAGCGTGTGGGGTGTTGATTGATTTGATTTATTAGCGTGCAGGGTGTTGATTGATTTGATTTATTAGCGTGTAGGGTGTTGATTGATTTGATTTATTGGGGTGCAGGGTGTTGATTGATTTGAATTATTAGCGTGTAGCGTGTTGATTGATTTGATTTATTGGTATGTGGGTGTTGATTGATTTGATTTATTGCGGTGCAGGATGTTGATTGATTTGATTTATTGGGGTGCAGGGTGTTGATTGATTTGATTTATTGCGGTGCAGGATGTTGATTGATTTGATTTATTGCGGTGCAGGATGTTGATTGATTTGATTTATTGGGGTGCAGGGTGTTGTTTCATTTGATTTATTAGCATGTAGGCTGTTGATTGATTTGATTTATTAGCGTGTAGGGTGCTGATTGATTCGATTTATTGGGGTGCAGGTTGTTGATTGATTTGATTTATTAGCATGTAGGATGTTGATTGTTTTGATTTATTAGCATGTAGGGTGTTTGATTGATTTGATTTATTGGGGTCTAGGATGTTGATTGATTTGATTTATTAGCGTGTAGGGTGTTGACTGATTTGATTTATTAGCATATACGGTGTTGATTGATTTGATTGATTGGGGTGCAGTGTGTTGTTTGATTTCATTTATTAGCTTGTAGGGTGTTGATTGATTTGATTTATTAGCGTGTGGGGTGTTGATTGATTTGATTTATTAGCCTGTAGGGTGTTGATTGATTTGATTTATTAGCGTGTAGGGTGTTGATTGATTTGATTTAATGGGGTGAATGGTGTTGATTGAATTGATTTATTGGGGTGCAGTGTGTTGATTGATTTCATTTATTAGCATGTAGGGTGTTGATTGATTTGAATTATTAGCGTGTAGCGTGTTGATTGATTTGATTTATTGGCATGTAGGGTGTTGATTGATTTGATTTATTGCGGTGCAGGATGTTGATTGATTTGATTTATTGGGGTGCAGGGTGTTGTTTCATTTGATTTATTAACATGTAGGCTGTTGATTGATTTGATTTATTAGCGTGTAGGGTGTTGATTGATTCGATTTATCGGGGTGCAGGTTGTTGATTGATTTGATTTATTAGCATGTAGGATGTTGATTGTTTTGATTTATTAACGTGTAGGGTGTTTGATTGATTTGATTTATTGGGGTCTAGGATGTTGATTGATTTGATTTATTAGCGTGTAGGGTGTTGATTGATTTGAATTATTAGCATGTACGGTGTTGATTGATTTGATTTATTGGGGTGCAGTGTGTTGTTTGATTTCATTTATTAGCTTGTAGGGTGTTGATTGATTTGATTTATTAGCGTGTGGGGTGTTGATTGATTTGATTTATTAGCCTGTAGGGTGTTGATTGATTTGATTTATTAGCGTGTAGGGTGTTGATTGATTTGATTTATTGGGGTCTAGGATGTTGATTGATTTGATTTATTAGCGTGTAGGGTGTTGATTGATTTTAATTATTAGCATGTAGGGTGTTGATTGATTTGATTTATTGGGGTGCAGGGTGTTGATTGATTTGATTTATTAGCGTGTAGGGTGTTGATTGATTTGATTGATTAGCATGTAGGGTGTTGATTGATTTGATTTATTAGCGTGTAGGGTGTTGATTGATTTGATTTATTAGCGTGTAGGGTGTTTGATTGATTTGATTTATTGGGGTCTAGGATGTTGATTGATTTGATTTATTAGCGTGTAGGGTGTTGATTGATTTGAATTATTAGCATGTACGGTGTTGATTGATTCGATTTATCGGGGTGCAGGTTGTTGATTGATTTGATTTATTAGCATGTAGGATGTTGATTGTTTTGATTTATTAACGTGTAGGGTGTTTGATTGATTTGATTTATTGGGGTCTAGGATGTTGATTGATTTGATTTATTAGCGTGTAGGGTGTTGATTGATTTGAATTATTAGCATGTACGGTGTTGATTGATTTGATTTATTGGGGTGCAGTGTGTTGTTTGATTTCATTTATTAGCTTGTAGGGTGTTGATTGATTTGATTTATTAGCGTGTGGGGTGTTGATTGATTTGATTTATTAGCCTGTAGGGTGTTGATTGATTTGATTTATTAGCGTGTAGGGTGTTGATTGATTTGATTTATTGGGGTCTAGGATGTTGATTGATTTGATTTATTAGCGTGTAGGGTGTTGATTGATTTTAATTATTAGCATGTAGGGTGTTGATTGATTTGATTTATTGGGGTGCAGGGTGTTGATTGATTTGATTTATTAGCGTGTAGGGTGTTGATTGATTTGATTGATTAGCATGTAGGGTGTTGATTGATTTGATTTATTAGCGTGTAGGGTGTTGATTGATTTGATTTATTAGCGTGTAGGGTGTTTGATTGATTTGATTTATTGGGGTCTAGGATGTTGATTGATTTGATTTATTAGCGTGTAGGGTGTTGATTGATTTGAATTATTAGCATGTACGGTGTTGATTGATTTGATTGATTGGGGTGCAGTGTGTTGTTTGATTTCATTTATTAGCTTGTAGGGTGTTGATTGATTTGATTTATTAGCGTGTGGGGTGTTGATTGATTTGATTTATTAGCCAGTAGGGTGTTGATTGATTTGATTTATTAGCGTGTAGGGTGTTGATTGATTTGATTTAATGGGGTGAATGGTGTTGATTGAATTGATTTATTGGGGTGCAGTGTGTTGATTGATTTCATTTATTAGCATGTAGGGTGTTGATTGATTTGAATTATTAGCGTGTAGCGTGTTGATTGATTTGATTTATTGGCATGTAGGGTGTTGATTGATTTGATTTATTGCGGTGCAGGATGTTGATTGATTTGATTTATTGGGGTGCAGGGTGTTGTTTCATTTGATTTATTAACATGTAGGCTGTTGATTGATTTGATTTATTAGCGTGTAGGGTGTTGATTGATTCGATTTATCGGGGTGCAGGTTGTTGATTGATTTGATTTATTAGCATGTAGGATGTTGATTGTTTTGATTTATTAACGTGTAGGGTGTTTGATTGATTTGATTTATTGGGGTCTAGGATGTTGATTGATTTGATTTATTAGCGTGTAGGGTGTTGATTGATTTGAATTATTAGCATGTACGGTGTTGATTGATTTGATTTATTGGGGTGCAGTGTGTTGTTTGATTTCATTTATTAGCTTGTAGGGTGTTGATTGATTTGATTTATTAGCGTGTGGGGTGTTGATTGATTTGATTTATTAGCCTGTAGGGTGTTGATTGATTTGATTTATTAGCGTGTAGGGTGTTGATTGATTTGATTTATTGGGGTCTAGGATGTTGATTGATTTGATTTATTAGCGTGTAGGGTGTTGATTGATTTTAATTATTAGCATGTAGGGTGTTGATTGATTTGATTTATTGGGGTGCAGGGTGTTGATTGATTTGATTTATTAGCGTGTAGGGTGTTGATTGATTTGATTGATTAGCATGTAGGGTGTTGATTGATTTGATTTATTAGCGTGTAGGGTGTTGATTGATTTGATTTATTAGCGTGTAGGTTGTTGATTGATTCGATTTATTGGGGTGCAGGTTGTTGATTGATTTGATTTATTAGAATGTAGGATGTTGATTGTTTTGATTTATTAGCGTGTGGGGTGTTGATTGATTTGATTTATTAGCGTGTGGGGTGTTGATTGATTTGATTTATTGGGGTCCAGGATGTTGATTGATTTGATTTATTAGCGTGTAGGGTGTTGATTGATTTGAATTATTAGCGTGTAGGGTGTTGATTGATTTGATTTATTGGAGTGCAGGGTGTTGATTGATTTGAATTATTAGCGTGTAGGGTGTTGATTGATTTGAATTATTGGAGTGCAGGGTGTTGATTGATTTGATTTATTAGCGTGTAGGGTGTTGATTGATTTGATTTATTGGAGTGCAGGGTGTTGATTGATTTGAATTATTAGCGTGTGTGGTGTTGATTGATTTGATTTATTGGGGTGCAGGGTGTTGATTGATTTGAATTATTAGCGTGTAGGCTGTTGATTGATTTGATTTAGTAGCGTGTGGGGTGTTGACTGATTTGATTTATTAGCGTGTAGGGTGTTGATTGATTTGATTGATTAGCATGTACGGTGTTGATTGATTTGATTTATTAGTGTGTGGGGTGTTGACTGATTTGATTTATTAGCGTGTAGGGTGTTGATTGATTTGATTGATTAGCATGTACGGTGTTGATTGATTTGATTTATTAGCATGTAGGGTGTTGATTGATTTGATTTATTAGCGTGTAGGGTGTTGATTGATTTGAATTATTAGCGTGTAGGGTGTTGATTGATTTGATTTATTGGGGTGCAGGGTGTTGTTTGATTTGATTTATTAGCGTGTAGGGTGTTGATTGATTTGATTTATTAGCGTGTAGGATGTTAATTGAATTGATTTATTAGCGTATAGGGTGTTTATTGATTTGAATTATTAGCGTGTAGGGTGTTGATTGATTTGATTTATTAGCATGTGGGGTGTTGATTGATTTGATTTATTAGCGTGTGGGATGTTGATTGATTTGATTTATTGGGGTCCAGGCTGTTGATTGATTTGATTTATTAGCGTGTAGGGTGTTTGATTGATTTGATTTATTAGCGTGTAGGATGTTGATTGATTTGAATTATTAGCGTGTAGGGTGTTGATTGATTTGATTTATTAGCGTGTACGGTGTTGATTGATTTGATTTACTAGCGTGTAGGGTGTTGATTGATTTGATTTATTGGGGTGCAGTGTGTTGTTTGATTTCATTTATTAGCGTGTAGGGTGTTGATTGATTTGACTTATTAGCGTGTAGGGTGTTGATTGATTTGATTTATTAGCGTGTACGGTGTTGATTGATTTGATTTACTAGCGTGTAGGGTGTTGATTGATTTGATTTATTGGGGTGCAGTGTGTTGTTTGATTTCATTTATTAGCGTGTGTGGTGTTGATTGATTTGATTTATTAGCGTGTAGGGTGTTGATTGATTTGATTGATTAGCATGTAGGGTGTTGATTGATTTGATTTATTAACGTGTAGGGTGTTGATTGATTTGATTTATTAGCGTGTAGGGTGTTGATTGATTTGATTTAATGGGGTGAATGGTGTTGATTGATTTGATTTACTAGCGTGTAGGGTGTTGATTGAATTTATTTATTGGGGTGCAGTGTGTTGATTGATTTCATTTATTAGCATGTAGGGTGTTGATTGATTTGAATTATTAGCGTGTAGCGTGTTGATTGATTTGATTTATTGGCATGTAGGGTGTTGATTGATTTGATTTATTGCGGTGCAGGATGTTGATTGATTTGATTTATTGCGGTGCAGGATGTTGATTGATTTGATTTATTGGGGTGCAGGGTGTTGTTTCATTTGATTTATTAGCATGTAGGCTGTTGATTGATTTGATTTATTAGCGTGTAGGGTGTTGATTGATTCGATTTATTGGGGTGCAGGTTGTTGATTGATTTGATTTATTAGCATGTAGGATGTTGATTGTTTTGATTTATTAGCGTGTAGGGTGTTTGATTGATTTGATTTATTGGGGTCTAGGATGTTGATTGATTTGATTTATTAGCGTGTAGGGTGTTTGATTGATTTGATTTATTAGCCTGTAGGGTGTTGATTGATTTGATTTATTAGCGTGTAGGGTGTTTGATTGATTTGATTTATTTGGGGTCTAGGATGTTGATTGATTTGAATTATTAGCGTGTAGGGTGTTGATTGATTTGATTTATTAGCATGTACGGTGTTGATTGGGGTGCAGTTTGATTTCATTTATTAGCTTGTAGGGTGTTGATTGATTTGATTTATTAGCCTGTAGGGTGTTGATTGATTTGATTTATTAGCATGTACGGTGTTTATTGGGGTGCAGTTTGATTTCATTTATTAGCCTGTAGGGTGTTGATTGATTTGATTTATTAGCGTGTAGGGTGTTTGATTGATTTGATTTATTTGGGGTCTAGGATGTTGATTGATTTGAATTATTAGTGTGTAGGGTGTTGATTGATTTGAATTATTAGCGTGTAGGGTGTTGATTGATTTGATTTATTAGCATGTACGGTGTTGATTGATTTGATTTATTGGGGTGCAGTGTGTTGTTTGATTTCATTTATTAGCTTGTAGGGTGTTGATTGATTTGATTTATTGGGGTGCAGGGGTGTTGATTGATTTGATTTATTAGCGTGTAGGGTGTTTGATTGATTTGATTTATTTGGGGTCTAGGATGTTGATTGATTTGATTTATTAGCGTGTTGGGTGTTGATTGATTTGATTTATTAGCGTGTAGGGTGTTTATTGATTTGATTTATTAGCATGTGGGGTGTTGATTGATTTGATTTATTAGCCTGTAGGGTGTTGATTGATTTGATTTATTAGCATGTAGGGTGTTGATTGATTTGATTTATTAGCATGTAGGGTGTTTGATTGATTTGATTTATTGGGGTCTAGGATGTTGATTGATTTGATTTATTAGCATGTAGAGTGTTTGATTGATTTGATTTATTGGGGTCTAGGATGTTGACTGATTTGATTTAATAGCGTGTAGGGTGTTGATTGATTTGATTTATTAGCATGTAGGGTGTTTGATTGATTTGATTTATTGGGGTCTAGGATGTTGATTGATTTGATTTATTAGCCTGTAGGGTGTTGATTGATTTGATTTATTAGCATGTAGGGTGTTTGATTGATTTGATTTATTGGGGTCTAGGATGTTGATTGATTTGATTTATTAGCATGTAGGGTGTTTGATTGATTTGATTTATTGGGGTCTAGGATGTTGACTGATTTGATTTAATAGCGTGTAGGGTGTTGATTGATTTGATTTATTAGCATGTAGGGTGTTTGATTGATTTGATTTATTGGGGTCTAGGATGTTGACTGATTTGATTTAATAGCGTGTAGGGTATTGATTGATTTGATTTATTAGCGTGTAGGGCGCTGATTGATTTGATTTATTAACATGTAGGGTGTTTATTGATTTGATTTATTGCGGTGTAGGGCATTGATTGATTTGATTTATTAGCGTTTAGGGTGTTTATTGATTTGATTTATTAGCGTGTAGGGCGTTGATTGATGTGATTTATTAGCGTGTAGGGAGTTGAATCATTTGATTTATTGGGGTGTAAGGTGTTGATTGGTATGACTTATTAGCGTTTAGGCTGTTGATTGATTTGATTTATTTGTGTGTAGCGTGTTGATTGATTTGATTTAGTAGCGTGTAGGGTGTTGATTGATTTGATTTATTAGCGTGTATGGTGTTGATTGATTTGATTTATTAGCCTGTAGGGTGTTGATTGATTTGATTTATTAGCGTGTAGGGTGTTTGATTGATTTGATTTATTGGGGTGCATGTTGTTGATTGATTTGATTTATTAGTGTGTGGGGTGTTGATTGTTTTGATTTATTGGGGTGTTGGGTTTTGATTGATTTGATTTATTAACGTGTGCGGTGTTGATTGATTTGATTTATTGGGGTGTAGGGTGTTGACTGATTTGATTTAATAGCGTGTAGGGTGTTGATTGATTTGATTTATTAGCATGTAGGGTATTGATTGCTTTGATTTATTAGCGTGTAGGGTGTTGATTGATTTGATTTATTGGTTTGTAGGGCGTTGATTGAGTTGACTTATTAGCGTATAGGGTGTTGTCTGATTTGATTTATTAGCGTGTAAGGTGTTGATTGATTTGATTTATTAGAGTGTAGGATGTTGATTGATTTGATTTAATAGCGTGTAGGGTATTGATTGATTTGAGTTATTAGCGTGTAGGGCGTTGATTGATTTGATTTATTTGCTTGTAGGGTGTTGATTAATTTGATTTGTTGAGGTGTGGGGTGTTGATTGATTTGATTTATTAGGGTGTTGACTGATTTGATTTATTAGCGTGTAAGATGTTGATTGATTTGATTTATTAGCGTGTAGCGCGTTGATTGATTTGATTTATTGGCGTGTAGGGAGTTGATTGATTTGATTTATTGGGGTGTAGGATGTTGATTGATTTGATTTATTTGCATGTAGTACGTTGATTGCTTTGATTTATTGGCGTGTAGGGAGTTGATTGATTTGATTTATTGGCGTGTAGCGCGTTGATTGATTTGATTTATTGGCGTGTAGGGAGTTGATTGATTTGATTTATTGGGGTGTAGGATGTTGATTGATTTGATTTTTTAGCGTGTAGGGCGTTGATTGATTTAATTTATTAGCGTGTCGGGTGTTGACTGATTTGATTTATTACCGTGCAGGGTGTTGATTGATTTGATTTATTACCGTGCAGGGTGTTGATTGATTTGATTTATTAGCGTGTCGGGTGTTGACTGATTTGATTTATTACCGTGCAGGGTGTTGATTGATTTGATTTATTAGCGTGTCGGGTGTTGACTGATTTGATTTATTACCGTGCAGGGTGTTGATTGATTGATTTATTAGCGTGTCGGGTGTTGACTGATTTGATTTATTACCGTGCAGGGTGTTGATTGATTTGATTTATTAGCGTGTCGGGTGTTGACTGATTTGATTTATTACCGTGCAGGGTGTTGATTGATTTGATTTATTACCGTGTCGGGTGTTGACTGATTTGATTTATTAGCGTGTAGGGTGTTGATTGATTTGATTTATTAGCATGTAGGGTGTTGATTGATTTGATTTGATTTATTCGCGTGTAGGGAGTTGATTCATTTGATTTATTGGGGTGTAGGTTGTTGATTGATTTGATTTATTGGGGTACAGGATTTTGATTGTTGTGATTTATTAGGTTTCTGATCCTTACATATAAACATATAAAACAAGGATCAGGAGTAGGCCATTCAGCCCCTCGAGCCTGCTCTGCTATTTAATAAGATCATGGCTGATCTGAAAGTAACCTGAAGATAAAAGCAAAAAACTTCAGATGCTGGAAATCCGAAACAAAAACTAAAAACCTGGGAAAACGCAGCACGTCTGGCAACATCTGCGGAGAGGAGCACAGATAACGTTTTGAGTCCGTATGACTCTTCAACAGAACTAAGAAAAAATAGAAAAGAGGTGAAATATAAGATGGTTTAAGGGGGGGGTGAGACAGGTAGAGCTGGATAGAGGGTCAGTGATAGGTGGAGATAACCAAAAGATGTCACAGACAAAAGGACAAAGAGGTGTTGAAGGTGGGGATATTATCTAAGAAATGTGCTAATGGTGACATTAAGGGTAGAAAGCAGGATGAGCAAGGTACAGATAGCCCTACTGGGGGTGGGGTGGGGGGAAGGGATCGAAATAGTCTAAAAGGTAGAGATAAAACAATGGATGGAAATACATTTATAAATAATGGAAATTGGTGGGAAAAGATAAATCTTTATAAATTATTGGAAAAAAGGGGATCGGAAAGGGGGTGGGGATGGAGGGGAGAGTTCATGATCATTGAGTTCAACAATTTTAGATGATGAACTCTCTCCTCCATCCCCACCCTCTTTGTGATCCCCGTTTTTCTCAATAATTTATATAGATTTTTCTTTTCCCACCTATTTCCATTATTTTTTAATGTATTTCCATCCATTGTTTTATCTCTACCTATTTCGATCCCCCCCCACCCCACCCCACCCCCAGTAGGGCTATCTGTACCTTGCTCGTCCTGCTTTCTACCCTTAATGTCCCCATTATCACATTCTTTAGATAATATCATCACATTCAACACCTCTTTGTCCTTTTGTCTGTGACATCTTTTGGTTATCTCCACCTATCACTGACCCTCTATCCAGCTCTACCTGTCCCACCCCCCCTTAAACCAGCTTATATTTCACCTCTTTTCTATTTTTCCTTAGTTCTGATGAAGAGTCATTTGGACTCGAAATGTTAACTGTTCCTCTCCGCAGATGCTGCCAGACCTGCTGAGTTTTTCCAGGTATTTTTGTTTTTGTTGTGATATTAACCTGAAATCTGTATCCCACCTACCGCCCCCCACCCCCATAACCTATTTTTGAATTTAAATGCCCCCAGCTGCCATGGTGAGATTTGAACTCATGTCCTCAGACAGTCAGCCTGAACCTCAATCTGGATTAGGAATCCAGTGACATGAGCATCACACCAACCATCAGTTTCTCCGCAGTCCCGCCCTGATCCCGGTATGTTTCTTTAATCCATTCCCACGATTTGTCGCGGGTGTGGACACGGCTCCGGCTGATCCGGTTTCTCTCTGATCCGGTTTCTCTCTGATCCGGTTTCTCTCTCTGATCCGGATTCTCTCTGATCCGGTTTATCTGATCCGGATTCTCTCTGATCCGGTTTCTCTCTCTCTGATCCGGATTCTCTCTCTCTGATCCGGTTTTTCTCTGATCCGGTTTCTCTCTCTCTGATCCGGATTCTCTCTGATCCGGTTTCTCTCTCTCTGATCCGGATTCTCTCTGATCCGGTTTCTCTCTCTCTGATCCGGATTCTCTCTGATCCGGTTTCTCTCTCTCTGATCCGGATTCTCTCTGATCCGGTTTCTCTCTCTCTGATCCGGATTCTCTCTGATCCGGTTTCTCTCTGATCCGGTTTCTCTCTGATCCGGATTCTCTCTGATCCGGTTTCTCTCTCTCTGATCCGGATTCTCTCTGATCCGGTTTCTCTCTCTCTGATCCGGATTCTCTCTGATCCGGCTTCTCTCTCTCTGATCCGGTTTCTCTCTGATCCGGGTTCTCTCTGATCCGGTTTCTCTCTCTCTGATCTGGATTCTCTCTGATCCGGGTTCTCTCTGATCCGGATTCTCTCTCTCTGATCCGGATTCTCTCTCTCTGATCCGGTTTCTCTCTGATCCGGTTTCTCTCTGATCCGGATTCTCTCTGATCCGGTTTCTCTCTGATCCGGTTTCTCTCTGATCCGGTTTCTCTCTGATCCGGATTCTCTCTGATCCAGTTTCTCTCTGATCCGGTTTCTCTCTGATCCGGATTCTCTCTCTCTGATCCGGTTTCTCTCTGATCCGGATTCTCTCTCTCTGATCCGGTTTCTCTCTGATCCGGATTCTCTCTGATCCGGTTTCTCTATCTCTGATCCGGATTCTCTCTCTCTGATCCGGTTTCTCTCTGATCCGGATTCTCTCTCTCTGATCCGGTTTCTCTCTGATCCGGTTTCTCTCTCTCTGATCCGGATTCTCTCTGATCCGGTTTCTCTCTCTCTGATCCGGATTCTCTCTGATCCGGTTTCTCTCTCTCTGATCCGGATTCTCTCTGATCCGGTTTCTCTCTCTCTGATCCGGATTCTCTCTGATCCGGTTTCTCTCTGATCCGGTTTCTCTCTGATCCGGATTCTCTCTGATCCGGTTTCTCTCTCTCTGATACGGATTCTCTCTGATCCGGCTTCTCTCTCTCTGATCCGGTTTCTCTCTGATCCGGGTTCTCTCTGATCCGGTTTCTCTCTCTCTGATCCGGATTCTCTCTGATCCGGGTTCTCTCTGATCCGGATTCTCTCTCTCTGATCCGGATTCTCTCTCTCTGATCCGGTTTCTCTCTGATCCGGTTTCTCTCTGATCCGGATTCTCTCTGATCTGGTTTCTCTCTGATCCGGATTCTCTCTGATCCGGATTCTCTCTGATCCGGTTTCTCT
Organism: Cetorhinus maximus; assembly: GCF_964194155.1. NCBI lineage: Eukaryota > Metazoa > Chordata > Chondrichthyes > Lamniformes > Cetorhinidae > Cetorhinus > Cetorhinus maximus. The sequence goes on from NC_135884.1 coordinate 156,457,940, forward strand.
CTGATCCGGTTTCTCTCTGATCCGGTTTCTCTCTGATCCGGATTCTCTCTGATCCGGATTCTCTCTCTCTGATCCGGTTTCTCTCTGATCCGGTTTCTCTCTCTCTGATCCGGATTCTCTCTGATCCGGTTTCTCTCTGATCCGGTTTCTCTCTGATCCGGTTTCTCTCTCTCTGATCCGGATTCTCTCTGATCCGGTTTCTCTCTCTCTGATCCGGATTCTCTCTGATCCGGTTTCTCTCTCTCTGATCCGGATTCTCTCTGATCCGGTTTCTCTCTCTCTGATCCGGATTCTCTCTGATCCGGTTTCTCTCTGATCCGGTTTCTCTCTGATCCGGATTCTCTCTGATCCGGTTTCTCTCTCTCTGATCCGGATTCTCTCTGATCCGGCTTCTCTCTCTCTGATCCGGTTTCTCTCTGATCCGGGTTCTCTCTGATCCGGTTTCTCTCTCTCTGATCCGGATTCTCTCTGATCCGGGTTCTCTCTGATCCGGATTCTCTCTCTCTGATCCGGATTCTCTCTCTCTGATCCGGTTTCTCTCTGATCCGGTTTCTCTCTGATCCGGATTCTCTCTGATCCGGTTTCTCTCTGATCCGGATTCTCTCTGATCCGGTTTCTCTCTGATCCGGATTCTCTCTCTCTGATCCGGTTTCTCTCTGATCCGGATTCTCTCTCTCTGATCCGGTTTCTCTCTGATCCGGATTCTCTCTGATCCGGATTCTCTCTCTCTGATCCGGTTTCTCTCTGATCCGTATTCTCTCTGATCCGGTTTCTCTCTCTCTGATCCGGTTTCTCTCTGATCCGGATTCTCTCTGATCCGGATTCTCTCTCTCTGATCCGGTTTCTCTCTGATCCGGATTGTCTCTGATCCGGATTGTCTCTGATCCGGTTTCTCTCTGATCCGGATTCTCGCTCTCTGATCCGGATTCTCTCTGATCCGGATTCTCTCTCTCTGATCCGGATTCTCTCTCTCTGATCCGGTTTCTCTCTGATCCGGATTCTCTCTCTCTGATCCGGATTCTCTCTGATCCGGATTGTCTCTGATCCGGTTTCTCGCTCTGTGATTGGCTGTTTAAAGGGGGCGGATCCTGGACTCGGATTCAAGAGGCGGCAGCAGCGGAGAAACTGGTTCAGATCCACCCGGGAGCGAGAGAGCGAACAGCCGGGATCGACCGAGAGCCGGAGCCGGAGCGGGGAGCCCGGGATCGACTGAGATCCGGAGCGGGGAGCCCGGGATCGACTGAGATCCGCAGAGCCCGCGATCGACTGAGATCCGGAGCCGCAGAGCCCGGGATCGACTGAGATCCGGAGCCGCAGAGCCCGGGATCGACTGAGATCCGGAGCCGCAGAGCCCGGGATCGACTGAGATCCGGAGCCGCAGAGCCCGGGATCGACTGAGATCCGGTGCGGAAACCGCGGGTTCCACATTCGGAGCGACTCCGGGTCACTGATTCCGGCCGCGATGACCGAGACTCTCCGGACAGGTGGACACCCGGCCAGCCCGGTCCGGGAGAGCGGCCGGTTCCGGAAGGTCAGTGTCCGGGGATCCGGGGGGGGTGATCCCTGGGTTTGGGGGGGGGGGGGGGGGGTGATCCCTGGGTTTGGGGGGGGGTGATCCCTGGGTTTGGGGGGGGGGTGATCCCTGGGTTTGGGGGGGGGGGTGATCCCTGGGTTTGGGAGGGGTGATCCCTGGGTTTGGGAGGGGTGATCCCTGGGTTTGGGGGGGGTGATCCCTGGGTTTTGAGGGGGGGTGATCCCTGGGTTTGGGGGGGTGATCCCTGGGTTTGGGGGGGGTGATCCTGAGGTTGGGCGGGGGTGGGGGGGGGGTTGATCCCTGGGTTGTTGAGGGGGTTGATCCCTGGGTTTGGGGGGGTGATCCCTGGGTTTGGGGGGGTGATCCCTGGGTTTGGGGGGGGTGATCCCTGGGTTTGGGGGGGGTGATCCCTGGGTTTGGGGGGGGTGATCCCTGGGTTGTTGAGGGGGGTGATCCCTGGGTTTGGGGGGGGTGATCCCTGGGTTTGGGGGGGTTGATCCCTGGGTTGTTGAGGGGGGTGATCCCTGGGTTTGGGGGGTTGATCCTGGGGTTTCACTGCCCCCCCCACCCACCTTCATTCTTGCATCTGACTTTGTTTCAGTTTCTCTGTGAATTTGGGTTTTATTATCAAGGGTTGAAGTTCCCAGGTTTAATAATCACAGGAGGTGAGGTTAGGGCGCAGTGAATACTGCAGCTGCCCCATTATGGAAAGGATGTTCAAACCAAATTTTGGGGAGCATGATCCAGGCATCGGGAAATATAGTGAGGAGAGACTTGAGAGTTTTCATTACACCTTTTGATGTGGGTGTCACTGGCTGGGCTGGCATTTATTACCCATCCCTAGTTGCCCTTGAGAAGGTGGTGGTGAGCTGACTTGAACTGCTGCAGTCCATGTGGTGTAGGTACACCCACAGTGCTGTTAGGGAGGGAATTCCAGGATTTTGACCCAGTGACAGTGAAGGAACAGCGATGTATTTCCAAGTCAGGATGGTGAGTGGCTTGGAGGGGAACTTCCAGGTGGTGGTGTTCCCATCTATCTGCTGTCCTTGTCCTTGTAGGTGGTAGCAGTCGTGGGTTTGGAAGGTGCTGTCAAAGGAGCCTTGGTGAATTCCTGCAGTGCATCTTGTGGATGGTACACACTGCTGCTACTGTGCGTCAGTGGTGAAGGGAGTGGATATTTATGGTGGTGGATGGAGTGCTTTGTCCTGATGGTGTTGAGCTTCTTGAGTATGGTTGGAGCTGCACTCATCCTGGCAATTGGAGAATATTCCATCACACTTGTGACTTGTGCCTTGTAGATGGTGGACAGGTTTCGGGGAGTCAGGAGGTGAGTTACTCACCACAGGATTCCTAGCCTCTGACCTGTTCTTGAGGCCACGGTTTTTAAATGGCTAGTCCAGTTCATTTTCTGGTCAATGGTAGCCCCCAGGATGTTGATAATGGGGGATTCAGCGATGGTAATGCTGTTGAATGTCAAGAGGAGATGGTTAGATTCTCTCATGTTGGAGATAGAAGTATATCGCCTGGCACATGTGTGGTGTGAATGTGATTTGTCACTCATCAGCCCAAACCTGGATACTGTCCAGGTCTTGCTGCATTTGGACATGGGCTGCTTCAGTATCTGAGGAGTCGTGAATGGTGCTGAACATTGTGCAATCATCAGCGAACATCCTCACTTCTAACATTATGATGGAAGGAAGGTCATTGATGAAGCAGCTGAAGATGGTTGGGCTGAGGACACTAACCTGAGGAACTCCTGCAGTGATGTCCTGGAGCTGAGATGACTGACCTCCAACAACCACAACCATCTTCCTGTATGCTGGGTATGACTCCAGCCAGCGGAGAGTTTTCCCCCTGATTCCCATTGACTCCAGTTTTGCTAGGGCTCCTTGATGCCACACTCGGTCAAATGCTGCCTTGATGTCAAGGGCAGTTATTTTCACCTCACCTCGGGAGTTCAGCTCTTTTGTCCATGTTTGAACCAAGGCTGTAATGAGGTCAGGAGCTGAGTGGCCCTGGCGGAACTCAACGTTAACGTCAGTGAGCAGGTTATTGTTAAGCAAGTGCTGCTTGACAGTACAGTCAATGACCCCTTCCATTACTTTACTGATGGGGAGTAGACTGATGGGGCGGTAATTGGCCGGGTTGGATTTGTCCTGCTTTTTGTGTACAGGACATACCTGGACGATTTTCCAAACTGTCGGGTAAATGCCAGTGTTGTAGCTGTACTGGAACAGCTTGGCTAGGAGCGCGGCAAGTTCTGGAGCACAAGTCTTGAGTACTATTGCTGGAATATTGTCTACAAAGACTGGGACTATTCCCACTGGAACAGAAAAGGCCCGAGAGTTTTGTTTTTAGATGCACACATCCATGATTGTAGAATGATCCCGCGTAGGAGACACTTGGCCCATGTTGACTGTGCCAGCTCTTTGAAAGAGCAATCTAACTGGATTCATTTCTCTTCTCTTTCCCTATTGTCCTGCAATTTTTTTTTCAGATGCATCCAATTCCTTTTTGACAGTTACTATTGTGAAGATCATTCTGTGAATGGCACAGAAAGAGGCCATTCAGCTCAACAGCTCCATGTTGGTGTTTATGCTGCATACAAGCCTATTCCCAGCCTCTTCATCGAACCCTATTAACATATCCTATTCCTTTTCCTCCTGTGTGTTTATACGAGATTCCCTTAAATGCATCTAACCTGTTTGCCTCAACCACTCCATGTTGTAGCAAGTTCCACGTTCTCACCACTCTCTCCGGCTAAAGAAATATCTCCTGAATTCCCTATTGGATTTATTAGTGACTATCTTATATTTATGGTCCCCAGTTAGTTCTGGACTGCCCCACAAGTGGAAACAACTCTACCTCTACCCTATCAAAATCTTTCAGAACCCTTCAGCCTTCTCTAAAGAGCCCTGCTCTAGTTGTCCTTTCCTCATATTAGAACCAAGAGGTTATAATATCATTCTCCAATGTGTCTGTTTCCTTTTTCTTTATAATAACATCACAAATATTGCCAGTGCATCAAATGTGCTCTAACCAAGGCTCTGTACAAATTTAACATCTCTGCTTTTCAATTCTGCCCCTATAGCAATGAACCCTGGTGCGTTGTTTGCAATTTTATGACCTTATTAACCTGTGTTGCCACTTTTTAGTGGACTGTATATTTGTATCCTTGGACTTCTCCATTCCTCCACCCCATCAAGGAGTATGAGATATCATTCTTCCCACCAAAATGTATTCCCTTCCATCTGCTTCCACCACTCTCGGGCAGTGCATTCCAGTTCGAGTTAGCTTGCTGTATTTATTTAGATAATTCTGATCTCCCCTCCTGCACCTTTTACCCATTCTGTTAAATCTGGGCCCTCTGTATCCTGACCCTCCCCTACTGAAAACATTTCTCCTTTTACACATTTATTAAACATGAACACAGGACAAGTTAATAAAATTGGGACAGTGTTACTGTTGGATGCGCTTACGAATTTCATGTCCCTTCTTCCATTCTCATTTTCCGTTACTCATTTCCTACATTACAACAGTGACTACACTTCAAAAAGTATTTCATTGGCTGTAAAGTGCTCTGAGATGTCCAGTGTTGGTGAAAAGTGCTATATAAATGAAATTGGATGGATCCTTGTGGTTTAGCTGTGGTATGAGGGGGGAAGAAGATGTCCTGAATTGACTTGGGGTAAATTGAGAAGCTTTTTAAAAATTGGAGAGTTTTGATAATGAAAGATGAAACCCTGTGTGAAATTGATGAGAGGAGTCATTAATTTCGATTTCGATTTGTTGCCGAGATTTGGGAAGACAGAAGGTTGGTGGCGTGTGGAATGTTTTACCACATAGAGTGGCTGGGCAGAGATCACTGCAGTTTTAAAGTGAAAAATGGATGAATATTTGAAGTGGAGGTAATTGCGGGGCCATATGCAGAGGTGGACTTAGCTTGAGCATTGATACAGGGATATGGGGGAGAATGGGACACTGGATTAGTCTGGGATTGATACAGTTTAATTGGATTAGTTTAGCAAAGGGCTTGCAGTGTTCAGTGAAGTTCCTCTCTTTACTTAGTAGGAAGGCAGCTGGTTGCCATGCTGAGACTGGGCAGAGTGATAAACTGAATTTATTTCCTGTTTAATTAACCAGTGGTTTAAGGTGCTTTTCCCACACTTGCTCACAGTATTGTGCTGGGACAGCAGCGTGTGCGTGAACAGGTGGAAGGCGCAATGGGAGCCTGTGACTTTCTGCTGCTGACATTTTGTAGATGGTCAGTACAGCTGAATTCACAATATTATTCCTGAGCTGGAGTGGGCCGTGTTTGATATTTGAACAGGTGACTCACTATCTAAAATCAATATGTTTACTGAATTTGTTTCTGGATGTTTGGTTGACCTCCAAGTTCTGTGAACTCGTGTCAATTGAAGGAGGAGAGGTATGTAACACAGTCTGAAACACTCACTTTTCATTCACTCTTCTGCACCTTTCAGGAAAGACTGACTGGCCGACTCCTGCTCTGAAGACATATTTCACAGCTCCTGCTCCTTATCACTGTCCAGTGATCCCTGGGTTAGAGAGAGAGAGAGAGGGGAAATCAGGCAGGGTTCCTGCTCCTGGTCACTGTCCAGTGATCCCTGGGTTAGAGAGAGAGAGGGGAAATCAGCCAGGGTTCCTGCTCCTGATCACTGTCCTGTGATCCCTGGGTTAGAGAGAGAGAGAGAGAGAGGGGAAATCAGGCAGGGTTCCTGCTCCTGGTCACTGTCCAGTGATCCCTGGGTTAGAGAGAGAGAGGGGAAATCAGCCAGGGTTCCTGCTCCTGATCACTGTCCAGTGATCCCTGGGTTAGAGAGAGAGAGAGAGGAGAAATCAGCCAGGGTTCCTACTCCTGATCACTGTCCAGTGATCCCTGGGTTAGAGAGAGAGAGGGGAAATCAGCCAGGGTTCCTACTCCTGATCACTGTCCAGTGATCCCTGGGTTAGAGAGAGAGAGAGGGGGAATCAGGCAGGGTTCCTACTCCTGATCACTGTCCAGTGATCCCTGGGTTAGAGAGAGAGAGAGAGAGAGAGGGGAAATCAGCCAGGGTTCCTGCTCCTGATCACTGTCCAGTGATCCCTGGGTTAGAGAGAGGGGGAATCAGGCAGGGTTCCTGCTCCTGATCACTGTCCAGTGACCTGAAGTAAAGCTGGTGAAATCTGGGACGGAAGGTGTAAGATGTGGTGAATTGAGGCTGACATTGCTGTTTGTGACTGTGCCTCACTCTCTGTGGAGCCAGTGTTTCAGCCCCAGACTGGCAGCCAGCAAACAAGTGAGGGCACGAGGTAGAGGGAGAGAGCGAGAGAGCTCATGTCGCCCGTTCCCGAGCGGTGGGGCCTGTGTCCCTTCCCACACCCACCGTTCCCCAGGGCCAGGGCCTGTGTTTCCCCGCACCCCCCACTGCTTCTGGGGGTCAGGGTTGTGTTTCTAAGTGGAGCAGCTGAAGAAACCTGTTTTAATTTTAACACTGTCAGCACTGGGTCTGGGATTTCTTGCAGAAAGCTGAGACTTAATGCTGATGATGTAACTCTAGAGGCAGTAGGGAAAGGGTTAATGTTTGCATTTCCAGCTGGATATGTCTTGTGATGGTGTTTAACTAGTCTGTGTGAATGAAATTAAGACTGCAATGCTGTTTTAGTTAGTCTAACTACTGCAGTTCACCACCAGCTTCTCGTGGGAAATGGGGGTTGAATGGTAAAGGCCGGCCTTACCAGTGACACTGATAGCAAGAAAGAATTAAACAAAAACACTTCTGCTGTGAACATGATAGTATAATATTTCATAAACAAAAACAGAAAATGCTGGGGGATAACTCAGCAGGTCAAGCAGCATCTGTGGAGAGAGAAACAGAGTTAATGTTTCCGGTCATCACCTTTCATCAGGTGAGAGGTCACAGATGTGAAACCACACAGAATAATATTGCCTTTTGACAAGTAACTGAGCTTAATGGTTGAGACTATGATTTAGATCTCTGGAATTCTGGGGGTGTTCTGGAAATCTAGAGTTTGAGAAGTTAAACAGCAGCAGGATTGGTTGGGGACATCGTTCCAATTAGTTCACTCGCTCCCTCAGGGCTGGGCTCCTGACTAACCTCATCAGCCTGGCCTACATGTGACTCCAGCTCCACCCAACCCTGTTGACTCAATATCCTGAAGCAACAAGGAAATGGACAATAATGACAGCTTGGCCTGGTTCCAACAACAAAAACCAGAATGTTTGCCACCCTCACCCTCACTTTGGGCAGCAGCCTGTGCCCCTTCCACCAAATTCCCCCACTCTCTTTATTCCTGGCAGAGAATCGCTGGCTGACTTGCCCTGGCTGTTGGCATCAGTTTGCATTTCCGGCTACTACCGGTTGGAGTTGAATGAGGAGCTCCTTTACCTGCAGTGTAGAGGCATCAGGTGGCTCCTAGTGAACTCAAGACATTATTGGCATCATTAGATGAATTTGCTCAATCTGACATGGTCACACACCCAGACAGGAGCTAGCACTGCTGCCATGGGAAAGGACAATAGAGAATCTCTCTCCCATGTTGTGGAGTCCAGGCCTGTCCAGCAGTGTTGAGGCAACAATTGCCCTAGACTGGGTGTTGAGCAGAGGATCAAACTGGCCTCTCACATCCAGAAAGCCCTGAGGAAAAATGTGGGAATCCCCTTGTTTCCTCCCCCGCAACCCCCCCCCCCCCCCCCCCCCCGGCCCCCCTCCCCCGGCCTTCATCCCCAACGCACCCCAATCTTCAGTTAATACAGTTTCTAGGTCACTCTACACCTGCGGTGTGAGCAAGAGGAGGTGCCGGAGACCCTCAGAGGCAGCTCTGATCTGCAGGACTCTCCGCTTTCTCAGTTCTAGTTTACCAAAATGAATTGCTTCAAAATAAAGCTGCTTTGTTTACTGAGCAGCTGACTGACTAGAGAGAGGTTGAGTCTAATGTAGCTTCAGCCAACTCCACCCTGGAACAGGAGCATTAAACATAGACTGGCAGAGTCTGATTGGCTGGACTGGACTGCACAGGGACTGAGGCAGCTCCTTAAGGGTGTTGGTTAAACACGTCGACCTTGTTAGTGACAGCTGATTGAAGGGGAAATGTGCACCCAGGTCAAGCCTGTCCTCAGCCACATCAATTTATACAGCACCTTTAACATACTAACATGCCCCAAGGAGCATTATTGGACAAAATTTGACACTGAATGACATAGGATATTTAGGAGTGGTGACCAAAAGAATGGTCAGGGTATATCTCTGATTGATCTGTGGCAGCCTCAGTGCTTACGTACAGGTTCATGGACTGAGTGCAGTAGGCAGCTACACCCAGAGAGCGAGAGAGAGTTTATTACTGTTCAAAGTTAACACCAGTGATTGCTAAATGTACACAAAGGTGTGTGTGTTTGTGTTTGTGTGAGAGAGAGAGAGAGAAGCTTCTGGAATGTGTATTAATCGTCAATGATAACAGATAGTTGCCATGGATGCATTTGTACCAGGAATGTGTGACGTGGGGATTAGTCCAATGGTTAATTGAATTTTTTGAATATCCTTTAAACACTACATGTTGGTATTCAGCTCACTGCAGGTGACCCTAACAATGTCTGAATGAGGGGGCCATGGGAGATGTCACGGGCTTCTCAGGATTGGGGGGGGTGGTGGAGGCGAGCTGTGTGTGTGCAGTAAGAAAGCTGATGTTTGAGTCCTCCTGAGATGGGGTTAGGGAACCATGAGGGTTCTTCATGCTGAGGACACTTGGAAATTAGCTATGGCGTAAAACTCCATCGCTCCACCATCGGTGGCCGGGCCTCCAGCTGCTTGGCTCCCAACCTCTGGAATTCCCTCCCTGAAATTCTCCACCCCTCTACCTTTCTTTCCTCCTTTAAGACACTCCTTAAAACTTACTTCTTTGACCATGTTTTTGGCTCCCTGTCCTAATATCTCCTTATGTGGCTGGGTGCCAGATTTGGGCTTGTAACACCCCTGTGAAGTACCTTGGGACATTTTATTATGTTAAAGATGCTATATAAATACAAGGTGATGGGGGTGTGTGTGAGTGGGTGTGTGTGAGTGAGTGTATGTCTTTCCCCATTTCAGGTTGAAATTGTCCTGCTGCTGTGTTACCCGCCTGTTACTGAGAATGATGATTCAAACACTTTTTTTTTTCTTTTTCATATTGTTAACATTTTGTTGAGCGAGTTGTGAGATTTAACAAGAGGGTCTTTCACTGCCTGTTTCCATCTGAGAATTTCCCTTCTGATTTTCAGAGGAGGCCATTTGGCCCATCATGCCTTTACTGGCTCTTCAAAAAAGCAATCCAATTAATCCTCCCCCCGCCCCCACCCCCCAACCTTTATCCTCCAGAGCCCTGCCATTATTTTCCCCGATCAAATATTTACCCAAGAGCACTGTGGGAGCCTCTTAACCATGTAGACTGCAGGTGGTTCTAGAAGGAGGTGACTCAGTGCAGATAACAAGGAACAAGACTCAGGGGTTTGTCCAATACCCTTTCTTCACTGAGGGCGACCTGGGGTTCCGACCTGCCCTTGAAACTTGCTGACTGTGCTGGGGAGGGCTGGGGCATTGACCCCACGCTATATCATGGCCTCTGCTGGAATGTGGTTGCACAGGAGGATCCCACCCTTTGCTACCTGCTCCCAGAGATTGCATCATACACACGTCATAGGATGGAGTGAGTCACACACGGGGCACGAGCTAAAAATATCTCCTTCCTAATGCATTTGGGCACAGGATATACTGTCTCACTGTTCATGGGACTAGTGGGCCACAATGAAACCAAAAGAAGGACAGCTTGTTCCTTTTTAAAAATAGTTCTGCACCTCAAAATCTTTCATTCCTATAGCGCCTTTCATGCTCTCAGGATGTCCAAGAGCACTTCGCAGGCAATGAAATACTTTTGAAGTTAGTCTGTTGTAATGTAGGAAACACAGCAACCAGTTTACTCACAGCAAGTCCCCACAAATTACAATGCGAGAATGACTAGATAATCTGTTTGAGGTGTAAATATTGCCTGAAGCACCCGGGGAAAGCCCTCCCTGCTCTTTGAACAGAGTCACCGGATCTTTTACATCCACTTGAGAAGGCAGACACAGTCTCGGTTTAACATCTCATCCAAAAGGCAGCAAGAAAATGTTTTTTGGGATGCAGTCTCTCTAGTGCCTCATCTCTTAGCCTCATGTCCTGCTAAATGTGCCAGCATTTATTGCCCACCTCTGATTTCCCTCAAGGAATTGGTGCTGAGCTGCCTTCTTGAACCGCTGCAGTCCGTGTGGTGTAGGTACACCCACAGTGCTGTTAGGGAGAAACATTTTCTATATCAATTCCATTTTCCTGCCCCATCCTCTTATCCCTTGATTTCCCTTAGTTTTTTTTCCAAAAAGTACACTTCATTCAGAAAATTTGTAAAAGTACATTATATGAATTGAAAATAGTTGTATAAAGTGCTGTACAGTTCCATTTCTTTCAGTACAGTATATGACACTCTGCGGTGCCTCTCTACACTTACAATTACAGGTTAGGGTTACAGTGTACATTTACATTTCATGTCAAACATTATCTGGTGCTTCTGGCCCAAGGACTTTTATGGGGTTTCCTGTCCCTCTGGAAGGAGGGTCTTAGCCACGGCCTTTCCCCATTGTCTCTCTGCGGTGGCTGCCCCCAAGCTTTAGCGCAGCCCTCAGGACACAATCCTGGACCTTGGAATGTGCCAGTCTGCAACACTCTGTCATGGACGACTCTTTGCACTGGAAGAGCAGCAAGTTTCGGGCAGACCAAAGAGAGTCTTTCACCAAGTTGATGATCCTCCAGCAGCAGCTGATGTTTGTCTTGGGTATGTGTCCCTGGGAACAGCCCATAGAGCACAGAGTCCTGCATCACAGAGCTGCTCAGGATTGTAGAAACCGCTCCAGACCTTCTTTGCAATGAGACATTACAGATTACAGAAGGAGGTGGGCGACAGTCTCTTCTCCACTGCAGCTGACTTGAGGGTGACATGCGGAGGGATGAGACTGTGCACATGTAGGAAGGATCTGAGAGGGAGGGCCTTTCTCACCATCAGCTCAGCTACGTCTTGGTCCTTGTTTGAAGGTTCTAGTGATGAGGCGTTCTGCCTTCTGTAATGTGTCTTTGCAACAAAGGTCTGGAGTGGAATTGACGAACCTGAGCAGCTCTGTGATCCAGGACTCTGTGCTGTATGGGCTGTTCCCAGGGACACACACTGAGATAAACACCAACTGCTGCTGGAAGGCTACCAGCTCAACCAAAAACCCTCTTTGGTCTGCCTGAAACTTGCTGGTCTTCCAGTGCAAAGAGCCATCCATGACCGAGTGTTGCAGACTGGCATATTCCAAGCTCCAGGACTATGTGCCGAGGGATGCACTAATGCTTGGGGGCAGCCAATGGCTTTGACAGTCTGTTCAGGGAACCATCCGACAGGATCTACCATCTCCTTTTCCCACAGGGCCTTGAGGACACTACAGGCAGACAACTGTCTGATGGAATTGTGGTCAGAGGTGTTTTTCTGCACCAATCTGATTTCCCTTAGCCCCGTTCCCCTATCAGTCCTGGGCTCACTGACCTAAACTGGCTCCCGGTCAAGCAATGTGTTGATTTTAAAATTCTCATCCTTGGTTTCAAATCCCTCCATGGCCTCACCCCTCCCTTTTTTTCTGTAATCTCCTCCAACCCACAACCCTCTGAGATCTCTGCATTCCTTTAATTCTGGCCCCTTGTCCATCCCCGATTTTAATTGCTCCACCATAGGTGGCTGTGTCTTCAGTTGTCTGCACCCTATATTCTGGAATTCCTTCCCTCCATCTCTCCGTTTCTCTACCTCTCTCTGCTCCTTTAAGACGCTCCTTAAAACCAATCCTGTGACAAAGATTTTGGTCTCTGATCTAATATCTCCTTATGTGGCTCAGTGTCATACTTTGTTTTATAATGTTCCTGTGAAGCACCTTGGGATGTTTTATTATGTTTAAAGGTGGAATATAAATGTAAGTTGTTGTCTTGAATATACTCTGACTGAGAGACTATATTCAGGTCAGATGAGGCAGTTTCATGTCTTGATACATCTTGAACCCCAAAATTCTAAATGTTTTATTATCATTTAAGACCTTTTCATATGATTGGTCTCAGATAAACTTTTCCATTTAATTTTGAAGTTAAATCCTCTTGTCCTAGTGACCTGGTGAACTTTATTTTTATACATGGGGTTGTTGGGGTATGCATGTCTGATCAGCGAGAGCGGGAGAAATAGAAACTACAAGAGAGGATCTAACCATTGCCCCTTAACATTCAATGGCATTACCATCACTGAATCCCCCACTGTCAACATCCTGGGGGGGTTACCATTGACCAGAAACTGAATTGGACTAGCCATATAAATAATGTGCTAGTAATCACCTCCTGATTCCCCAAAGCCTGTCCACCATCTACAAGGCACAAGTCAGGAGTGTGATGGAATAATCTCCACTTGCCTGGATGAGTGCAGCTCCAACAACATTTGAGAAGTTTGACACCATCCAGGACAAAGCAGCCCCCTTGATTGGCACCACATCCACAAACATTCACTCCCTCCACCACCGATACACATCCCATGACTGAAATAAAAAAACCACAGCCTTGTGTTAAAATCCCCCAATAGGTAAAGATGTTCTGTCTCAGGGATTCTGCTGAAAGCAGCATCAAACTCCTCTCAGAACTGGTCTTTCACCTCTGTGCTGGAGCACAGATACTCATGAGGTTAACTGACCCTGTTTGAGAGGTGGATGGAGAGAACACCTTCGGAAACATTTGTGTGGGGTTCTATTATCGAGTAGTGAGTTCCTTACAGCGCAGCCTACACCTTGCTCACACATTCCTCGGAACTCTCTCCTCTGCCAGATGAACGGGTGGTGTTTTTCTCCCAGTGGGACCCTGGTCTCTTGCTGGGAAGCCATGTCAATGTACAGCCATGTAGATCATGGTTGTCTTGTTTGGGTTATTGACCAGCTGCAAGTTGTCTGTAAACCCCGTGCACGTGGTCCTGATGTTCCAGTTTGTCAATCAAAGAGTTGGCGTCGCCTTTCATTTTGTTTGTTTTATTTGTTTGTCCGGGTGTGATGGATTCTGTCCGCTTTTTGATAAGTGACTCAAAGCTGCAAACACCCATTGACGCAGATGGACTGTGGTGGGTCAGCACCTCATTACCCGGGGGCTGCCGGACTTGAGGTTGGCGATGGCTGACCATTGGGACCCGATGCTCCCTCTCACCATGGGAGACGGTCCATAGCACCCGTTCTCTACACCAATCGAGTTGGGCTGTTACTGCCGTCTCCCGTATAGTGATAAAGTTCTGCAGTGAGACTGGAGTGGCCTCCAGGGCAAAATTAATGCAGACCCTGGGCTGCCCAAACGTCAGGGTCCCCCTCTTGACCTCTCTGGTTGAGCGCAAAGGGCTGCAAAGCGTTACGCTTGGCATCGGCCCGGTTCCAGGAGTTGCCGGAAAGATGAGGAATTGAGACATCGGTCCCTCTTTGGGCTCCGCTCCAGATTTTAGGTCAGGGTTTTACTCCCTCAGTCTTCAACCCTCCCCAGGTATCCACAAGGCAGTGGAGCTATTCGCCCACAGCTGGGAGTTTGGTACATGAGTGCCAGCGCCTGTCCACATGCCAGTGGGCCCACACACTGCATGTCTGGGGCCAAACCTCCTCCGAGTTCCTCTGAAGCTTTAGCCTGAAGCCTCGAGGGACCCGGTTTCCGTGTGTCACCATGAGGAGGCGCAGCTGAGGACTTGCTGATGGAGAGACTCTGTACTGACAGGGAGAGACTTACACATCTGGCTGAGGACTTGCTGATGGAGAGACTGTACTGACAGGGAGAGACTTACACATCTGGCTGAGGACTTGCTGATGGAGAGACTGTGTACTAACGGAGAGACTTACACATCTGGCTGAGGACTTGCTGATGGAGAGACTGTGTACTGACAGGGAGAGACTTACACATCTGGCTGATTTTCACATTGCTGCGAGCTAGTGGTGGGGACTGAAGCGTGTTAACCCGCTTCACCCACACACTGGACACATCAGATCGACCTGTTGGACATACCAGATACAGCTATTCGATAATGATCACATAAGCTAGTATGTGGGATTTTGCAGCTGTGTTTCCTACATTATGTCAGTGACCACTCCTTTTACTGCTTCACTGGCTCTGACAGACCGTAGGAGCTCCTGAGGGTATGAAAGGCACTTTAGACAAAAGAGTATTTTTGCCTCTTGGAGCCAGTACCGATGCAATGGGTTGAATGGCCTGTGCTGCTGATTTTATCTGGTGATAGGGGCTGTACCATTTGTCGTTCTCCAATTTGCTTTGTCCCTTCACTTGAACTCTTTACTCTCCTGAGCTGAAATTGCTCATTTTCAGTTCTAAGATGGTTGAACTCACTGTGCCTTTCAGGCAGAGGTCACTGTGCCCTGACAGATGACATGGACCCATTCAGTAATGTGTGTGTGTGCGTGTGTGTGTGATTGTGGGCATATGGGGGAGGGAGAGAGGGAATGCAGCAGACATTGCTATTCTCCAGCTTTGCTCATTGTGAGCCACCTACCCCCTCTCCCCTTCCCCACCTCGGCTCCCATCCTCACTGACAATCTTTCTTTTTTCATCAGGGGTGTAACCCATATGCCCAGACGGGTCGCAGCAAACTGCAGAGCCAGAGAGTGACCCTCAACCAGCAGATCATTAAAGCAATGCGGCTGCGAGCTGGAGCAGAAAACCTACTGCGGTAAGCCCAGTGGTGTATGATCTCTGTCCCTCTCTCTCTCTTTCTCTCTGTCTCCGTCCCCCTCTCTCTCTGTCTCCGTCCCCCTCTCTCTCTGTCTCCGTCCCCCTCTCTCTCTGTCTCCGTCCCTCTCTCTCTCTGTCTCCGTCCCTCTCTCTCTCTGTCTCCGTCCCTCTCTCTCTCTCTCTGTCCCTCTCTCTCTCTGTCCCTCTCTCTCTCTCTCTCTCTCTCTCTGTCCCTCTCTCTCTCTCTCTCTGTCCCTCTCTCTCTGTCCCTCTCTCTCTTTCTCTCTGTCTCCGTCCCTCTCCCTCTCTGTCCCTCTCTCTCTCTGTCCCTCTCGCGCACTGGCTCTGTCCCTCTTTCTCTTTCTCTCTGTCTCCGTCCCTCTCCCTCTCTCTCTATCCCTCTCTCTCTCTGTCCCTCTCTCTGTCCCTCTCGCGCACTGGCTCTGTCCCTCTTTCTCTTTCTCTCTGTCTCCGTCCCTCTCCCACCCTCTCTCTCTCTGTCCCTCTCGCGCACTGGCTCTGTCCCTCTCTCTTTCTCTCTCTCTCTCTCTCTGTCCCTCTCTCTCTCTCTCGCGCACTGGCTCTGTCCCTCTCTCGCGCTCTCTCTCTGTCTCACTCTGATTCAGAAGTGGTTTTATCTTAGCCCAGGGAGTGATCCTTCCTGCAATGCTCCAAAACATTGAGTTCTGCCTGATTCAGTGAGTGCCCATCCAAGCCCATGGTATCTGTCCAGTGATGTTCTGTTCTTTCATTTCAAAGAGGTGCAGAGTTTGTGCCCACAATGAGAACAGTCGGTTCCCGAGCTGCACACTCTGTCCCATTGTGCATCTGGCTTCAGCTCAAACACAGTGAATGTTCTTTAGCTGCTCCTACCTCACTCTGTGGCTGCACTGTGCCAACGAGTAGCAGGAAGGCAGCAAATGTCAACCTATAAATCTCTGGATAGCAGGGACAATGTCCCTTAAAGCTGCTCTCCAGAACAGAGTGGGGCTCTTGCAGTCAGCTCCCTGCATTACAATCCCTTTCTCATCTCCTATTCTACCTTTCTTGGGAACTCTCTTGAAGAAGGGTCACACAGACACGAAACGTTAACTCTCTTTCTCTCTCCACAGATGCTGCCAGACCTGCTGAGTTTTTCCAGCATTTTCTGTTTTTGTTACTAGATTAATACCTGGAATGGGCAGGTTGTCTTATGAGGAAAGGCTGGACAGGCTAGGTTTGTATCTGCTGGTGTTTAGAAGAGTAAGAGGTGACCTGAATGAAACATATCAGATCCTGAGGGGATAAGGAGCCGCCCATTTAGGACAGAGATGGGGTGAGTTATGCTGAAGCTCGGAGCGAAAGCTTGAAGCTGATTTCACTCCCCTGGTCCCTATCAGTCGGGAATCGGATGATTTGGTGACGTTGATCAGGGTGGGCTGTTGTTTCATGGTGAAATCGTGGGAATCCCAATTGAGAA
This sequence comes from Cetorhinus maximus, assembly GCF_964194155.1. NCBI lineage: Eukaryota > Metazoa > Chordata > Chondrichthyes > Lamniformes > Cetorhinidae > Cetorhinus > Cetorhinus maximus. The sequence continues at coordinate 156,474,729 of NC_135884.1, forward strand.
TGAAAAGGAAGTTTCCTGATGACTGAGTGACTAACTGTACCTTTAGCTTACACAGGATCACACAAACTATGCGGCACAGAAACAGGCCATTCGGTCCAACCAGTCCATGCTGGTTTTTACGCTCTACTCGAGCCTCCTCCCACCTTTTCTCAATTAAATCAATCATTATAACTCTCTATTCACTTCTCTCTCATATGCTCACCAGCTTCCCCTTCAATCATCTATACTATTCACTTCAACCAAACTGTGAACAGCAGTGACCCAGCACTGATCCTTATGGAAACAACACTTCCCATCTTATGCCAGTCGAAGGCCCAAGCTCTCTGACCTCGACCAGCAGAGGGAGGCCCCCTGCAATCAGCCTCAGTAGCCCTGGGTTAGAGAGAGGGGTAATCAGTGAGGGTTCTTGCTCCTGATCACTGTCCAGTGAATCCTGATGACGGATGTTAGGTGTGATGCCCCTGCAGTTTAATAGTCAGCCCACACTCTGTCTCACCTCGTGCATGAAGTGGCCAGAGAGGAATTAAAAATTCAGGTCACAGCCCCTGCGATCTCCTCCTTTGCCTCCCTCAGCAGTCTGGGATGCAAATCATCCAGACCTGGAGATTTGACCACTTTTAAGCCTGCCAACACCTCCAATACCTTGTCACTCAATTTGCTTAAGAACCTCGCAGTCTCTCTCCCTGAGTTCGATACCTTCAACCTCATTCTCTTGGGTGAAGACGGATGTGAAGTATTCATTCAACTCTCTAGTGATGTCCTCTGGCTCCACCCATAGATTGCCCCCTTGGTCCCTTTTGGTCACCTTATTTAAGGAAGGATGCAAATGCGTTGGAAGCAGTTCTGAGACGGTTTACCAAACTAATACCAGGAATGGGCAGGTTGTCTTGAGGAAAGGTTGGACAGGCTAGGCTTGTATCTTTGGAGGGAGGCAGTGGCATAGTGTTATTGTCACTGACTAGTTATTCCAGAGACCCAGGGTAATGCTCTGGGGACCTGGGTTCAAATTCCACCATGGGCAGATGGTGGAATTTGAATTCAATTAAAAATCTGAAATTAATGGGGAAAACTGCAGACCTTACCTGGTCTGGCCTACATGTGACTCCAGATCCACAGCAATGTGGTTGACTCTTAAATGCCCTCTGAACAAGGGTGATTAAGGATGGGCAATAAATGCTGGCCTAGCCAGTGATGCCCATACCCCTTGAATGAATAAAAAAAAACTGCTGGAGTTTAGAAGAGTAAGAGGCAACTTGATTGAAATGTATAAGATCCTGAGGGGACTTGACAGGGTGGATGTGGAGAGGATGTTTCCCCTTGTGGAAGAGACTAGAACTAGGAGTCACTGTTTAAAAATAAGGGGTCGCCCATTGGAGACAGAGTTGAGGAGAAATTTTTTCTGAGTGTCATGAGTCTTTGGAATTCTCTTCCTCAAAAGGAGGTGGAAGCAGAGTCTTTGAATATCTATAAGGCAGAGGGTAGATAGAGTCTTGATAAACAAGGGGGTGAAAGGTTATTGGGAGTAGGTGGGAATGTGGGGTTGAGGTTACACTCAGATCAGCCATGATCTTATTGAATGGCGGAGCAGGTTCGAGGGGCTGAGTGGCCTATTCCTGCTCCTAGTTGGTATGTTTGTATGTATGTTCGTATCTGCTAAGGCTATCAGTCTCTGGGACTGTGTCTGCTTGATGTTTAACTTGCTACTCTGGTTTAGCAACGTTGTGTTTTGATCTGGGAGGGGCTGTGTGTGTGCCACACAGTCTCATTTAAAACTCGTTCTCCTTTCTACTGGGGTATCCTTCGTAATTTCATTACCAACCTTTCTCTTCCCATTTTCCCCTTCAGCGCCCGTAGATTTTTGAGGGTTTTTTACAAGAAGCTCCTCACCGTGAAGTCCTTGTCCAGCTCTGTGACTCTCCAGGCGCAGCCCACCCCAGGGCTGGTCTCCGCAGACTCCTTTCTTCAATCCCAGGGGTCCTGCCATCACCCCCTAAACCCCTCACCCACTCCTGGGTTTAACAAAACCCTTGACCAGTGCAGCAAGCACAGGGCTGCAGAATCTCTGCTGATTATTTCTCCTTCAGTTCCCAGTCACACCAGGGCAACTGATGCCAATTGGAAACATACTGATGCTGCCCAGTCACATTTCATACAGACTTTGGATAAATCTGTGGCACTCCCTGTGGTGTCAGCTCTGGCTCAGTGTTATCTCCTCTGAGTCAGAAGGTTGTATGTCCAGGACCCGCTCCAAAGATATACTCACAAAATTCCAGGCTGACTCTCCCACTGCAGTACTGAGGGAATGCTGCACTGTCAGAGGTACCATGGCTGGCATTTTCCAGTCCTGTCTGGCGCGGGACTGGAAATTCCCGCCCAAAGTCAACAGACCTTTGGCTGGTCCGTCAAATTTTCTCAGAGATAAAAACAAAAAACTACTGCGGATGCTGGAAATCCAAAACAAAAACAGAATTACCTGGAAAAACTCAGCAGGTCTGGCAGCATCGGTGGAGAAGAAAAGAGTCGACGTTTTTTCTTCTCCACCGATGCTGCCAGACCTGCTGAGTTTTTCCAGGTAATTCTGTTTTTGTTTCCGTCAAATTTTCTGTCCAGCCCGCAGCGATTCCCACTACACGCGGGACTGGAAAATCCCGGCTCCTCTTTCAGGTGAGATGTTAAACTAAGATTTCATTTCCCTGTCAATCCTATCAAACTCTTAGAAGACCAGGGGTGTTCTCCCTAGTGTAATGGTCAATTTCATTCCTAACTATTTATCTATCATTGAAAACAGATGATCTGGTCATTATCACAGTGATGTGGGGGTTTACTGTGTGCAGATTAGCTGCTGCACCTCCTACATTGCAGAGATAATCACGCTCCAACAGTACGTCACTGACTAGTGAGCACTTTGGGAGGTGAAAGGGCCTTAAGAAAAGTAAGCTTTTCTTTGTATCCCATACAGGACCTGACATTCTACATCCCAGACTATTCATCAAATATAGCTTGTTACATGTCCTGATTGGAAATGCAGAAAGAGATAAATACTTGGCTTTGTTATCTCGAGACTCGACTATTCCACACACTCTAGCTGGTTTCCCACATTCTACCTTCTGTAAACCTGAGATCACCCAAACCTCTGCTGCCAGTCTCCTAACTCACACCAAGCCCTGTTCCCCTATCACCCTCTGCGCTCACTGACATACACTGGCTCACAGTCAAGCAACATCATGATTTTAAAATCCTCATCCTTGTTTTCAAACCCCTCCATGACCTCGCCCCTCCCTATCTCTGTAATCTCCTCCAGCCCATAACCCTCCGAGATCTCTGTACTCTTCTAATTCTGACCTTTTGTGCAGTGCTGGTTTTAATCGCTCCAGCACTGGTGACGATGCCTTCAGTTGTCTGGGCCCCAAGCTCTGGAATTTCCTCTCTACACCTCCACGTCTCTCCCTCGTTTTCCTTCTTTAAGACACTCAAAGCCTACCTCTGTGACCAGGCTCCTTAAGTGACGCAGTGTCACACTTTGTTTTATAATGTTCCTGTGAAGCACTTTGGGCCATTTTGGTGCGTTAAAGACACAGGTATAGTGTCTCAAACCCTGGGACCGAGGCCCTGCCAGAGTTCGGGTTGAGTGGTTCAGGTAAACCGAGTTGGGTGGGATCAAAGGTCACTCAGCACCAGTGCATCAGCGGTGAATGGGATAACTGATCCAGCGCCACACCAGCCAATGCAGTGCCTAGTCCAATTGTCCAGGTGAGGTTTTTTAATGTGCCATGCATCCATTTTAAAAATGCCCAGTGATAGGACGGCTGGATTTGAGACACTATATTGTACTATATAAATATAAGTTGTTGAATGTCTGGAGTTTTAGGGGAGTGTATGATGAGCAAGTGATATGGGTTTGAGCAGAGATTTTGCTGCTGATCAGATGGAAGTTGTATCCTGTGGAACGTGTTTTGTTCCTGTGGTGTGACTGTGATGTAGGTAGGAAGGTGGGAGGGGGTGTGCTGAGGGGCAGCACTTGCTTTGAATTCACTCCACACAGTAACTCAGAGGCTTCAATCTCCCTCCGATTCCTCCCTGAAATCAGGGAGAAAGTTTTCTCTGTGGTGGGTCCTTGAACATGGTGAGGAGTTTACAGCTGTAAAGCCTATTGCCCAGTTTCCCAGGAGAGTTCTTGGAGCAGTGATCAGGAGCAGGGTTACTCTTTTCCTGTCCAATTAGTCCAGCATTGTTGCTGCAAAAGCCATTTCAAAGCTGCTGAAACGCACTCACTGAGACCAGGGCTGTGCCCTGCTATGTGGCTGTGTCACACGCTGGCATGTGTCATGCTCGATTGGCAGCATGTTAACCTGTTTGACCTTGTCTAAAGTTCAGCAGTAAATGAGATGCTGAAATTGTGGAGAGGCCTGTCCAAAGTGCAAACTATGGAGACCGTTTGCATCCTATAACAAGCAAAGGCACAGTCAGGAATTGGAGAGAGAAGGAACAGACTGTGTGCTTATGCTTTCAGTGTTACAACTGGGTTATGGGGAGACTTGGGGAGCCGTGGGTGACCGTGGTGTAGATGTTTCTGGTTATTTTGGATATTCTTTGGCAGGAGCGTGTTGACACTCACTCACAGGTGAAGTGTGCCGTCTGGATGGGGTACAGAGGCTTTGGAACCTGTGTCCCAGTGAGTGATGGGGGAGCTGGGCCCAGGTAGAGAGTGAGATGTCTGTCTTGCTGTAGATATACCTGGCGCAGGCTGAGAGCTTGACTCGTGGGTCTTTGTCTTACAGGGCGACCGATAACAGCAAGGTCCGAGATATGGTGATGCTGGAACTGAGCTTTGTCAACTCCAACTTGCAGCTGTTGAAGGAGGAGCTGGAAGGGTTAAACGGTTCTGTTGAAGTTTATCAGAATGAAAAGTGAGTTCCAAACCATTCAAAAACATCGGGTTAAAGCATTTGTTATAAAGTGATCCCTGCTGGTGGTTGCTGCTGTTCTCTCAGTCACCCCTTTCCATTTGGGACTCCATTTCATGTTGCTGGCTGGCCAGTCTGCCTGTGGGGGGGGTGGTCCTGGCTGGCTGGCCAGTCTGCCTCTTGTGGGGGGGTGGTCCTGGCTGGGGGGGGGTGGTCCTGGCTGGCTGGCCAGTCTGCTTGTGGGGGGGTGGTCCTGGCTGGGGGGGGGTGGTCCTGGCTGGCTGGCCAGTCTGCCTGTGGGGGGGGGTGGTCCTGGCTGGGGGGGGGGTGGTCCTGGCTGGCTGGCCAGTCTGCCTCTTGTGGGGGGGTGGTCCTGGCTGGGGGGGGGTGGTCCTGGCTGGCTGGCCAGTCTGCTTGTGGGGGGGTGGTCCTGGCTGACTGGCCAGTCTGCCTGTGGGGGGGGGTGGTCCTGGCTGGGGGGGGGGTGGTCCTGGCTGGCTGGCCAGTCTGCCTCTTGTGGGGGGGTGGTCCTGGCTGGGGGGGGGTGGTCCTGGCTGGCTGGCCAGTCTGCTTGTGGGGGGGTGGTCCTGGCTGGGGGGGGGTGGTCCTGGCTGGCTGGCCAGTCTGCTTGTGGGGGGGTGGTCCTGGCTGACTGGCCAGTCTGCCTGTGGGGGGGGTGGTCCTGGCTGACTGGCCAGTCTGCTTGTGGGGGGGTGGTCCTGGCTGACTGGCCAGTCTGCCTCTGGGGGGGGTGGTCCTAGCTGACTGGCCAGACTACTTGTGTGGGGGGGGGTGGTCCTGGCTGGCTGGCCAGTCTGCTTGTGGTGGGGGGTGGTCCTGGCTGACTGGCTAGTCTGCCTCTTGAGGGGGGGTGGTCCTGGCTGGCAGAGCCAGGAGGTCCTGGGGCGGGGGGGGGGGTGGGGGTGGTGCTGAGCTGGGGCAGGGGGCAATATTGCTGGTGGTGGTGGTCTTGGTGAAATGGGGTTCCTGGGGCTGTGCAGGTGGGGGTGGGGGGTTCCTGGGGGGGGGGGGTTGAGCTAGGAGGCAGGGTCTTGGGGGGGCAGGGGTCCCGGGGGCTGAGCTGGAGGGGGTGGGGGTGGGAGTGAGGGGACACCCCGATTAAGACCAACAGCTGTCTGTGTGACCAGCTTTGATTCTCGGGTTTATTGATCTGTTGTTAAGACTGAAACAGATCATTCGAGCCATTCTCCCTCACCTATTCCAGTTTCCCCAGATTCCCTTTTCCTTTTCCCATTTCTCCAGCCTGATCCTGAAGGTTCACAGTTTCTCCGTCATCTCAGGCTACGAATCCCAGGCTGCAAATCTGATGGGTACATCCCACAGTGTAAATGCCATGGCTTCAACACCCTGTGAGCAAGCTGCTTCTGCTCTCTACCTCTTTTACAGTTCGCCTTGTACTTAAGGCCCTGGTTCTAGTTCCTCAGCTACTGGAGCCTGAATGTGGACCCTGCCCCGGTGTGACAGGCCGCCCCGGTGTGACACCCTGCCCCGGTGTGACACCCTGCCCCGGTGTGACACCCTGCCCCGGTGTGACGCGCCGCCCCGGTGTGACGCGCCGCCCCGGTGTGACACCCCGCCCCGGTGTGACTCGCCGCCCCGGTGTGACACCCCGCCCCGGTGTGACTCGCCGCCCCGGTGTGACACCCCGCCCCGGTGTGACAGGCCGCCCCAGTGTGACGCGCCGCCCCAGTGTGACAGGCCGCCCCGGTGTGACGCGCCGCCCCGGTGTGACGCGCCGCCCCGGTGTGACACTCTGCCCCGGTGTGACAGGCCGCCACGGTGTGACACTCCGCCCCGGTGTGACACCCCGCCCCGGCGTGACAGGCCGCCCCGGTGTGACACGCTGCCCCATTAACCAACTAGGGAAGCCCCATTTACTGGTGCTCAGGCCCCGATCTCTTTAACTTGCTGCTTGTTCTCTCCTATCCTGAGGATGCTGCCTTTCACTGGGATTATGGGTGTCGGGGGCTAAGTGCCCTTTGGGGCCTCACTCCAGAGAGTCGTTCTCGATCTGTGGACAATGGTCCCTCTAATTTCTATCTGCTGTGCTCGGTTGTCTTGTTGCAGTGAGTGGTCCCCTTAAGATTGACACTGGGTCATCCATCTTAAAAGAAACATTGCTAGTGCACGGTCTGTTCCCTGCTCATTCCCAGTTTAGAGGGAAGATTGTGAATCTAAAAAAATTGTTGAGCTATTCAACAACGGGGGTTTCACAGCTGCTCATTCTTCAATGGGAGCGTTCAGTGATTAACATGGGCCTCAGCAGGTTTTCCCTCCTTAACCCAGGCGCTAATTGTGGTGTCTGTTTTTATTCTTTCATGGGATGTGGGTGTCGCTGACTAGACCAGCGTTTATTACCCATCCCTAATTGCCCTTGAGAAGGTGGCGGTGAAGCAGCTGCCACTATTTCTTTGTCACAGGGGTTTGGTACGACTGAGTGATTCGCTGGGCCATTTCAGAGGGGTTCAAGAGTCAACCACATTGCTGTGGGTCAGGAGTCACATGTAGGCCAGACCAGGTAAGGGTGGCAGATTTCCTCCCCTAAAGGACATTAATGAACCAGATGGGTTTTTACAACAATCCAATAGTTGATGCTAGTTTTTTATTCTAGGTTTCATGAATTATTTTAAATTCCCCAGTTGCCGTGGTCTGAACTCCTACCTCTGGATTATTAATCCAGTAACATAACTGCTGTGTTACTGAATTAACCTGACTGCATCGAGAACAGTATAACTCCAAGCTGGGCTAAGCTGGCAAGTCCTTCCTCACGAGTGGAAACCAATAGGCATGGGTGGGGAGAGGGCAAGGAGAAGGAGGAGGTGGGGAGGGAGAAGGTTGGGGGAGGGAAAGGAATGGATGGGTGGGTGGGTGGGTGGGGAGAGGAAAGCTTATAAGTGACATCAATTCAAGCAAGGCATTGAATAGGGAGTGAATGCAGACTGAGACCTGGTGCGGAGAGGTCCTTTCAGTCAGTCCCATGAACAAAGGCAGTCTATGTGCAGTCTCCCTGGCACCTCGAGTGGAATGTACTGGCTGGACTCCTGGTCCATTCAGTGTAACTCAACCGTGTTCAAATGCAGTGAGATAATGTGATAAAAACCCGCATTGTGTCTCCGATCTCACCAGCTCCATCTAGATTTCCCTTATTGCTGCACACAAAGACTTTCTATTTTTTTGTTACTCTCTCTTTCTCTCCCTGAGGCCCCTGCAGCCAATTCTGTCTCCTTCATTCTTTTAAGTAAAGTTCTGCCCTCACTTCTGATTCTGCAGCTTTAACCCATTAAATTCTGTCACTAGATCCAGGGAAATGAAAGCTACTCAATCCCTATAATCCATTATGGATCTCGTATAGGTTTGTATTTTAATTTGCCTCTTACCAATCCCTCCCTCACAGACCACACTGATCAATTATTTTTTTTCTCTATTGAGATTATTTGACCATAGGAACCATTTCTCTTTCTAAACTTTGCTGTGGGATTTGCATTGTTAACTCTCCTCACTTTGGGACATCCAGCTGGGATATGAGACGTTTTGGGGTTTGAGTCAGTATTTGGTTGCTGTTGACGGTACAATATGGACGGTTTGTAAACTCACTCTCAAGCCTGCCTGTGACGATTTTCCTGATGTTTTTGCAGGGATGCGCTCTGCTTTCCCCTCATCCCACTGGGACTGAAAGAAACAAAGGAAGTTGACTTTGTGACACCCATCAAGGTAAGGCCTGAGTGGCTTTGGCTATCAAGGGCGCAGTTCCTGGGCAACAGACTTATTGAATTTAATTTCATATCAAAACTTGAAATAAGATCTTGCATTTCTTTAGCGCCTTTTACCATCTCAGGACATCCCAAGGTACCTGATGTATAGACTTTGCTGTTGTGTAGGGAATATGGCAGCCAGTGTGCACACTGCAAGATCCCACAAACAATATCATCTGACCCTTTTTTTTCTAAGTAACTTTGACTGAGTGGTAACTGTTGGCCGAGAGAGAACTCCCTGCTGTGGGATCGTTCATACCCGTCTGAGGACGCAGGCGTGGCCTTGGTTTAGCCACTCCCAGACAACGCTGCACCTCAAACTGTGCAGCCTGATTGCCTGGTCAGTCTTTTAAACCTAGACTGATAACTGGCTGGGAAATGGGCTATTCGCTGAAATGTGTGCGCGGTGGGAGCAAAGCAGGAAGAATTGATGTTGTTTTCTCAAAATGAAATTTGTTTAAAATTAAATGAGAACAGGAGACTAAATGAGGATGATTGGGAATGGGGGAAGTGTTTTTAGTTGCTGGCTAATATTATCCAGTAAGAATACTTCTTTGTTAATGCTCCTGTGAAGCACTCTGGGTTGTTTGACTATGTTAAAGGCGCTAGATGAATGCAGGTGGTGGATGTTGTGAGCAGCACTGTTGTTACTGTTGTCTGTCACGTGAATCCAGTGTAAATGCTGGGCCTTGGGAGACTGGCTTCTCCCTGTTTGAGTTAGAATGCCAATGGTGCTTCTCTGGGATGTGCTCCTGTGAACAGATGAAGATTCTTGGGGGTTGTGTGAGTGAACAACCAAGAGAAGATTTCCTTTTTAAGGAACATTAAAATGTCAATCTGCTGCTGACCGTGTGGGTCTCACAGCTTTGTGATAAGCTGTTCCCCAAGACTGATCTTCCTGGGAGGGGAGGGGCTGGGGGAGATGGTAGAGATTGGGGAGGGACATTAGGGGGGCATTTCTGTCACAGGTTAGAGATTTGTATATGATCAGTTGTTACCATGGAGATTATTGCTTAATGACAGAAAAGCATTCCAATATCGCCTGAATGCCAAGGAAATGTGATCGCGGCCGGGACTGAGGACTCAGTAACCTTCAGCAAGTCTCTAGTAACTTGTGTTCTTCCAAATGTGTGTTTTTTTTAATTTAAACCCGCATGAGTTTCATTGCCTCTTAGCTCTCCAGTGCAGCCCTTAAATGCTTTAGGGTTGTCCTCTTTTTTCCCACAGGATTTCATTCAGGAACACTACAGCGAGGACCCAGCAGGATATGAAGATAAGATCCTAGATGTGATGGACATGCGGCAGGTGAGCTTTCTGAGAGAGACCGCATTGCATTGGGTGTCCCGTGTACAAGTGAGGCCTGAGGTCTCCATCCAGTGTCAGACTGTGCTCTGTTACATGTGCACATGTCTCCCCTAGCCCTCCTGAAGGAGCACTCTATCGCTGGAATACCAGGCTGTTCATGTGCTGGAAACAATGAGTTATTTTCTCCAAAACAATAGTCTCCATGCCAAGGCACAAAGGTCAAATTCATAAGAACATAAGAAATAGGAGTAGGCCATTCAGCCCCTCTAGCCTGCTCCATCATTCAATGAGATCATGACTGACCTGATTGTGACCTCAACTCCACGTTCCTGTCTGGCCCCATAGCCCTCGCCGATTTAAAAACCTAACTCGGCCTTGAATATGTTCAATGACTCAGCCTCCATTGCTCTCTGGGGAAGGGAATTCCAAAGACTAATGATCCTCTGAGAGAAGAAACTCTTCCTCATCTCCAACTTAAATGGGAGATACTTTATTTTTAAATTGTGCCCCATAGTTCTAGATTCCCCCACGAGGGGAAACATCCTCTCAGCATCCAACCCCCAACCACCCCCCGCCAAGCTCAGAACCTTACATGTTTTAATAAGATTACCTCCCATTCCTCTAAAATCCAATGAGGAAAGGTCCAATCTGCTGAACCTTTCCTCATAAGACAACCTCTTCATCCCAGGAATCAGCCAAGTGAACCTCCTCTGAACTGCTTCCAATACAAGTATATCCCTCCTGAAGTAAGGAGAACAAAACTGTACACAGTACTCCAGGTCTGGTCACACCATTGTCCAGTTAGCTGTAGCAAGACTTCCCTATTTTAATACTCCATTCCTCTTGCAATGGTTAGCTCTATCAGAGCTAGCACAGGCATGATGGGCTGAATGACCTCCTACTGTGCCGTAAGATTGACATGGAGAAGATGTTTCCACTTGCAGGTGAAACCAGAAGTAGCATCTATAAAAATGTGATAATCCTAATAATCCAATGGGGAATTCAGGAGAAACCTCTTTACCCAGAGGGTGGTGAGAATGTGGAGCTCGCTCCCACATGGAGAGGTTGAGGTGAATAGTATAGAGACATTTAAGAGGAAGCTGGATAAACACACGATGGGAGAAAATAATAGAAGAAAATGTTGATTGTGTGAGATGAAGTAGGATGGGAGGAGGCTTGTGTGGAGCATGAATGCTAGTACAGACTGGTTGGGCCGAATGGTCTGCTGTATCTTCTACCATTCTAACTTGCCCTGGTGACATTTGAATGTTCCCTCTTGGGTGACCAGTCCAGTACAGGCCACTCTCCACTACAGGAATCTTCTCAGTGCAGCTTTGCCCTCGGTGTTGACCTGTGATTGAGATCTGTCCCCTCTTTACAGGCTGTCCGGACTCCAAGCCGAAACGGGTTGGGTGTCGAGCTGCTGATGTCCTACTACAATCAGCTCAACTTCATGGAGAATCGGTTCTTCCAACTGAACCGACACCTGGGGCTCTTCTTCACCTGGTGAGCAATCTCTCTCTCTCTCTCTCTCTCTCTCTCCCTCCCCTCCCCCATTCCCAGGTCTGTCACCAGACCGTCTATTAGTCTCAAACCTGTCTTTCTAGCTCGGAGTTCTTGTTTCATTTATGTTAATCAGCGGGTTCAACAAACTTGGGCTGTTTTTGAATCACTTTCAACTTGAGTCGAAAGGTTGTAAATGTAAATCCAGTCCAGTCCTAGACAAGAACACAAAACGTAGTCCAAGATTCCCGGTGTATTACTGAGGGAGCGGTGCACTGTCAGAGGGTCAGTACTGTGGGAGTGCTGTATTGTTGGAGGGTCAGTACTGAGGGAGTGCTGCACTGTCAGAGGGTCAATACTGAGGGAGTGCTGCACTGTCGGAGGGTCAATACTGAGGGAGTGCTGCACTGTCGGAGGGTCAGTACTGAGGGAGTGCTGCACTGTCAGAGGATCAGTACTAAGGGAGTGCTGCACTGTCGGAGGGTCAGTACTGAGGGAGTGCTGCACTGTCAGAGGGTCAGTACTGAGGGAGTGCTGCACTGTCGGAGGGTGAGTACTGAGGGAGTGCTGCACTGTCGGAGGGTCAGTACTGAGGGAGTGCTGCACTGTCGGAGGGTCAGTACTGAGGGAGTGCTGCACTGTCGGAGGGTCAGTACTGAGGGAGTGCTGCACTGTCGGAGGGTCAGTACTGAGGGAGTGCTGCACTGTCGGAGGGTCAGTACTGAGGGAGTGCTGCACTGTTGGAGGGTCAGTACTGTGGGAGTGCTGCAGTGTTGAGGTGCTTTCTTTAGAATGAGACATTAAACTGAGACTCCGTCTGCTCCCTTGGGTGTGATAGTAACTAGTAGAAAATCAGGGGAGTTCTCAGTGGTGCCGTGGCCTGTATTCATCCCGCAAACAGAAACTACTCCACTTTCCTCTTTGCTGTGTGCACATTGGCAGCTGCATTTGCCTGAAACCCTCCATGTCAACTCCCCCTGTTGTGAAATGATGTTGAAATATGAGAAGTTTTGTATAAATACATTTCCCTGTTCAAAGCTTTTGATTCCTTCCTTTGAACTCTGACTGTGGTTTGCCTGTGGTCATTACTTTTAGGTACGACTCCTTCACTGGCGTGCCTGTGTGCCAACAACATCTGTCTCTGGAGAAAGCCAGCATTCTCTTCAATATTGGAGCACTTTACACCCAGATTGGCACCCGGAGTGATCGCAAGACCCAAGCTGGACTTGAAAGTGCCATCGATGCTTTCCAGAAAGCAGCAGGTCAGCATCCTGACTGTCTGACTGACATTACTTCCCTCGTTCAGTAGTTTTTCCACTAGCCAACTTCTATTTCACCTCCTGCCCTGGGCCCACTACCGCCCAACTCAGCCCATTCTACAGATGTTGCGTTTGCATAAGCTGTGGAAATGGCGACTGGTCATCCAATCTATCCCACGTGGACACCAGCACAGTTTGTCCATGATTTTCTGGAACCTGCTCATCATTAGCCCCTTCAGAGTCATGTTAAAATTGTCAGCTTGTCACAGCAATCTGTACATGTGCTGGTGGAATTGGTGCTATTCAGCAGGGTAAGGATCACTCACTGTGTAACTGTACAGAGTCAGTGTTTATTCAGGGTTAGGGTCACTCACTGTGTCACTGTACAGAGTCACTGTTTATTCAGGGTAAGGGTCACTCACTGTGTCACTGTACAGAGTCACTGTTTATTCAGGGTAAGGATCACTCACTATGTAACTGTACAGAGTCACTGTTTATTCAGGGTAAGGATCAATCACTGTGTCACTGTACAGAGTCACTGTTTATTCAGGGTAAGGATCACTCACTATGTAACTGTACAGAGTCACTGTTTATTCAGGGTAAGGATCAATCACTGTGTCACTGTACAGAGTCACTGTTTATTCAGGGTAAGGATCACTCACTGTGAAACTGTACAGAGTCACTGTTTATTCAGGGTAAGGATCACTCACTGTGTCACTGTACAGAGTCACTGTTTATTCAGGGTTAGGGTCATTCAGGGTTAGGGTCACTCACTGTGTCACTGTACAGAGTCACTGTTTATTCAGGGTTAGGGTCACTCACTGTGTCACTCTACAGAGTCACTGTTTATTCAGCAGGGTAAGGATACTCACTGTGTCACTGTACAGAGTCACTGTTTATTCAGGGTAAGGGTCACTCACTGTGTAACTGTACAGAGTCACTGTTTATTCAGGGTAAGGGTCACTCACTGTCACTGTACAGAGTCACTGTTTATTCAGGGTAAGCATCACTTACTGTGAAACTGTACAGAGTCACTGTTTATTCAGGGTAAGGATACTCACTGTGTCACTGTACAGAGTCACTGTTTATTCAGGGTAAGGATACTCACTGTGTCACTGTACAGAGTCACTGTTTATTCAGGGTAAGGATCACTCACTGTGTAACTGTACAGTCACTGTTCAGCAGGGTAAGGATCACTCACTGTGTCACTGTACAGAGTCACTATTTATTCAGGGTAAGGGTCACTCACTGTGTCACTGTACAGAGTCACTGTTTATTCAGGGTAAGGATCACTCACTGTGTAACTGTACAGAGTCACTGTTTGTTCAGGGTAAGGATCACTCACTGTGTCACTGTACAGAGTCACTGTTTGTTCAGGGTAAGGATCACTCACTGTGTCACTGTACAGAGTCACTGTTTGTTCAGGGTAAGGGTCACTCACTGTGTCACTGTACAGAGTCACTGTTTGTTCAGCAGGGTAAGGTTCAATAGGATTATGACTCTGTGTATAGTTACTGGTTGCTAAACTGTTTTGTACTGGGAGTGCCTCACCTACACAGAGTATTTCAAAGCTCCCTGATCTTCCAGCTCTGGTACTGAGTCAAATGGGGCTTGAGACAGCACCTTCAGGAGAGGAGGGATATTGGCTTTTCCAGGTGATGGTGAGAGGAGGGATTCTGGTTTTCTTGATAGGGGGAGGAGTCAGGGTATCTGTGCTAGGTAAAGGGGAGAGGAGGAGATTTTACTTACTCTCTCACAGAATAACAAATACAGCTGCTGACCCTGATTCACCAACAAACTGTTCCTGGTATACCGCTGGAATAAGAATTATCCCAGCCAGCTCTGTGTTTGTTTGTTTGGGGACAGAGGGATGTTTGCTTTTAACGTGAATTATGAGGCAGCTGTGTGTAGCACCTGAAGCAGGAGATGTTCAGACAACACAAGTGACCTCACATCTGGAGTCCCTGTACACACCATATGCCGGAGGCTCAGAGCAGGGGTCTTGTCCGGGACTCCAGCTCTGGACCATTCACTGACCTCTGATAGGAAGTCTGCAGGTTGAGGTTATCTGGGTGATGTCTCTTATTGTGTATCTACGTGCTCTGTACTAACATACGAACAAGGGAAAGACCTTCGGCCCCTTGAGCAAGTTTCAGCATTCAGTTGGATTTTAGCTGATCTATATCTTAACTCCATTGACTCAGCTTGATTCCATAATCCTGAATACCTTTGCCTAACAAGTCTACATTTATCTCAGTGTGGGGGGGGAAGAGAGTTCCAGATCCCACGACCCTCTGTGTAAAGTGCTTTCCAACATCATCACTGAACAGCCTGGCTCTAATTTTAAGATTATGGGTCTGATTTTAACTTTTGTCTAAGTGAATGGATTTTTGAATGAGTTAAAATTGGGGCCTATGTTCCTTTTGTTCAGGACTCCCTCATTCAGTGGAAATAGTTTCTCTCTCTCCCTCTCGCGCCCCCGCTCTCCCTCTCGCGCCCCCGCTCTCCCTCTCGCGCCCCCGCTCTCCCTCTCGCGCCCCCGCTCTCCCTCTCGCGCCCCCGCTCTCCCTCTCGCGCCCCCGCTCTCCCTCTCGCGCCCCCGCTCTCCCTCTCGCGCGCCCGCTCTCCCTCTCGCGCGCCCGCTCTCCCTCTGGCGCGCTCGCTCTCCCTCTCGTGCGCCCGCTCTCCCTCTCGCGCGCCCGCTCTCTCATCAAATTCTTTATTCATCTGAATCCTGAAGGAGGGTCATACGGACTCGAAACGTTAACTCTATTTCTCTCTCCACAGTTGCTGTCAGACCTGCTGAATTTTTCCAGCATTTTCTGTTTTTATTTCAGATTTCCAGCATCTGCAGTATTTTGCTTTTATCTTTATTCTTCTTAAACACCTCCCTCACAGAAAGCTAGCATCCAGATACAGCAAGCTATTAGGAAGGGAAATTGTATGCTAACTTTATTGCATGAGAGTTGGAGTATGAGTAAGGAAATGTTGCTTCAGTTGTAAAGGGCCTCAGGCAGACCACACCTGGAGTACAGTGAGTACAGAAATAAAGGTTCCTGGCATGAGAGGGTTGGCCTTTGAGGAGAGATCGAGTAGGATGGGCCTCTGCTTTCTGGAGTTTTGAAGAATGGGAGGTGACACAAGAACACAATAAGCAGGAGCAGGTGTAGACCACTCAGCCCATCGAGCCTGCTCTGCCATTCAATATGATCATGGCTGATCTTGGGCTTCAACTCCACTTTCCCATCTGCTCCCCATATCCCTTAATTTTCTGGGAGACCAAAACTCTGTCTATCCCAGACTTAAACATATTCATCGATGGAGCATAAACAACTCTCTGGGGTAGAGAATTCCAAAGATTCACAACCCTCTGGGTGAAGTAATTTCTCCTCATCTCAGTCCCAAATGATCGGCCCCTTATCCTGAGACTGTCCCCCATGTTTTAGATTCCCCCGACCAGCGGAAACAATCTCTCGGCATCAACCCTGTCAAAACCCTTCAGAATTTTGTAGGTTTCAATGAGATCGCCTCTCATTCTTCTAACCTCCAGAGAATATAAACCCAATTTACTCAGCCTCTCATCATAGGACAACCCCCTCATCCCGGGGACCAATCTAGTGAACCTTCACTGTACCACCTCCAATGTAAGTAAATCCTTCCTTAAATGTGGAGGCCAAAACTGCGCACACTATTCCAGATGTGGTCTCACCAAAACCCTGTACAAGTCTTCTTTATTCCTGTACTCCAATCCCCTTGCAATAAAGGCCAACATGCCATTTGCCTTCCGAATTGCTTGCTGCACCTGCATGCTAACTTTCTGTGTTTCCTGTACAAGCAAACCCAAGCCTCTTTGAACATCAACACTTACAGATTTCTCACCTTTTCAAAAATATTCTGCTTTTCTATTCTTATGGCCAAGGTGAATAACTTCCCACTTCCCCACATTATACTCCATCTGCCATCTTGTTGCCTACTCACTTAACCTGTCTATATCTCTTTACAGCCTCTGAGTCCTCCCCACAGCTTACCTTCCCACCTAGCTTGGTATCATCAGCAAACTTAGAAACATTACTCTCTGTCTCTTCATCCAAGTCATTAACATAGATTGTAAATAGCTGGGGACCCAGCATTGATCCTTGCGACACTCCACTATTCACTACCTGCTAACTTGAAAAAGTCCCATTTATGCCCACTCTCTGCTTCCTGTCCTTTAACCAATCCTCTATCCATGCTAAAATATCACCCCCGAACTCCATGAGTCCTTATCTTGCCTATGATGTTTTTTGTGCTGCACCTTACCGAATGCCTTTTGGAAATTCAAGCATACTACATATTCTGGTTCCCCTTTATCTACCCTACTAGTTACATCCTCAAAAACCTCTAATAAATGTGTTAAACAAGATTTCCCTCTAGTAAAACCATGTTGACTTGTTCTAATCATACTATGCCTTTCTAAGTGCATTGTTGAGACTTCATTGAAACATATACAAAATTCTTAAGGCACTCGACAGGGTAGACACTGAGAGGTTGTTTCCCCAGCTTAAGAGTCTAGTAGTAGGGGGCACAGCTATTTAGAACTGAGATGAGGAGAAATTTCTTCACTCACGGTTGTGAATTTTTGGAATTCTTTCTACCTTTAAGAGGACTGTGGATGCTCAGTTGATGAGTATATACAAACTGAGATTTGATTGGACACTAAAGAATTTGAAAGATATGAGAAGTTCGGTTGCGATCGTATTGAATGGTGAAGCAGGCACAATGAGCTAAATGGCCTACCTGTGCTTCTATTTCTTAAGTAGGTCACACCTTAATCTTCTATGTTCAAGGGAATACCAGCCCAGTTTAAGCAGTACATACTACAAAATGGACTGCAGAAACCAACCAAGGTTTCTTCTGCAAGGTTTCACCCCATCGTGCAGAGAGTGGGCATAAACAGGACTTTTTCAAGTTAGCAGGTAGTGAATAGTGGAGTGTCGCAAGGATCAGTGCTGGAGACTCAGCTATTTACAATCTATACTAATTACTCCGATGAAGAGACAGAGAGTAATGTTTCTAAGTTTGCTAATGATACCAAGCTAGGTGGGAAGGTAAGCTGTGGGGAGGACTCAGAGAGGCTGTAAAGAGATAATGACAGGTTAAGTGAGTGGGCAACAAGATGGCAGATGGAGTATAATGTAGGGTAACATTAAACAAGATGGTGGATGGAGTATAATGTAGGGTAACATTAAACAAGATGGTGGATGGAGTATAATGTAGGGTAACATTAAACAAGATGGTGGATGGAGTATAATGTAGGGTAACATTAAACAAGATGGTGGATGGAGTATAATGTAGGGTAACATTAAACAAGATGGCAGATGGAGTATAATGTAGGGTAACATTAAACAAGATGGCGGATGGAGTATAATGTAGGGTAACATTAAACAAGATGGTGGATGGAGTATAATGTAGGGTAACATTAAACAAGATGGCGGATGGAGTATAATGTAGGGTAACATTAAACAAGATGGCGGATGGAGTATAATGTAGGGTAACATTAAACAAGATGGTGGATGGAGTATAATGTAGGGTAACATTAAACAAGATGGTGGATGGAGTATAATGTAGGGTAACATTAAACAAGATGGTGGATGGAGTATAATGTAGGGTAACATTAAACAAGATGGTGGATGGAGTATAATGTAGGGTAACATTAAACAAGATGGTGGATGGAGTATAATGTAGGGTAACATTAAACAAGATGACAGATGGAGTATAATGTAGGGTAACATTATTTGCGCTCTGAGCCTTTTAGGGGATTGAATGATTGGACGAAAGAGTAATGATGAGATTTCAACTAAAACAAGAGGCAAAAGAAATTGTCCTTGAGGTAAAAGGCAGTGTAACCATCTGTCTGAGTGTCCCTTCCACATTCCTCACGTTACTCTGTTTTCAGGGGTGCTGAGCTACTTGAAAGAAACCTTCACACACACCCCAAGTTTCGACATGAGCCCATCGATGCAGAACATGCTTATCCGCTTGATGTTAGCACAAGCCCAGGAATGTGCCTTTGAGAAGATGGTGCTGCCCGGAATTCGCAACCAATACTTCAACCTGCTGCAGGTGGCACAGGAAGCTGCCAGGGTACGTTACATGCTTGGGTTTTTAATTCATGTGATGTGAATATTGTCGGCATTTATTTCCCATGCCCTTTGAAGGTGGTGGTCAGCCATCTTGAATATAGCTGAGTGGCATTTTAGAGGGCATTTAAGAATTAATCACACTGCTGTGGCTGTGGAGTCACGTGTAGGCCAGACCAGGTAAGGACGGCAGATTTCCTTCCCTAAAGGCCACTTGTAAAAACCCATCTGCTTCATTACAATTCGGTACATGCTCATCATTACTGAGACTAGCTTTATAATTCCAGATTTATTTAATCCCCAGCTGCTAGGATTTGAACTTGTGTTCAGATTATTTACTGGGGCCTCTGGACTGCTTCTCCAGTACATACGAAATAGGAGCAGGAGTAGGCCATTCGGCCCCTCGAGCCTGCTTCGCCATTCAATAAGATCATGGCTGATCTGTTTGGGTTTTGATTTCCACATTCTCATCTACACCTGATAACCTTAGATTCTTGTTAGGCAAGGAAATCAATCTACCTCACCTTAAAAATATTCAGTGACCCCGCCTCCACCACCTTCTGAGGCAGAGTTTTCCAAAGTTGCGCAACCCTCACAGAAAAAAATTCTCCTCATCTCTGTCCTAAAAGGGAGGCCTCTAATTTTAAAGCAGTGCCCCCTAGTTCTAGACTCACCCACAAGAGGAAACATCCTTTCCACGTCCACCTTGTCAAGTTCATATGTAACATAGTCACTCTGTTATCCCCTCGTGCCAACAACTGTAATGGGTGATACCTCCCGCTAGGGTGTGTCTGTGGCTAATTCTCCACCTTGTGCTGTGGATTTGCTGTGAAAGGCCCATGCAACAGGACACGGACTGGATGAGGGAAGTGAAGTGATGATTAATACTAACTTGGAATTTAAAGAAATTTCACAAGCTCAGGGCATCCCACAGCTTTTGCAGCCAATGGAGTGTTTTTGAAAGATAGGGCGGGATTTTCTGCCCCTGCAGGAAGTCAGTGGACTTTCGGCTGGGCCCCCACAACGGGATCGGAAAATCCCGGCCACGGTCATTGTCCTGTGGGGAATCACAGCAGGCGGTCAGCGCACAGCAGGCGGTCTGCGCACAGCAGGCGGTCTGCGCACAGCAGGCGATCTGCGCACAGCAGGCGGTCTGCGCACAGCAGGCGGTCTGCGCACAGCAGGCGGTCTGCGCACAGCAGGCGGTCTGCGCACAGCAGGCGATCTGCAGGCATGATCGTTGATTTTGAAAATTGAATTTTATTTGAGCAGTGTTAGCTGACTTGGTTAATGCTTCTTTCCTGGATTTCCTAGGTGTCCGATGTGTACAGCCACATTAACCAGTCCATCACACAGGCTCCAATCAAGGAGCATGTTCCCCCAGCGTGGTCCTACACTGTCCAGGTGAAGCTGGAGCATTACAGAGCACTGGCGCATTATTTTGTGGCTATTGCAATGCTGGATCACCAATGTGAGTACTGGGAGCTGCCAGGCTTGGAGGGGGTGGGTGGGGACAGGTGGCCAGATGGAGGCCAGTTGTATATGTTTACCTTGATGCCCTCCATAATCAAATAGCCAGCTAATGCTGACTGTCGGAGATTTTTTTATTCTTTCATGGGATGTGGGCGTCACTGACTGGGCCAGTATTTATTGCCCATCCCTCGTTGCCTTTGAGAAGGTGGTGGTGAGCTGCCTTCTTGAATCGCTGCAGTGGGCGAGGTGATGGAGCCTATGAATTAATCAAGGTGTATGGAGAAGGACAATCTGTAAACTATCGAGTAGCAGGTAGTATGTTCAGTGTTGGTGTTCTCTCACCGTGTGTGCGTGTGTGTGTGTTGCAGTGAATGCTCGGGATGACGCTGACCAACAGGAGATGCTGCTCTCTAAGCTGTACGATGCAATGCCTGATGGCCTCGCACCATTGTCTATCCTCCAGAGCAAAGAAGAACGCAAACGTGTAGGTAAGAAACTGCTGCCTGCACTCCGGAGATTGGTTTGGAGCAGAGTAAGCAAGTTCTGGCTGTAAGAATTGCTTCCCTTAACAAATCCTTGTTTGTCCTTGAATAATTTTGCACTTTTCTCCATAACATTGTGTCACAGAATCTCACAGCGCAGAAGAGGCCCTTCGGCCCATCGAGTCTGCACCAACACATGAGAAACATCTGACCTACCTACCTAATCCCATTTACCAGCACTAGTCCCATAGCCTTGAATGTTATAACATGTCAAGTGCTCATCCAGGTACTTTTTAAAGGATGTGAGGCAACCCGCCTCCACCACCCTCTCAGGCAGTGCATTCCAGACCGTCACCACCCTCTGGGTAAAAAAGTTTTTCCTCACATCCCCCCTAAACCTCCTGCCCCTCACCTTGAACTTATGTCCCCTTGTGACTGACCCTTCAACTAAGGGGAACAGCTGCTCCCTATCCACCCTGTCCATGCCCCTCATAATCTTGTACATCTCGATCAGGTCGCCCCTCAGTCTTCTCTGCTCCAACGAAAACAACCCAAGTCTATCCAACCTCTCTTCATAATTTAAATGTTTCATCCCAGGCAACATCCTGGTGAATCTCCTCTGCACCCCCTCCAGTGCAATCACATCCTTCCTATAATGTGGTGACCAGAACTGCACACAGCACTCCAGCTGTGGCCTCACCAAGGTTCTATACAACTCCAAAATGACCTCCCTACTTTTGTAATCTATGCCTCGATTGATAAAGGCAAGTGTCCCATATGCCTTTTTCACCACCCCACTAACATACCTCTCCGCCTTCAGAGATCTATGGACACACACGCCAAGGTCCCTTTGTTCCTCAGAACTTCCTAGTGCCATGCTGTTCATTGAATACTTCCTTGTCAAATTACTCCTTCCAAAGTGTATCACCCCACACTTTTCAGGGTTAAATTCCATCTGCCACTTATCTGTTCATTTGACCATCCCGTCTATATCTTCCTGTAGCCCAAGACAGTCAACCTCACTATTAACCACCCGGCCAATCTTTGTGTCATCCGCAAACTTACTAATCCTACCCCCGACATAGTCATCAATGTTGTGATGATTTTTTCCAAAAAATCATTGAGGTTAGTCTCACTGGCCTGTACTTACTCAGTCTGTCCACTCCTCTCTTTTTAAACAATGTTTGCAGTCCTCTGGCACTGCACCTGTGGCTGGAGAGGATTGGAAAATGATGCTCAGGGCCTATGCTATTTCCTGCTGTGCTTCTTTTAACTGCCAGGGATTCATTGCATCTGGGCCTAGTGATTTATCCACTTTCAAAGATACTAACCCCCTTTAATATGTCCTCTCTCTGTTTACCTCATCCAACATTTCACACTCCTCCTCTTTAACTACAATGACTGCATCTTCCCCTTTTGTAAAGACAGATATAAAATAAGAATCATGCCCACATCTTCTGCCTCCACACACCAGTTAACTTTTTGTTCTCTAATAGGCCCTATCCTTTCCTTAATTATCCTCTCGCTTTTTATGTATTTATAAAACTGAGTTCTCCTTCATTTTACTTACCAATATTTTTTTTCATGCCTTTTCTCTGTTTCCCTCATTTCTTTGTTAGCGAAAGCCCTCCTCTTCTCCACTCCTCGAGGCTTTCTGCAGTATCGAGCTCTCAGTGTCTGACACATGCTTCCCTTTTGTTTGCTTTATCCTACTCTATATGTCCTTTGACATCCTGGAGTGTATACATTTGGGATTCCCACCCATTTTCTTTGTGCTGATATATTTGTTCTGAACCCTCGCTAAATTCTCCTAGAATGTAAAGCACCTCTGACTGCTCTGACACTAATTTCCCTTAGAGAGAGAGAGAGAGGTTTTTAAACGTTTGCAGATTTGAAAATCTGAAATATTGTAGTGAATGGGTTAGTCGGTTAGGAAATAAAAGCTTCATTCTGAGCTGAGACTGTTATTGGTCAGTCAGTATTGAACCCTTCCTCATACATGTCCTGTATCTACAGGGAAAGCTCATCTAAGGAAAGCCATAATGGGACATGAGGAGGCCATGAGGGTTCAGAACCTCTGCAAGCCTCTGAGGAAGAACGAGATCCTTCAGGAGATTCTGAGAGTTTCCCATAAACGCTCACTCACCAAGTATTCTGAACACGATCAAGAGGACGATTTTGACATGATGAACGCTCCCAACATAATCGGTACACTTGCCGCCTCTCTCAGTGTGCATCTCTCTTATTCTGATACATTTCTCCGTCACCGTCACTCTGGTCCTGTGTGATTTATTGATTATATTGTGGGGTTTTTTCTCCTCGCAGCTAAAAGTGATCAAAAGATTGAAGTTGTGCAGCCGCAATTCTCCAAGGTGAAAGTGGTGGATTTTTTCCACAAGCTGGTACGTGTTACAGGCTGAAGGATGGGGTTGGGGAGCCGGGGGGAGGATGGGGAGCGGGGGCCGGGGGGAGGATGGGGAGTGGGGAGCGGGGGCCGGGGGGGAGGGTGGGGAGTGGGGAGCGGGGGCCGAGGGGAGGATGGGGAGGATGGGGAGCGGGCCGAGGCTCAGGACTGGGAGTTCACCCACTTACTGCCAAGTGTAACTCCCAATATCCAGCTTTCCACCAACACTTTCCTGTAAACCTTTCCCTCTGCTCAAGACACTGACTATTCTACCATGATGGTCATTCTCACCTGAGTGGACATCCTTTGTCTCCATAATGAGCGGACAGGCTGATCGATTTGGAAATAGTGGTCCTGGCTGAACTCTGTCCTGTCCCTGTTAGGGAACTATTTCAGCAATGATTGTTGGACAATGATCAGGATTCCTGACTGACTCCCCCAGGTTCCCCCACCCCCCCCGACCCCAAACACTGAAACTCCATTTCTACTAAGAGCGGTTGCTGCTTGAGTAGATTAGATTGCTGGAGTCACGAAGCAGATTGTGTAGATTAGAGCCACACTCAGTGGTACAGTTGCTGAATAAGGAAATCAGTGTTATATAAAAATACAGCACAGAACAGATTCGAAAGTTCTGTACCAGTGTTTATGCTCCATACAAACGTTCTTCTATCCATCTTCACCTCAGCATATCAGCTGTCAGTTTTTAACGAGTTGTGTGTCTCCGTGGGCAATGTTCAGTGGAGGAGTCAGTCGGGTGTTGTTTGAGACTCTGCCCACTTTCACTGTAGCTCATGGGCTTGTGTTACACATCTGCCTTCGCGAACAGTGACCTGGCGCTCCACACTGCGTTTAACTTTTCCTCTTCAGTCCTTTCAACTAATGGCTCCCAGCATTTCCACAGCACAGGGGAAAGGCAGCAGCTCCCTGTTGGTCAGTAACAGGAGGCAATTCAGTGGGGCGGAGGGATTGTCCGAGAAGTTGATTTGAGACTTTTTGAGGGAGGTAATGAAGCAGGAAAAGTGCTGGGCTGGAGAGTAGGAAAGGGAACGGTGGTGACTGAAGCATTAGTCTTCAGGCATTCAGGGGCAGGCCTGCTTTCCTAGGCTTCTGCTGATGGGCTTCTTGAAACACTGACCTGCTCTTCAAATGATGCTGTGTGATCTTTTACATCCATCTGAGAATGTAGACACAGCCTTAGAAAGGTCTTCCCAACAGTTCAGCGCTTGCTCAGCACGGGGAGTGTCAGCCTGGATTGTGTGTTGAGTTCTCTGGAGTGAGACTGGAACCCACCAGGCTGGATGCCACCCACTGAGGCACAGCTGAATCCTGAGGCTGTCTGACATGTGTCCGGCTGGACACTAGCTGGTGAGCTTCCCCTGGGTCCAATATTTCTTCCTCAAACCAGCACAGCCAAAAACACATTGAGTGGCCATTAATCTCACTGGCACAGGAAGATCCCACAAATGGCACTTACTAGAAATGCAAGTATTTTATTGAATCAGTTTCTCAGGCGTGTCGTTAACTGCAGTTGTTTCTCTCAGGGCCCGCTTAATGTGTTCTCGGCTAAACAGAAATGGACAGCACCTCGTAAAATCCACTTGATGCCAGGGGTCCAGGATCAAGGATTCACACTCCAGGGAGAGTCAGCGGTGCAGGTTATGAGCTTGGATCCAACCTGCGATGCTGCTGTAAGTAAAGCCTTAATTTTCTCTGCTTAAAAACCTGTTGTTTGAAAGCAAACATCACCTGCTATTTAATTTATTTCTCACTCCCATCTGTCCATTGGGTAGAGTTTCTGTGTCGGGCTGGTGGATCTCAGCCTCGACATTCTGCTTCTGCACACTTTCCTGGAACAGGGAAGGTATTGCCACAACAGAGCTGGTGCTCTGATCACTGCAGGGAGGCAGAGTCGGACTTGGCCTATGTGACCCACCCCTTCTTCTGCCTTTTACCAAAACTGAAGTCCCTGCCAGCGATCAAACTAGACTCACAGGAAGATCCACACGGATCAGGTTTCAGGCCTAAGCACCCGCTGGGAGGGCAGACAGAGCTGGCAAGAGTTTCACAAGTTGACATTCCAACCTCCTTCTCTGTCCTTTCCTCCAACACCATCCCCTCCCCATCCCTAAGGCAACCCTAGTGTGAGTTAGGTTAATGCATCAGTGATTGGGAGTCCAGACTCTGTGTGTCCGTGTCTCAATTTCTCTCTCCTTTCAGCGGTCGGGGCTGAGGGATGGAGATATCATTGTGTCCGTCGCAGGGAAAGACTGTAAATGGAATTCGGTGAGTGAGGTGATTAAGATGCTGAAGGAGATACCGGAAGATGGACAAGACATTCAGGTTATCAGCCTTCAAGGACTGGAGACTGTGCAGCTGGTGAGTGACTGTGAGCAATTGTCAGATCCCACTGGCTCGATGTATAGGATTCTGCATAGAGATGATGAAATTCAGTGGAGTAGGTACACAATGACAGCACTGATCACTCTGCTCAATATCCTAATGAGAATCTGTCTAGCAGACAGGATCCAATCCTGCTGGCTGGGTTGAGTTAGCTGTTGTAGCTGAGTTTCTGTTTCACAGTCCCGATCCTGGGAGGGAAGTGGGGGAAGAACAGTAATCCAGCCTGGGTCCTCGCTCCTGGTTGACATCCATAACCCAGGAAAATGTCAGTATAGCCAGAGTAGGGATCAGAATGAACCTGGCTTCTCTTTGGTTCTTTTGTTTCTTTTGATTCTCTTTGTTATTGTTTGACTCTGACTGTTGACTCATCCTTGCACTGCGACTATCCAAACATATTAACATCTGAATTAGGAGCAGGAGGAGGCCACTCGGCCCCTCGAACCTGCTCCACCATTCAATAAGATCATGGCTGATCTGATTGTAACCTCAACCCCACATTCCCACCCACCCGATAACCTTTCACCTCCTTGCTTATCAAGAATCTATCTACCACTGCCTTAAAAATATTCAAAGACTCTGCTTCCACCCCCTTTTCAGGAAGACAGTCCCAAAGACTCTCAACCCTCAGAGAAAAAAATTTCTCCTCATCTCTGTCTTAAATGAGCGACCCCTTATTTTTAAACAATGGTCCCTAGTTCTAGATTCTCCCACAAGAGGAAACATCCTCTCCACATCCACCCTGTCAAGACCCTTCAGGATCTTATATGTTTCAATCAAGTCACCTCTTATTCTTCTAAACTCCAGTGGATACAAGCCCAGTCTGTCCAACCTTTCCTCATAAGACAACCCACCCATTCCAGGTATTAGTCTGGTAAACCTCCGAACTGCTTTCAACGCGTTTACATCCTTCCTTAAATAAGGTGACCAATACTGTACGCAGAATTCCAGATGTGGTCTCACTAGTGCTCTGTATAACTGAAGCATAACCTCCCTACTTTTGTATTCATTCCCCCTCGCAATAAATGATCACATTCTATTACCTTTCTTAAGTATTTGGTGTACTTACAGACTAGCCTTTTGTGATTCATGCACTAGGACACCCAGATCCCTCTGCACCTCAGAGCTCTGCAATATCTCACCATTTAGATAATAAGCTTCTCTTTTATTTTTCCTGCCAAAATGGACAATTTCACATTTTCCCACATTATACTCCATTTGCCAGATCCTTGTCCATTCATTCGCTTAACCTATCTATATCTGTTTGTAGCCTCCTAATGTCCTCTTCACAACCTACTTTCCTACCAATCACGTGTCATCAGCAAATTTAGCAACCATTCCATCCATCCCTTCATCCAAATTGTTTATATAAATTGTAAAGTTGGGGTCCCAGCGCTGATCCCTGTGGCACAGCACTCGTATATCTTGCCAACCAGAAAATGACTCATTTATGCCTACTCTGTTTCCTGTTAGCTAGCCAAACTTCTATCCATGCCAATATGTTACCCCCCTACACCATGAGCCTTTATTTTCTGCAATAACCTTTGATGTGGCACTTTATCAAATGCCTTCTGGAAATCTAAATGCAGTACATCTACTGGTTCCCCTTTATCCAGAGCACATGTTACTTCCTCAAAGAACTCCAGTGTATTGGTTAAATGTGATTTCCCTTTCACAAAACCATGTTGACTCTGCCTGATTACCTTGAATTTTTCTAAGTGCCCTGGTATAACATCTTTAATAATAGCTTCTAATATTTTCCCTGTGACAGATGTTAGGCTAACTGGCCCATAGTTTCCTGCTTTCTGTCTCCCTCCCTTTTTTGAAGAAAGGAGTTACGTTCACTATTTTCTAATCTAATAGAACCTTCCCCCGAATCTAGGGAATTTTGGAAAATTAAAACCTACACATCAACTATCTCACTAGCCACTTCAAGACCCTGGGATGAACAAATGGGTTTGTGAGTGGAGTACGGCTGACTCCATGACTGGTGAGCTGTTGTTGCCAGAAGGCATAGGTAGGAGAGAGAAGAGGATGTGCATGTGCGTTTTGTATTGCAGACTGATTCAGTACACTGCCTCCTCTACTGTGCTCTTTACCTTGGCCACTGAGGGAGCACTCCATCTACTGCCATATACACAGGCTTCCGGAGCATCTTGACTGAGCTGGGTTCCTTGCCACACTTTTTTTTCCCCTCCTTGAACCACTCCAAGAGAAGTTGTGACTGTTGGAGTGTTGCTGCAGTCACCAGAGTGCTGATCTTTATTTTCATTCACAGAATGTGGGCGTTGCTGGCTGGGCCAGCATTTATTGCCCATCCCTAATTGCCCTTGAGAAGGTGGTGGTGAGCTGCCTTCTTGAACCACTGCTGTCCATGTGGTGTAGGTACACCCTCAGTGCTGTTAGGGAGGGAGTTCAAGGATTTTGACCCAGCGACAGTGAAGGAATGGCGATATATTTCCAAGTCAGGATGGTGAGAGACTTGGAGGGGAACTTGCAGATGGTGGTGTTCCCATCTATCTGCTGCCATTGTCCTTCTAGATGGTAGTGGTTGTGGGTTTGGAAGATGCTGTCTAAGGAGCGTTGGTGAATTCCCGCAGTGCATCTTGTAGATGGTACACACTGCTGCTACTGTGTGTCGGTGGTGGAGGGAGTGAATGATTGTGGATGTGGTGCCAATCGAGCGGGGCTGCTTTGTCCTGAATGGTGTTGAGCTTCTTGAGTGTTGTTGGAGCTGCACTCATCCAGGCAAGTGGGGAGTATTCCATCACACTCCTGACTTGTGCCTTGTAGATGATGGACAGGCTTTGGGGATCTGCTCGGGAGGTAATGAACAAGCTCAAGGGGCTAAATGGCCTTTCCTATTCCTCATCAGTGCAAATCAACAAGTCTTTGGATTGTGAGCATCACAGTTTTGCCTGATGTGTCCCAATGTCGATGTGCATTTCCAGTTAGAGCATCACAAGCATCCTTCCAGCTACATAAGATGGTGCACTTTTGCTGATGGCTGAAGAGACTAATCCGTGAGAAGCAGGTTCTGCCACAAGTGCTGCATAGGAGCAGAATGTTTGGTTTCCCCCACCCCCATTGTGCAGAGTGCGCTGGCTAGCTTTAGGATGCCATTTAGCTGCCCAGCAGTGACCGGGTGACTTGCTGCAGATGCTGCGGGGGGTGGAAATGGAGCTGGCTGTTTTTACACTGACCTGCCGGGGATATCGGATTGGGCTGGTGTGACCTTGGTATCCGGTTCTCCAGCTGTTTCTGGCCTAGTCCTGATGATCTCAGCCCCAGCTGTACAGCTTTACTTTGTTTCTGTGCAGTGGTGTCCTTCCAACTGTAATGCAAATGAGTTCTTTAAGCTGTGGTTACTGTACACAGGGATCAGGTGAGCGTGTCCTCAGCTGTCCCGCTTGGCCTCATGTCAATAAACACTTTGGGATTGAGGATTCTATTAAAAACAGTGTGTGTGTGTGTGTTAAGCCAATGATTGTACCTGTAGGATTGAGTAGATTGAGAAAGCTTTGATTATTCCTGAGACTCTGCAGGGGTGACAGAACTTTTTCCACCCTTCCACTTTTCCCCAAAAACCCCAACAAGTTTCAGCTTCTCACTGCCTGCAGTATAACTGCTTTCTTTTATTCTTTCATGGGATGTGGGCATCACTGACGAGGCCAACATTTGTTGCCCATCGCTAACTACCCTTGAATTGAATGGTTTGCTGGACCATCTCAGAGGCAATTAAGAGTCACCCACATTGCTGTGGGTCTGGAGTCACATGTAGGCCGGGTAAAGGCACAAGAAATAGGAGCAGGAGTGGACCTTTCGGCCCATCGAGCCTGCTCCGCCATTCAGTACCATCATGGCTAATCTTGGACTTCAACTGCATTTTCTCACCCGCTCCCCATATCCCTTAATTCCCTGAAAGACCAAAACTCTGTCTATCCCAGCCTTAAATGTATTCAATGATGGAGCATCCACAACCCTCTGGGGTAGAGAATTCTAAAGATTCACAACCCTTTGAGTGAAGTAATTTCTCCTCATCTCAGTCCTAGACAATCGGCCCCTTATCCTGAGACTGTGCCCCAGTGTTTTAGATTCCTCCGACCAGCGGAAACAATCTCTCAGCATCCACCCTGTCAAACCCTTTCAGGATTTTATAGGTTTCAATGAGATCACCTTTCGTCCTTCTAAACTCCAGAAAATATCGGCCCAATTTACTCGGCCCCTCATCATAGGACAACCCCCTCATCCCAGGGACCAAAATAAGGATGGTAGCTTTCCTTTCCCAAAGGACATTAGTGAACCAGATGGGGTTTTTACAATAATCGATGATAGTTTCCTGGTCACCATTACTGAGACTAGCTTTTCAATTCCAGATTTTAGTCATTGAATTTAAATTTCACCAGCTGGTGTGTGGGATTTGAACCCATGTCCCCAGAGCAAAGGCCTGGGCCCCTGGATTACTGGTGACATTAACACTACACCCCTGTGTCCCCATAAATTGCAGTCGGAACTCTGTAAATATTTCCAGTATTTATTCCATCAAGCCACACTCGAATGGAAATGACCAGAAACTTCAAGAAATATTGGCCCAAGCAGGGAAATGCTAAAATTGTATTCCTATTTTAAGGGGGTTTATTATAAATGAGTAGTTTCAGTCCTAACTATTTATCCCATGTAACTCACTCCATACCTATTTATTTTTGTATATAACATTGTACTCCCCCTTGCTTTGATTTCCGGTCTTGCCCTGTACACTGTCTAACGGTGTAATTAAATCTGATGTTTTGGAGTCGTCTCCTGAATAAACAGTCGAGTTTGTTTACCGGGATGTGTTTATCTGCTGCTAATTACTGGTCTCTTTCTCCTCCCCTCAAAACACCCTGTACCCTGTTGAATAATGATCTCTCACTCACACACAGAGAGAGAGACAGGGTGCTTTAAGGGAGTTTCTATTGTAGAACTGTTCAGATTGTTAAATGTGCATAGTATCCTTGCTGTAGCTGACAAAAGGTCAAATATTGGTCTGCAAGAATTATAAAGCATGGCAATAAATGGGAGGGGGAAGGGTTCCTCTTTAATGAAAAGCAGGAACATGTTTTGGTCTTCCTCTAAACCTTGGTAATGAGCTTGCAACTTTCCAACCTGTGACTTCCCATTGTCACATAGCAACTTGCTAATTACAGAGGGGAAATTAGTTTGTTATTGAGAAGCCTCCAGTTTTTACCAATGGAGATGGTTTAGCAAATAATTCATATCTTTCAGGCGTAGGCAGCTCATTGACTGATCTTGGCAATTTTAAAATTCCTTGCTAATGTTTTTTTCCCTTCTGATCTCAGCCCAAGTGTGCGACGTACTATGGTGGGTTACCCAAGACTTATTCATTGACGTGCTTGACTCTGGATGATGGGAAAAGCAGGAAGGGCAAGAAAGTGGTGAAGAAACTGTCATTCCTGAACTGGGGCAATAAGAACACAAAGAAGACAGCGAGTACAGTCAGCCTTCCCTCGGCCGTGGATAGCAGCCCCCAGCAAGTCCCTGACAGCACTGCCCACATCCCAGACGCATCGGATGGGAGCTCTCTGTACTGAGGGGCCCTGTCTACTGACTGGGCTCCTGATTCGAGCTCCTAAAGCTTTGTAGACAATTCTACCCTGTCTACGCTCTCGTTTGGACCATAAGCCAATAAGTGGAGGCTTCCTGAATTGTGTCTGAGGGGTACAGATGTGCATGGTTTATCTCCCACACCATGTCCTTGCAGGTGCAGTATCTCTCCTGCTTGAAGTCCAGCTATTTAATCTCTACTCTTGCTATGCAGCTCAATGAATCTGTCTGAATGTGTAGCCCTCGCACACATTTCTATAACTGACAATCAGCTGATCACTTTCTCCCCAGAACTAGCTCATGACTCATGTCCTACAGCATAACTGAGGTGTTCCAGCTCTATCACATCTGATTGCTAGTGAGTTGTTAGGGACTTCACAGCCTCTATGTAGTGTCTGTATGTATTGCTCTTATGAAACACTACACGCTTGGATTTAAGCTTCTTGATGGGTATGGAGTTGACATACAAGGAGGGGAGAGGGTCAGGACACTTCATTCTGACAAACTCTCCTCAGTTTGTCATTATCCAGAACTATAGAACTTCTGATTGCTGTGATCGATTATGATCCTCTTTGGTACACACCCCAGAAATGGGGTCAAAGGCCAAAGGTGAATTGGCATCCCTCTCGCACATTCAAACCACTGAAGAATGAACAGCAAGCTGATTCCTTTCTATTTAAAAGGAAATTAAACAAATGCTTTGGATTCTTGAGGTTGTATGGTCAATACTATATTCTGTTAGTTTATAAATACTATCTACAGGGTAGATTTAAAATATTACTGTTTGATACTCAAATGAAAATTGTGCCTTAATTTAACAATTAGAATATAAATCTTAAACAGCAAGTCTGATTTATTTTTGGGTACGTGCCATTGGGTTAACTGCATTGTTTAACCAGGGTCTGTGTGGGTTTAACTTATATATAAATACTTATTCAAGTGTTTTGTACAGAACTTGTCCTGTATCTAACAAGTTCATTTAATCGAGATGTGTAGATTTTGATCTTTTCACTAAGCTCTGCCCCTATTGTATGGTTTGCTGCACATTGTTCCATTCTGTGCTGTGATAGTGAGATTAATGCCCCTCTTTGATCTGACCATTAGAGGCACTGACCCCATCCCTCTGTAGGATAGGATCTATCCACCAAGAGATGGCACTTTCTGCTGGTGTTGGGAGTGCATTTACCCATCGAATGTGGAAGTGGTAAAAGAGCTCTCCCCCCCCGTTGAAGGTTTCGTGTTTATTTCTCCTTTACTATTAACTCTGTTAAACTGGTGCCTCCTATGAGGATTCCGTTTCTATTTAAACTCTGTCCCACCAGTACAAAAAGCTGCAGGAACAAATTACAACCCATACACAATAGAGAGATCCACACTTCTACTCCAGCAGACGCCCAGCTCACATCCTCTAGCTTTTGTTTTGTATTTGGATTATTTATGTTGTAATTACATCTGTAAAATGAGATTTTTTTTAATGTGTAGAAATTAAAGATTAAAATAAATGTACAATTGCTTGCCTGTTGTTAGAATCATACCTCTCAAGACTGAAGTTTTCTTTTGCAAAATGGAAGGATTTGGCATGATCTGGACATCTGGATGCTAACCTGGGATTTTTTAAAAAGGTCATAGGTTCACCTTGGGACTGTCAGCAAGCAGGCTTCTTCCAAGAAATCACCTGACCTTTATGGTACTTGAGAAGAAGTTGTTTGTGTTGAGCTGCAAAGCTTTTTAATTAATGAAAAGCTGGGAGACAAAAAAGGCAGTCACATGGGAGAGAGGAATAAAACTGAAGTTGTGAACAAGCTGAGGAAGGAAGGCTCCCTTGACTGGCTCCCTCTCTCTACCTTGCCTGCGATTGTGTGGGGCTATCAACCTGTAGCCAGAGAACCCTCGTCTGAGTGTAACTGGTCTGTATTTGGACCTGCAAAGGTGAGACCAGGTGGTGAGAACATCCAGGTATCCACTGGGACCAGTGGCCTGTCTTCACACGAGGGAACTCCAGGTCAACAGCGTCGAGACCCTGTGGACTTTATCCTTTATTTTATAACGCCCATTCTCAAAAGCCCATCTCTGCTGAGAGACTCTATCTGTTTGTCCTTTGTGTGTGTGTGTGCTGGGGATTTCTTTAGGAAGAGATAGATAGTTATACTTCCCAATTACTATTGTGTGTTATCCAGTACTTGCAACTTGTTCAAAGAAGTTTTATTTTAAAATAAATTAATCCTTCTGGGGTTTTTTGAAAGAAGCCTAGTCAGGGTCTATTCTGGGTACTAGAGGTATAGGAACACAATTGGCCATTTCAGTGAGTAAATTAAACATTTAAATTAATCGCACAGCCTGCAGAGTAGTTGGACTCGATAATTCGTGCACTCCTCCCATCTTGGTCACAATACTGTTATATATCTTGGGCTCGGTGACCAGTACAAGAATCAATGGCAAGTAGACCCACATCAGGAGAGAACTGGACTCGAGTAACCAGTCAAGCTGCGGAGAGGGACAGTTTCAGCCAATAACTCAGACCATACCCCACACACACACACAAGCAAATTGTCATGGGAAATTCTACTATGCTCTCCTAGCGATTCAAATGATCACAACAGCAGTGGGAGAAGAAAAGTTAGTACATAAGAACTAGAAGTAGGCAATTCAGCCCCTCGAGCCTGCCCTGCCATTCAATACGATCATGGCTGATCTCATTTCGGCCTCAACTCCAATTTCCCGCCCTCTCCCCATAACCTTTCAATCCGTTGCTAACTAAAAATCTGCCTATCTCCTCCTCAAATTTATTCAGTGTCCTGGCATCCACTGCACTCTGAGGTAGTGAATTCCACAGATTCACGACCCTTTGAGAAAAGTAATTCCTCCTCATCTCTGATTTAAATCTACCGCCCCTTAGCCTAAAACTATGGCCTCTCGTTCTAGAATGTCCAGAAGGGGAAACATCTGCTCCACGTCTACTTTGTCTATCCCCTTTAGCATCTTTTACTTTTATACCTCAATGAGATCTCCTCTCACCCTTCTAAACTCTAGCAAGTGGTCAATTTAGGGAACCGATTCTCTAGGGAGATGATGGAAGCAGATACTACGGATTTGTCCTGTCCAATAAAGTCTCCCTGGCTGCCTATTCCCCAGAGTAACCATTCCCAGATTCCAGTGCTTCTAACTGTTTAGTTACCTGTTCTGAACCCGAGCCACTGCCAGCACCTTCTCAGTGAGGTGAATTTCCTCACTTGCTGACATGTATGTTCTAACCCTGTGGCAATAAAGCTGGGTTGAGTTCAATCAGATAGGCACACTGTTGCAGAATCTAAAGTTCTGACTAATGCTGATGGAATGAGACCCGTCCTGTTTAGTTACACAGGGGAATAGGCAGCCATTTAGGGAATCAGAATGCTGCAAAGGTCTGAGCTGAAGCATTAACTCTGTTTCTCTCCCTGCGGATGTTGACTGACCTGAATGGTTCCAGCATTTTTTTTTTTCTTTATTGTAATGTTTTGTCAAATGTGAGAAATGGATCTATTTCTTTTCTTGCTGTTTTCCCCTAACAGGCTGTCAGACACTGGAATTGTCTGATTGTCTTTTTAGCCTGGAATTGAGTGTCTGGCTAGGCCATTTCAACCACATTGCTGTGGGTCTGGAGTCACATGTAGGCCAGACCGGGTAAGGACGGCAGATTTCCTTCCCTAAAGGACATTAGTGAACCAGATGGGTTTTTATAACAATCAATGACTAGCTTTCCATTCCAATTTTTAAAAATTAATTTAAATTCCACCAGCCACCATGGGTGAGACTTGAACCCACAGAATTGTTATGGTGCAGAAGGAGGGCACTTGGCCCATCGTGTCTGCACTGGCTCTCCAATTGAGCAACTCTCCTCGTTCCATTCCCCCACCCTCTCCCTGTAACCCTGCACATTCTTCCTTTTCAGATAGCAGTCTAATTCCTTCTGAATGCTTCAGATGAATCTGCCTCCCCCACTCTCTCAGGCAGAGTATTCCAGACCCTAAACACTCACTGTGTGAAAAAGTTTTTCCTTCCAGTCTGCCTTGCTCCCAGTCTCAGGTTTCTCACTCACTCTCAGCATCACATATCAACACACACACACTGACCCTCTCACAGTGGGCGAGGGGCATTGAGCGAGTGAGCACCCTGAGAGTGAGACTGAGAGTGAGATGGACACACACACACTGACCCTCTCACAGTGGGCGAGAGGGAGTGAGCGAGGGAACACCCTGAGAGTGAGACTGAGAGTGAGATGGACACACACACACTGACCCTCTCACAGTGGGCGAGGGGGAGTGAGTGAGGGAACACCCTGAGAGTGAGAGTGAGATGGACACTTTTTTTTTGTAAAAATATACTTTATTCATAAAATATCTTCAACCACATTCCAAACCATTTCAAAAACAACATTACAAGGGTACAATCCAGGTTAAACTTTTACAAAATGTATCACCAGGTGCATCAGTACAAACAATATTACAATCATTTACAGCCTTTCATTTTGATCTGTACAGCCCGAGGGGCTCTAAACAGTTCCCAGTCTCTCGGTGCGCTGTGGTAGAAAGGTCTTAGACAGCGACCCTTCCCCATTGCGCCTTTGCGGCAGCTGCCCCAAGCTTTACTGCGTCCCTCAGCACGTAGTCCTGGACTTTGGATTGTGCCAGTCCGCAACAATCGGTCGGGGACAACTCTTTGTGCTGGAAGACCAACAAGTTTCGGGCAGACCAAAGCGCATCTTTCACCGAGTTGATGATCCTCCAGCTGCAGTTGATGTTTGTCTCGGTGTGTGTCCCTGGGAACAGCCCGTAGAGCACAGAGTCCTGTGTCACAGAACTGCTCGGGATGAACCTCGACAGCAACCACTGCATCTCTCTCCAGACTTTCTTTGCAAAGGCACAATCCACAAGGAGGTGAACAACGGTCTCTTCCCCACCACAGCCACCTCGAGGGCATCGTGCAGAGGGGGTGAGCCTCCTGGCGTGTAGGAAGGATCTGACGGGGAGGGCCTTTCTCACCACCAGCCAAGCTACGTCTTGGTGCTTGTTGGAAAGTTCTGGCGATGAGGCATTCTGCCAAATGACTTTGACAGTCTGCTCGGGGAACCATCCCACAGGGTCCACCCTCTCCTTATCCCTCAGGGCCTCTAGGACGTTACGTGCTGACCACTGCCTGATGGACTTGTGGTCAAAGGTGTTTTTCTGCATCAATTTTTCCACCAGGGACAGGTGGTACGGCACGGTCCAACTACTTGGAGCGTTCCGCGGCAGCGTGGCCAGACCCATCCTTCGCAACACCGGGGACAGGTAGAACCTCAGCACGTAGTGACACTTGGTGTTTGCGTACTGAGGGTCTACGCACCGCTTGATGCAGCCACACACAAAGGTGGCCATCAGTATGAGGGCGATGTTGGGCACGTTTTTTCCCCCTTTATCTAGAGGCTTGTACATCGCGTCCCTGCGGACACGATCCATTTTCGACCTCCAGATAAAGCGGAAGATGGCTCGAGTGATCGCCGTCGCGCAGGAGTCTGGAATGGGCCAGACCTGCGCCACGTACAGCAACAGCGAGAGTACCTCACACCTGATGACCAGGTTCTTACCCGCAATGGAGAGGGAGCGTCGCTCCCACATGCCCAGTTTCCTCTTCACCATAGCCACTCGCTCCTTCCAGTTTCTAACGCATGCCCCGGTCCCTCCGAACCATATCCCCAGCACCTTCAGGCCGTCAGCCCTGACAGTGAAGGGGACAAAGGATCGGTCAGCCCAGTTCCCAAAGAACATGGCCTCGCTCTTCCCACGATTTACCTTGGCTCCCGAGGCCAGTTCGAACTGGTCGCAGATGTGCATCAGTCTGCGCACCGACAGCGGATCCGAGCAGAAGACGGCGACGTCGTCCATGTACAGGGAGGCTTTTACCTGAGTGCCTCCACTGCCTGGGATCGTCACTCCTCTTATGCCCGGATCCTTCCTGATGGACTCGGCAAAGGGTTCTATGCAGCACACGAAAAGGACAGGCGAGAGAGGACAGCCCTGCCTGACTCCAGATTTAATCGGAAAGCTATCTGTTTCCCACCCATTGATTGAGACTGCGCTACTGATGTTAGTGTAGAGCAGTTGGATCCAATTTCGAATTCCCTCCCCAAACCCCATTTTGGAGAGCACATCCCCCATGTAGGTGTGCGATATTCTGTCAAAGGCCTTCTCCTGATCCAAGCTGATGAGGCAGGTATCCACACCCCTGTCCTGTACATAGGCAATCGTATCCCTGAGCAGCGCCAGGCTGTCAGAGATCTTCCTGCCTGGCACAGAGCAGGTCTGGTCAGGGTGAATCACCAATTCCAGAGCGGATTTGACCCGATTGGCGATGACCTTGGACAGAATCTTATAGTCCATATTCAACAGTGAAATGGGTCGCCAATTTCTAATTTCCTCCCTTTCCCCCTTGTGCTTGTAGATGAGGGTGATGATGCCTTTCCTCATGGATTCTGACATACTACCGGCCAGGAGCATACTCTCGTACACTCCTAGCAGGTCTAGGCCGATCAAGTCCCACAGAGCCGAATACAACTCCGCCGGCAAGCCGTCGCTTCCGGGAGTTTTACTCTTCTCGAAGGACTCGAGGGCCTTAGTCAGTTCATCAGGAGTTAGCGGTTTGTCTAGGCTCTCCCGCGTACTGTGGTCTAAGACCTCCGTGATAGAGGACAGGAAGGACTGGGAGGCCGTGCTGTCCGTGGGCTTCACGTCATACAGTCCGGCATAAAAGGATTTGCTGATCCTCAGAATGTCGGACCGTGATGACTTTACTGAGCCGTCTTCTTCCTTCAGGCTGCTGATCACAGAGCGCTCTCTGTGTACCTTTTGGAAGAAGAAACGTGAGCACGTCTCATCCTGCTCCACGGAGCGGACTCTGGAACGGAAGATGATCTTGGAGGCCTCCGAGGCAAAGTGCGAGGCTTGCTGGCCCTTCACCTCTTGGAGCTCCTCCTTGACATCGACCCCCATCGACTGCAGCCGGAGCAGATTCTGCATCTTTTTCTGGAGTCGGGACATTTCCCTCTGTTCCTTTCTAGCTTTCTGGGTGCCTTTGCGGATGAAAAACCTCTTGATGCTTCCCTTGATCACTTCCCACCAGTGTGTCAGGGACTCAAAGAGGGGTTTCACGGTTCTCCAACCTTTGTAATCCCTCTTGAGCTCCTCAATGTTCTCTGGGGTCAGCAGTTGCACATTTAGCTTCCATGCCCCCCTGCCCACCCTCAGGTCCTTCTCCAAGTGGCAGTCCGCCAGTAGGAGGCAGTGGTCAGAGAAGAACACCGGCTTGACCTCGGTGGATCTGACTGTGAATGCACGGGACACAAACAGGAAGTCTATCCTGGAACGAATGGACCCGTCTGGCCGCGACCAGGTGTATCTACGCTGCGCTCCGTCTGCAGGGTTGCTGAAGACGTCGTGCAGCTTGGCATCCTTAACTGTTTCCATCAGGGATCTGGACGTAGCGTCCAATCTGCTTCCGGCCCTGCCGGATCGTCCAGCCGCATCGATGATGCAGTTGAAGTCCCCGCCCAGAATGACCGGCCTGGAGGTCGCCAGCAGCAGTGGGAGCTGCTGAAAAACCTCCAGCCGCTCAGCCCCTTGTGCCGGGCCATACACGTTAATTAACCGGAGTGGAGCGTTCTTGTACATTACGTCTGCTACGAGGAGTCGCCCGCCCACCACCTCCTTGACCTCGGAGACGGTGAAGTTGCCTCCCCGCAGCAGAATACCCAGGCCGGAGGAACGAGAGTCGTTTCCGCCCGACCAGATCGATGGCCCGTGGGACCACCATCGTGACCATTGCCTGTAGGAGCTGAGGTGCGGTATCGCACACTCCTGCAGAAACAACAGGTCAGCTTTGACCTTGGCAAGGTAGTCCAAGGTCGCAACACATCGCGTAGTAGATTTAATGCTACGCACATTTATGGATACAATCTTTAAACCCATTTTAAAGCATTTATTCTCCTACCAAACCCACTGTCTCTAAGAGTCCGTGAGATGGACACACACACACTGACCCTCTCACAGTGGGCGAGGGGGAGTGAGCACCCTGAGAGTGAGATGGACACACACACACTGACCCTCACACTCTGGTCATTTTTACTATACTCTTTTTTTAAATTAACAATTTATTGCTGTGATATTGCTGTACTTCTGCTCAGCAGTTGTTTCTTTCCTTAAAACCTCAGCTTTTTTTTTGAAATTCAGTTTAATGTTGTGCCAAACCCTATCTTTCTGAAATGTGCTCATCAGTGAGAAAAATATGCAAATGTGCTCCCCCAGCCCCGCCTCCCCCAGCCCCACCCCCAGCCCCACCTCCTATAGAGAATTCTTGTCAAAAGGAAAAGTAATTCCTTATCTCTCAAATGAATTAGGTGAACCTATAGTTATACTTATGGATACAGGGGCTGCCCAAACTCTTTTGCTGTGGAAAGGCCTGACTTTTCCACCAGAATGTTCACTAAATGCTAAGGTTTTAGTGAATGGTATTGTCGGGGAGAATATACCCGTATCTTTGCATCTGGAGTGTGACCTAAAGCTTGGATTGGTAACAGTAGAAGTTGTTGATAGTTTGCCTGTAGACAGAGCTGACTTACTGATCGGAAATGATCTGGTCTGCGCAAAAGTAATAGCTTCTTCAGTAACTACAGAAAGATCATGTGCAGCCGAGGAGACAGCATTTGCAGGAAAAGGTTCCAGGAATTTTTCCTCTTTTTTTACTCATTCATGGGTTGTGGGCTTCGCTGGCTGGGCCAGTATTTATTACCCATCCCTAGTTCCCCTTGAGAAGGTGGTGTTGCGCTGCCTTCTTGAACCGCTGCTGTCCATGTGGTGTAGGTACACCCACAGTGCTGTTAGGGAGAGATTTCCAGGGGTTTTGACCCAGCGACAGTGAAGGAACGGCGATATATTTCCAAGTCAGGATGGTGAGTGACTTGGAGGGAAACTTCCAGGTGGTGGTGTTCCCAACTATCTGCTGCCCTTGTCCCTCTAGATGGTAGTGGTCGTGGGTTTGGAAGGTGCTGTTGAAGGAGCCTTGGTGAATTTCTGCAGTGCATCTTGTAGATGGTACACACTGCTGCTACTGTGCGTCAGTGGTGGAGGGAGTGAATGTTTGTGGATATGGTGCCAATCAAGCGGGCTGCTTTGTCCTGGATGGTGTCAAGGTTCTCGAGTGTTGTTGGAGCTGCATTCATCCAGGGAAGTGAGGAGTATTCCAGCACAGTCTTGTAGATGGTGGACAGGCTTTGGGGAGTTGTGTAGTGACCCGAGCAATGGCTAAACAATTTCCATCATCAGAGGTAAAATTGGCACCACAAACAAATATTTGAAACTCTCTTTGGGGATTTGGAGAATCTGAAGGAAGTGTTCAGTAGGTCGTCTCTGATTGAGGCTCAGCAAGCTGACCCAGAGTGAAGGAAAGTGGCACAATCAGCTCATACGGAAGCTGGAGCAGAAGGACTTCCGGAATGCTAATATACTACCACCAGAGAAACAGGCTCAGGTGAAAACAGAGATCCAATACATGTTAGAAAATCACCTCAGTGAACCCAGCCAAAGCAGCTGCAGTTCCCCAGTCGTGTTAGTGCCTGAATAGATGGTTCGACCAGATTCTGCACAGTCTACAGGAAAGTCAAAGCAATAACAAAAGCAGATTGCTATCCAATTCCTTTGTTGGGAGACTGTGTTGACAGAGCTGGCAGTGCCATGTTTCTTACCAAAATAGATTTGCTGAAGGAATATTGGCAAGTTCCCTTAACACCCCGAGCCAAAGAAATATCAGCCTTTGTCACACCAGACAGTCTTTTCCAATACCGAGTAATGCCATTGCGGCTAAAAAGAAACACCCCAGCAACTTTTCAGAGACTAATGAACCGAGTGCTGGCCGGTGTTCCTAACTGCGTGCCTTATCTTGATGATGTACTGATATATATATTGACACTTGGAAAGACCACTTAAAACAAGCGGAAGCCCTGTTTCAATAACAACAGTCAGCTGATTTGGTAAATAAACTTTGCCAAAAGTGGGTTTGTGAAAGCACCAGGTAACATTGGGCATATAGTAGAGAAAGCACAGGTGCTGCCAAGAACAGCAAAAGTGCCGGCATTGGTGGATTTCCCTGCCCCTAAAACTAAACAGGAGATCATGAGGTTTTTGGGGACGTGTGGGTTTTACTGCAAATTTGTACCAAATTTCAGCACTATGGTGCTCTGTCGATGGTTTTGCTACAAAAGAAAGCCAAGGTAGTGTGGACAGGGGAGTGTCAAGCACCTTTTGGAAGGCTGAAAGCTATTTTGATCAATGAACCAGTGTTGACTGCTCCAAATTTCACTAAACACTTCAAAGTAGCAATTGATGCTAGTGACCTGGGGTAGGTGCAATCCTGTCACAACAAGATGAATCAAGTGTAGAAAGGCCAGTCAAGCTGAATCGACACCAAAAAAAGATACTCCGCAGTGGAAAAGGGAACCCTGGGTTTGCTATTTGCTCTTAAACATTTTGACGTGTATTGTCTGCCATGGATACAGGGAAACACTGGTATATACGGATCACAACCCCACCCCCTAGCCTTTGTGGGAAAATCTAAAAACCAGAATGCCAGACTATTTCAATGGAGTTTATTATTGCAATCTTATCACAAAGATCGTCCACATTGCGGGGAAAAACAATGTAATTGCCTAGAATTTAACTTAGCTTCAAATTGTCCAAAATGATACAGAGAATAACGGTATTAGTTTTGCATCAGTTTTGAATGAATGAATGAGTGTGTGGGTCAATTTTAGTATTTTTGGTTCTTTTACGCTCTGTAATGAAACACATAAATTTGGCATTTCATTTTTCCAAGACAGGAAGTGTCATAAACGCTTTGATCACAGAAAATGGTTCATCTTCAATGACTAAGAGCATTCTGGAAGAGTTTGTGAAGACACTGTCCCTTAAAGGGTTAATGCAAGGACTCCAGATGCTGCTGTGCCTGGAAAAGACAGCATTTTACAAGAAAAGGTAATTAAGCGGTTTTAAAGAAGCTGGAAACCTCTTGATCCCAGTGGACTGTGTGCAAAAGGGTCACATGGTGGTTTACAGCGGAGAAACCAACCATATAACCTGGATGCCGGTTTGAGGACTCCGCTATCTATCCTTTTCCTTTGAACCACTGACTTTTATTCTTTTGACAGAATTCCTATATTTTATTTTTAATAAGCTTTGCCTTTCTATTTGACAAGTCTGGTTTTATAATAAACTGATAATTTTGTTGTTTATTGAAGAAACCAGGACATTGAGAGGTCATTCAGAGATTCATAGGGAAAGCACATATTTGGCGGTATAGCCAGCTGGAGAAACCATTTGAAGATATGTTGTGACCCGTGGTAGTGGAACTAGAGACAGACAGTACACTCCTCCCAACTCAGTCGTAACAATTGTCTGATGGAAGTACAGCACATAACCCAGCCTAACTCTATCTCACCCAACAAAATTCCACCCCAACTGATCACTTGTCTTGAGAGAGTTCAGAGAGCAAGAGATATTTAATTGAGTCACTTTGCATAAACCTATTTCCCAGTCAGCTCACGGTGTCCAAAATCTCTCCCAGGACACAGCCCCTTACTCTGTAAAAAGACTGATCATTGCAGCAGACTGTACTGAGATAGACTGGCAGGTGTTCCCCCACATTATTCACGGAGCTCCCCATTCTTAGAGCTCAGGCACAACCCTTCCGTGCTGAAACACTGAAACGATTATTCACGGAGTGCTCTGAGAGTACCTCCTGCACACTGGGCTACCTTGTCAATGAAATACAGCAGCTTCCTGTGCCCCACCCCACCCCTACTCTCTCACCCCACCACAAACCCCATCACAATATTTCACACAAGACACCCAAGCTGACTGACCTGGCGTATTGCTTGAGTGAGTGGTAGCCGTCTAGCAGTAATGGCCCCTCACCACGCATCGCCTGAGTAAAGCACTGACATTAATAATCCATGATCCACCAGATTCGTACCGAGCGTCAGTTTGTTGTTGAGAAGAACTGAGTAATCTGTTGAGCCAGTGCCCTTCCCATTACTGCTTCCAGCTCCTGTGGCCTGGCAGCACTGAGCTGCTGAATACTGGGGAAGTGCCTCAGGAGGCTCATGGCTTTGACTTTCCCAACTCCAGGGATTTGCTGGACGGTGGCCAGGACTCTAGCATCAGACAAACGGGAGCGTGCCCTGTGCTGGAATGGATTGTGACCCTGCTCCCTACTCTCCTCGAGAACCTGCAAGAACAGAGTGTGTAGGGTTAGTTTACACTTCAGAGACAGCACACAGTACAAATAGAGTGGACTAGAAAGAAAGAAAGAGCTTGCATTTCTATTGCATTGTTCATAGCCTCAGGACATCCCAAAGTGTTTATACAGAATATACAACACAGAAACAGGTCATTTGGCCTAACCACTCCATGCTGGCATTTATGCTCTATATAAAACTACTCCCATCCTTTCTCATCTAATCCAGTCAGGATAACTATCTATCCCCTTCTCTCTTATTTGATTATTAGCTTTCCCTTAAATGAATCTATATTATTAAGTGCTGTTAAGGCTGTCATTTCAGCCTTCCACTTGA
Source organism: Cetorhinus maximus (assembly GCF_964194155.1). Classification (NCBI taxonomy): domain Eukaryota; kingdom Metazoa; phylum Chordata; class Chondrichthyes; order Lamniformes; family Cetorhinidae; genus Cetorhinus; species Cetorhinus maximus. Next base: position 156,518,586 of record NC_135884.1, read on the forward strand.
ACATCTCAAAGACTAGGGAAGACCTTCTTGTCCAGTTCTGTGGCCGGCTACTCACCCACAACCCGACACCAAAATACCTTGGCCTCACTCTTGACCGTACATTGACCTACCGGCAACAGCACCAGAACGCCGGAGTCAAGGTCAAGGTGAGAGTGAATCTCATACGGAAACTGGTGGGTAACAGCAGCACCAACACACGACACACTGCTTCACTCAGCCTCATCTACCCAACAACAGAATACTGCTGCCCAGCCTGTCTCAGGAGGCAGCACACAAACATGGTCCATATCCACCTTCAGGAAGCCAGGAGGGTTATTTCAGAAACTTTGAGACCAACTCAGCTCGAGCAGCTTCCTGTGCTCACGCACACTGAGCTTTCTGATGTCCGCAGGGAAAATATCCTCCTCAAAAACACCATCGCTGATAGCTAACAAAACACTTCCACTGACACAGCGCCACAAAAAAATACCCAAGCACTCGTCTGCAATCCCGTAACCCCGACTGGAACACACTCCACACCCTGATGACAGCCACACCCCTCGATGGACATCTCCTGGTTGACTGCAAACATCACCAACTGCAGCCTGCTAACTGACCCGAGCGGTGACCTCTCAGGTTTCAACCTTCTGTGGAAAATCTGTACAACCCTCACCTGCTTAAGTTCAGGCCAGGAAAGGTGTGGCCACTTGCTCCACAAGTGGAACATGAGGAACAGCTACACAAATAAAAAAAGAATCTAAACTATTTGCTTCAACCACTCCCTGTAAGTTCCATCTTCTCACCACTCTGAGTAAAGACATTTCTTCTGAACTCCCTATTGGATTTCTTGGGGACTATCCTATATCGATGGCCTCTAGTTCTGCTCTTCCCCACAATTGGAAACATTCTCTCTGTATCCACTCTATCAAAACCTTTTATCATTTTGAAGACCTCGATGAGGTCACATCTTGGGCCTCTCTTTTTAAGAGAAAAGCTCCAGACTGTTCATCCTTTCTCGATAAGTATAACCTCACAGTTCTGCTATCATTCTTGTAGATTTTTTTTCACCACTGCCAGTGCTTCTATAATCTTTTTTATAATATGGTGACTAAAACTATTCACAGCACAGACTCACCAACGTTCTATACAAGTCTAGCATGGCTTCCCTACTTTTCAATTCTGTTCCTCTATATATATATATATATATATATACCCTCATTACAATTTTGTGATGTGTACTTTTACTCCCAGATCCCTTCTCTCCCATATTTAAATTTTTATTTTCCAAGTAATATGTAACCTTCCCATTTTTCTTACCAAAATGCAACACCTCACACTTTATCGGTGTTTAAATTTGTTTGCCAATTATATTCCCACCCTACAAGTTTATTCATGTTCCGCGTCATTTGTTGCAGTTATCCTTCGTACTGACTAGCCCCTCCTAGTTTGCTGTTGTCCGCAAATTTACAAATTGTGTTTTTGATTCCAAAGCCTTCTGCCACTCTGAATATTCACCCTTTACCTCGGCTCTCTGCTTTCTGCCTTGCAACCAGCTAGAATTCATCTGCTACTTGTCTCTGGCTCCATGTGCTCCAACCTTATTCATTAGCCATTTCCACCAACTCCAGCATGATGCCACCACCAAACACATCTTCCCCTCACCCCCCTGGAGGCATTCCGCAGGGATCGTTCCCTCCGGGACACCCTGGTCCACTCCTCCATCGCCCCCTACACCTCAACCCCCTCCCAAGGCACCTTTCTATGCAACCGCAGAAGGTGCAACACCTGCCCCTTCCCCTCTCCTCACCGTCCAAGGGCCCAAATACTCCTTTCAAGTGAAGCAGCATTTCACTTGCACTTCCCTCAATTGAGTCTACTGCATTCATTGCTCCTAATGCTGTTTCCTCTACATTGGAGAGACCAAACGCAGACTGGGTGACTGCTTTGTGGAACACCTTCGGTCTGTCCGCAAGCATGACCCAGACCTCCCTGTCGCTTGCCATTTTAACACTCCACCCTGCTCTCATGCCCACATGTCCGTCCTTGGCTTGCTGCATTGTTCCAGTGAAGCTCAACGCAAACTGGAGGAACAGCACCTCATCTTCTGACTAGGCACTTTACCGCCTTCCGGACTGAATATTGAGTTCAACAATTTTAGACCATGAACTCTCTCCTCCATCCCCACCCCCTTTCCGATCCCCCTTTTTTCCAATAATTTATATAGATTTTTCTTTTCCCACCTATTTCCATTATTTTTAAATGTATTTCCAGCCATTGTTTTATCTTTACCTTTTAGCCTATTTCGATCCCTTCCCCCCACCCCACCCCCACTAGGGCTATCTGTACCTTTATTATCACATTCCTTAGATAATATCACCAGCTTCAACACCTCTTTATCCTTTTGTCTATGACATCTTTTGGTTATCTCCACCTATCACTGGCCCTCTATCCAGCTCTACCTGTCCCACCCCCCCTTAAACCAGCTTATATTTCACCTCTTTTCTATTTTTCCTTAGTTCTGATGAAGAGTCATACGGACTCGAAACGTTAACTATGTTCCTCTCCGCAGATGCTGTCAGACCTGCTGAGTTTTTCCAGGTATTTTTGTTTTTGTTTTGGATTTCCAGCATCCGCAGTTTTTTGCTTTTATTCATTAGCCTATTGTGTGTTACCTTAGTGAAAGCCTTTTGGAAATTTAGATATATCACATCTATTACATTACCCTGATCTACTTCTCTGTTATCTCTTCAAATAATAAGGTTGATCAAGCAAGACTTTCCCTCTTGAAATCTATGGTGACTTCTTTGGTTTCTAGAGGTTTTTTATTCTTCAGTCAGGATTCCATTATATTTCTTACTCCTGACATTAAGCATGTTTTATAACCAGTGAAGTACTTTTTAGGTGTAGTCCCTGTCATAATGTAGGAAACTCAGTAGCCAATTTGTGCACAGCAAAGCTCTGATCTACAGAAATGGAATAAATGACCAGGTCGGTACAGACTGAGGAAGAAACATTGGTCAGAGCTCCCATGCTTTTCTGGGATCTTTTGCACTCACCCAAAAGGAAAGGCAGTGGGTGAATTTTCCACTCCGACCAACAGCAGGGATCGTGGTGGGCAGGGGCATTAAATTTGTGTGATGGGAAAAGTCCGTATCCTGCTGACACGAAATTAGGTTGGAATTTTGTTCTCCCGACTTTGATGGTGGGTTAAAGGCAGGTCAAGTTTCTCACTGATCTATGTCAGGAACTACATTTGCATTCATTTGCATCTCATGAATTCTCATTAAAAGGCCAACTCACTGGAATTAGGAGGAGGCGGTGGTGTAGTGTTATTATCACTGACTAGTAATCCAGAGACCCAGGGTAATGCTCTGGGGACCGGGGTTCGAATCCCGCCAAGGCAGATGGTGGAATTTGAATTCAACAAAAATCTGGAATTAAAAGTCTGATGATGACCATGAAACGATTGTCGACTATCGTAAAAACCCATCTGGTTCACTAATGCCCTTTAGGGAAGGAAATCTGCCGTCCTTACCTGGTCTGGCCTACATGTGACTCCAGACCCACACCAATGTGGTTGACTCTTAAAATGCCCTCTGAACAAGGGGAATTAGGGATGGGCAATAAATGCTGGCCTAACCAGCAATTCCCACATCCCATGAATGAATTAAAAAAAGAATTACATTCCCCTTCCAAATGAAGTGCCCCTACCAGCGGATTATCCAAACAGTTTTCCCGACTGTAAACAAGTGACATGCACCAGGCGAGTTTCACTTCATCAATGACTGAGGCACACGGACACTTCTTACCTTTAAGAGCATAACTATGAGATTTTGGGTGCTTGTATCATAAGCTGCGCCAAGGCTGGACAGGAGAGGCAGATTTACTGGATTGTGTGGGTGGGGGCAATGGTGTCCAGGGAAGGAGTGAGTGTCTCAGAGGGTGGGACCGGTGGAGTTGATGGTGGAGTCCTGGCAGGAGAACTCAGGGTACTGGTGGTAGGAGGAAACAGAGGGGGGAATGGGATGTGGTTCGGTGGCAGGTTTAGGATGAGAGTCTCGTAGATGAAAGACTCATCTGGTCACAGAGGGGGACAAGACAGGTGGCTCAGGTAAGGGGAAGGGCCAGGGACAGTAACAAGTGTGGGCTCTGAGGGGAGGAAAGGTATGTGGAGGTGGATCGTGATAGGGTTCAGAATAATGAGGGGAGGTTCAAGGGTGACAGAGGGGAGAGGAATGGTGATATTAGGTAGGTCAAGGGTGATGGGCGGGGGGGGGTGGAAGTTGGTGGGTGACAGGGAAAGGATGGAATAGATAGAGTGGACAGGATAAAATTGTTTCCCTTGGTGGAGAATTCTAGAACCAGGGGACATAGATTCAAGATAAGTGGCAGAAGGTGTAGGGGGACATGAGGAAGAACTTTTTTTACACAGAGGGTAGTGGGTGTCTGGAATTCGATGGCCAAGTTGGTGGTAGAGGCAGAAACTCTAAACTCTTTTAAAAAGTACCTGGATCTGCACCTTAAGTGCTGTAAACTGCAGGGCTATGGGCCGGGTGCAGGAAGGTGGGATTAGAAAGGGCACCTGGGTGTCCTCGGGCTGGCATGGACAAGATGGGCCGAATGGCCTCCTTCTGTGCTGTAACTTTTCTATGGTTCTAAGGAAGGTGGTGGAGTTTGTCTGAAAAGTTGCATGCATAATTTTCTCAAGGCTGTTCTTGACAACAGTTGCTCTGGACGTGTGAATCCTCGAAGTGGGAGGAGGGTCTTTTCGGGTGGTTGGAGTTCAAGGTCAGCACAAATGGCCGACTGAAGGGACACCCGGTAACTGGATGTCAAAGATGCTCAGTTGTGTCCTCTCTATGGTAAAGGCTGATTTGCAGCAGGTTCGTTCCTGACTCATGGGTCTCTTAACATGGAGATCCCAGCAAGATGTGGAGCCGCCGTTCGATCTGTGCCATTTGTCATCGGCTGCAGTCGGAGGGGGGTGGGGGGGGTGGTGAAGGTGAAGGGAGGTGGCGCCTCCAAGGGGCACAGCTGGTGGAAGGCAGCCAACTCGCGACTCCAAACCTCCATCCTCCCGGGTCAAAGGTCATGGCTGACAAGGGACCATGTGGACAGTCCTTCCAGTCTGCCAAGGCAACAGTCTCTCCAAAGAGTCTCGAGGGGAGTGGAGCCAAGTGGAAAAGTGTCCACGTGAGGCACATGGTTCTCATCACCCTGGTCAAAGAGCAATGTCTCCATACGCAGTCACGTATGAAGGGGAGGAACATCCATCTCTGGGCCTCCAGGATGTCCTTCACCTGGAAGGGCTGGGGGTGGGGATGCCATGTCTAGACAGAGGCCAGGTGAAGGGTTCAGCACTGACCTGCTGGAGTGGAGATGGAGGGAAACCTGTAGAGGACATGCTCACTAAATGTATCACTTCAATTCGTTTACACATCCACTGAGGCGTCGATGCTGCAGGCTGTGGGCAACCCTGCCTTGGTGATGGATCACATCCAAATGAGGAGGAGAAGGATGTTGGCTCAGGGCCATGAGCAAGGAGGCAGTGGGGCCTCTAGAAGGGCAAGAGGCTGGTGAACACGGTCCACTGCAGCGGTGAGCATTGGCCTGACCATGGGTGTATTGCTGGCCGGCAGTGCTCTTATCTAGAGGCGAACGAGAGGCAATGCCAGAGGAACCCCCGTATGTCCCGGGATGTGGGTTCTCACATCTACCAGCTTCTCCTGTAAGAGCTGCAGCCGCACAGACTCTGGAGGAGTAATACGGAACTCCTGGCCTGCGCTGAGTGAATGTCTGTCCGGGGGCCCTTTAAATATGGTGCCATGAAGCAACAGTGGGGAGGGCGATTTCCTGCCCGCTCTGCCACGAGAGTCACCAAGCTCCTCGCTAACACATAATTAATGAGCTGAAAAGCAGAAGGTCGTGTGTGTTCGCACACCACGCCAACTTCATGCCAACTTTCCCACCCACCACTGCACGTGGCCTCTAGAATGGAAAAGTCTGCCCAGCATCTTTGCTTAACATCTGGTATGTGGGATGATGCCAGACAAATGAGGGAGAGAAACTAAAGAAACTAAAAATGAGTTTAAAAAAAAAAAAATCTGTAAATGGTAACAACAGAATCATTCTCAGAATCACTGGCCTGTTACGGGGACAGTGATCATGATCTGAAGTTATTTCCCTTTTGCCTTGCACCATCATCCCTGTTAACATTGAATCTCCCTGGGCCTCCACTCTATCACAGACCTGCCCTGTTATTCTTTCCTCCCCTCCCCCTGGGTACTTGCTGAAAAACAGTTACATCTCTAACTTCAAGTTCTAACGAGAGGTCACTGGCCTTATCAGGGGTAATTAGGAGTGGGTAATAAATGCTGGCCTTGGCAGCAATTCCCACAGAATTGAGAATGAATATAAAAGGAAACTTTAATTCTCTCCCCCTCTCTCTCTCTCCACAGACCTACACAGTATTTCTAGCGTTTCCTAATTTGAAAGAAATATTAGGGCGGGTGATCAAAAACCCGGTTAAAGAGCTTTTAAGGAATGTCTTAAAAAGTGGAGAGAGAGGGAGAGAGTACGAGAGGTTTAGGGAGGAAATTCCAAAGCTTAGAGCCTGGGCTGCTGAAGGCACAGCTGCCAATGGTGAGGGTGAACGAAATAAGGATGCAGAAGAGACCAGAATTGAAGGAATGCATCAAAACAACATGCAAACAGCCCTTACCAACTGGGTGATGAGATGTGAGGCCTCAGTCTGGCTGGCTACAGGCAGCAGTGTCATGCCCAACTCCAACACCACAAACCTCTGCACCTCAGGGAAGTACTGCTCACTTAGCTGGGTCTTTTCCAAGACAATTATTCCATTTAAAGTGCTCGCCTGGATTCAATGTGGGGAGAAGAAACAGGTGAAAATGTTTGAAAAAAAGTGAACAGGTCATTTAATCTATAATTAATTAGGGATATGTCACTGTTAACTTCACCCGCAGGGATCCTGCACACACTCAAAAATCGTTTTCATTGTCACATTTTGCCCCACCAAAGGTCTTCATCTCGGGCAGCCACCGATTGCTACAGAGCTAACCCTATAACAGTGGGGTGTGTTCTAATATGCCTTTAAGGGATGGAAGCATGACAAACTTCCTATCGAGTGATGTCATGATCCAGCCTCAGTTTCACTTTGGCCTATGAACAGAACACAGCACACACAACTCCCCTGATGTTTTCAGGTTTCCTATACACACGGATCGGTTCTCATGTGCCTAGTTTAAATAAACGAACCCACAACATGTTTACACAATCCCTCACGAGCGATTGGTACCTTTATATTGTTATAAAAACACCACATGGTGATCAGCGGTGGTAAAACAGCCTGGCAGCGCGAACATGAAGAGTCTTAGATCGTGTTACATGGCCTGAGACCACCCTCGGTGTTTTGGTCAGACCACAGGGGAGCCACAGTGTCGGAAAGTGTTGAAAATGCAGTGGCTGACTGCGCAAAAAAGCTTTGAAGACACAGGCTGAGATAGTACTGAGTTGAAGAGCTATAGGCAGATGGATCCATCGTGGTGAAGAGGACAGTATGTCATGAGAACCAGCACCGGGTCAGCTCAGTGAGGAAAGGCAAGTGAGCAGTGGGTGGGCCGGATCGATAGTGAGTGAGGAAGAGTCAAACAAACAAAAACCATCATAAGATCAGGCCAGACGGGGTTGCAGTTATAACGGGTGAAGCTTGGGAAAAGCGTGTGAAAGTGGCTACAGCGACAATCATCCCAGGTACTAAAGAAGGAGGAAGGTCAAAGGGAACTTGTCAGGATGTCCACAAACCTCCCCAGTTTAAACCGGACTGCAGCTGACCTACTATCCAAATTCAGAATGTTTAAACAGCGTACAGAGCTATGGTTTCTTGATTCAGGTGTGTCTGAACCAGACAAGCAGGCTATAAAAATTCACCTAGCAATTTGGAATGAAGGTCTACACAGGCTGAACATGTCAGGATTAACAGCAGAAGAGCTAATGGATCCCCAAAAGTTATGGACTACATTGGAAGGCCGCTTCAGAATCAGGTTAAATTTCCATATTCATTGACTAGAGTCCATGTCATTTCGATAACAGCTTAGAGAATCCATAGACCACTTCATCAGCAGATGCAGAGAAAAGGATACGTACTATGATTTTTTTCAAATTCAGAACTAGCAGACAGAATTGTTCAGTTCGTGATCACATCCACTCCCATGAAAACATTCCAGAAAGATCTGCTAGACAAGCCCAAAACATATAGCATCACAGAACTACAGGATGGACTGAAGTACAAAGCGATCCTCGCAGGTCAACAAAGCTTACAGGTCCTAAGCACAACCCCAATTGTTGACACACTCACTGGAACACCCAAACCTAGCGAGACATGTGGAAGGTGTGGCCTTCTGCATGCACCAGGGAAATGCCCAGCTTTTCATCAAATCTGTAAGGCCAGAAAGGGCCATTGGCAGCGGCAGTGACTAGAGCAAAGGCTGCTGCAGCTACGAAGAGCCATGCACTGATCCAAACAGACCGTTCACAACAGGTACCTCCAAGCAATAAGAACAACCATCCGGTATCCCATCAGAAACGTATACATGAGGTGATTGACAAACCAGAAAATGACAATAACGTGCACGACGAGGCAAAGAGCGGTGAACACATTTCACATCCTCAATCTCGTGGAAAACACAGACATCGTCACACTGTACGAAGTTTTTGCCAAGATTAAAATTATCTCCCCTAAGAAAGTTGGTGACTACTTGTCATTGGCCAAGATTGATGCAGGGGCAAGAGCCAACATACTACCTCTGTGGATTCTAAAAGACATGTATCCACAGACATGGAAGGCCATGGCAAAACCTACTAATGCGCAACTTTCAGTGTACAATGGCTCATTAATTCCATGTGCAGGATCCATAGTCCTGGGGTGCAAGTACAATCAATCCTCCTGGGTGTCAGAAATGTTCTACATTGTAGAGACTAAAGGCCTGGCAATTACAGGTCTACCGACATGTTGTGACCTTACACTAATGACAATCCATGGAATTAATCAGACTTCACAAGGCAGATCAACCTCAGAAACTAGCCCCATCACCTCGGTTCATGACCTAACACCGAAACATCCAGAATGTTTGAACAAAATTGGCAGTTTCAAGGGAGCTGCAACATTACACTTGCAGGAGAATGCAAGTCAGTCAATTGATCTGATATATTTTGCACAATGCTAGTCTCAACATCTACCAGAAGAAATGGTGAAAGATTCCACACTACAGAAACTGTGGAAAACCATCATTGAAGGATGATCTGATTCAATTCAGCATGTCCACGCACACATGAGACCATTTTGGCCTTACTGGGATGAGCTAGGCATCTCCCGGGGAGTCATTTTCAGAGGCAGGCAGGTTATCATACTAGAATCTTTGCGACCTGATATTCTTCAACAGCTTCATCCCTCATGCATGGTCATAAATCAGATGAAAAGATTTGCAAGAGAAGCTGTCTATTGGCTGGGTATGAAAAATCACACTGAAGTCATCGTCAAGAAGTGCGAGGCATGTCAAGAGCATGTGCCAAGTCAGCACAAAGATCCACTGATTCCACGTGAAGTTCCTACCCATCCTTGGTCTAAAATCACATCCGAACTCTTTTATGTCCATGGCACTAACTTCATCGTCATTGTTGACTACTTTACCAATTCTCCCATTATTCGACAATTGCACAATGCATCAACCACAACTGTTGTGCACTCTAAGTGCTATTTTCAGTTTAATTGGTGTGCCTAGAGAGATCATTACGGATAACAGTCCACAATTTGTTGGTAAGCCATTTCAGGATGTATGAGAAGTGGAATATCGATCACACCTGTTCTTCTCCTCATTACCCTAGATCTAACGGCCTAGTTGAATGAATGATTCACACGGTGAAATCCCTAAATCTCAAATGTAGACAGACCAAGCAAGATCTACACATTGCAATGTTACATCTGAGACTCACACCTTTAAATGTAATTATTCCATCATTGGCAGAGTTCATGTTTGGCAGACCAGCGCACACCAATTTATCTACACTTTCTACTCTCTCAGAAACTAGAGAGAAACTTTTAAAACTGCAAGAGAAGATAACCAACGTGCACAATAAAATTACAGGTACAGAATTGCAAGTTTACAGTTGGGACAACAAGTTCACACCCAAGATCTCACAGAAGGTTCGTGGCAACCAGCCAAGGTAACAAGGATTTGTTCAGAGCCAAAGTCCTATGAAGTCATTACATACAACAGTGAGGTGTAACCCAGGGCAACTCAGATACACTCCAGGTCCTCAACCACCATACAGTCCTATTGCATCAAGAACTAGACCCCAAATTAAACCTGGAATAACATCCAAGAATGACAATGCCACAGGTCACTGTGAGCAATCAAAGAAACCTCCAGACAAGATTACCATTGCAAGATCGGGCCATACCAGCAGATTACCTCTACATTTTACAGACTGATAACTTCACCAGTCCTATACACTTATATAATGATGACTAAACATGAGCATGTATTGTAAATAGTTTTACTTCTTTGGAAGGGGGAAAGTATCTTTAAAAAGAAAGGGGGATGGTGTAATGTGCCTTTAAGGGTTTGCAGCATGACATCACTAGAAGGGAAGTGTACCATGTGATCCAGTCAGGTTCATTTTGGCCTGTGAGCAGAACACAACTCTGCTGCTTATGTCTTAAAGCTCTCTATCCATGTATAAATGTTCTTATGTGTCTAGTTTAAACAAACAAGCACAAAACGTGCTTACACAATCCCTTGAGTGATTGGTACCTTTATATCATTATAAAAACACAACAGGATGATGGCTAAAGAATGTTGTCTAATACATTAGCTGCCTGTGGTGAACTGGGAATCCAGCTGTGGTCAACCAAAATTCTGAGTGATTTGATAAGTAGAGAAATGATGGTAAACTTATACTGAACATTGGTTAGGACACCTTCCACATTGATAATCAGTTTCATACAATGAATGAAATTATGAACACAATAGCCATTGTAGACCAGCAAAGTCCCACAGCCAGCACAAAGATAAATGATCAGTTTTGGCAGTGTTCATTGAGTGAGAAATGTTGGCCTGGATACAGAGAGAACTCTCAGTCTTCAAATAGTATTGTGGGATCTTCCCTGTCCAGTGAAGCAGATTGGGTTTAATTTAACATCTGTTCCAAATTTCTCCAATCTGGTGCTTTTAAAAAATTATTTAAAACATTATTTTCAAACTACACACAGATCAGTAGAAAAAAATCCACTTATTCCTTCTCCTGCCTGCCATCTCCAAAATGTCAGACTGTAACCAGCAGGTGGTCAGCACACACTCAGCTCCGATACAGCTCTGGAGACAGATGTTAGCACAGCAGGAATCTCCCTCCCTGAGGGGGTGCCATTTTGACCCCATGTGGAACTTTACACCAATAGGCACTCTGCCCCTCCCCTCAAAACTACTCGGAGAAAACATGGACTACACCTTAGTGATCTTGTTCTGGACAGCTGATGCATCCCAGCACTCCATACATTTTCCGATACCAATATAATACCACGCCCACCAAACTGACCAGCCATCTCCAACAGCTCAGTGCGGTACTGAAGGATTCTGCTAGGTTACCTCATGTCAGTTTGGGTTGCATTGGAAGAGTAAAAATTGACCATAGCAACCCTGCACTGGGAAGAGGGAATAATCCTTAATCCTCAACCAGGAACTCTGTCCCAGTGATTGCTGCTGGAACACAAGGACAGAGAGGCCATTCACCCCTCAACACTGTTCCACTATTCAATTAGATTACAGCTAAACTGAACCTCAAGCCCATTTTCCCACCTTGGTTCTATTTCACTTGATTCTCTTACCTAACAAGAATGTATTAATTTCAATTGACACCTCCCCTGCCCTCTCCCCAAAATATCAGCAAGAGATACATACAGAGGGATGTGAGGGGTAATGACCTGGAATTCGCTGCCTACGATGGTGGTGGAAGTGGAGGTATCAATGATTTCAAAAGTGCATTTGAGGGAAATAAACCTGCAGGGTTATGGGGCGAGCATGGGGGCAGGGGACTGACTGGATTTCCCTGTGGAGAGCCGGTATGGACACAGAGAATTACATCAGATATATGGCACAGAAACAGGCCATTCTGCCCAACCTGTCCTTGCTGGTGTTTATGCTCCACTCAAGCCTCCTCCCAACTTTTCTCATCTAAATCCACAATCAATGGAGTCAATGGGTTGAACGGCCCCTCCTGTGCAGTTATGACTCTATGAGGAACTTTTCACAAATCGGCAGTGCCTTAGCAGCAGAGAAATCTATAGTCATTATTCTTCAATTAAATGAAGTGGCCACATACCTTCCGAAATTGGACAAGCTTTCTTTTGTAGGTGTTTCCAACCACGAGATCGGCCTCAGAAACATATAAGACACACAGCCGTTTGGAGATGTGGAAATCGACCAGACCCAAACCATCTTCATAAATAACTGCAATCCGACCTGCAAAAATAAATACATCCCAAAGGTGATTAATCAGCATCTTTGGACAGTCATTTGGTTTTGTGGTTTACTGTATGTTAGAAGGACACAGCAGGGATAAGGTTGTGAGGTGGTAATAGCGCTAGACTAGCAAGTCACGAGTCCAAATTGCAACATCTCAAACTAATCTAGATAGCCTGTGGCCAAACACCAGGAAAAGTGATGTTGAAATAGAGAAAGCCAATGTCCATTAGAGAACATGCTATCTGAGCTTCATCTGGTCTGCATGTGCCTCCAGTCCCGTGTTATATAATTCACATTAACTTTACGGCAATAAATGCAGCCAGGAACAAATAAATATTGAAAGCTGACCAGGAAAGAGAATCACCGTTCCTATTCCAGGATCTCAGCAGGTGACAAGGACACTGTTCACACCTCCAGGTAGTTGAAGGATACGGGGGGCAGGGCAGTCACTCTAGGGAGAGCGCAGGCAGAGAGGTCACTGCAGCATGTGGACACTGCAGTGTTTCAGGGAAAAGATCATCACATCCTTTCCATTAGATGGTGGACTCTCTCCAACCCCTGACAATGGTAACTCCAGGGAGAGGGCAAAACATTAAAATTAGCAGCCACTGTCACGGAATATTTTCCTGACATTTCTCCCTAATTCCTTAAATTATCCACAATAGATTGCTGGACTAACCGCCCTCGCATTTTTCCCCCAATGTCCTTTGTAACCCTATTATTGTTGCACCTCATGCTCAGCTGCACATGTGCACCATCGAGGGCTTTGAAGTTTTAATGTCATACAGCAGAACTTTGAGAGTTCAGACAAGGCTGGAAGACCATCTCGATCCACTAGCCTAATCCCAGGACACAGGAGGCTGATCCTCCAACTTGCTATAGCTTGTACGCTGCAGAAGCACTTCCCATCTCCCACCCGCTGGAATTTCATATAAACCAGGACTGGATTTAAGGATTCAACCAAAAGACCAGCTTCTTCCCCAAGCGGAGAGAGAAGATGATAAGAATGGAGCCTGTCTCTTTGCTACTGGCTTCAAGCAGCTCATTTTCTCAGCTTGGGAATGGTATGTAACAGTGAGTGTTCACATATTTCTAAACATTTCTCATGTTCAGCAGAAACTGACCCTGCCACTTGGCAATGCAGTGAAAGAAACTCAGTAACATGAGGTACAGCACCACCAAGAGGCTGCAGTCAGTATAGAACATAACCACTCAGCCACAACTGTCCTTTATATAGTGCTTCGCAAATACCTCCTAGATCCTCTACAGAGGAAAAAGGCAAATGAAGCAGAGACTTCCATGTCAGAGTGGGGCTCCTGAGCCACACCAGGTGATGCTAAACACAGAGCTGACCACCACAGCACAAACCATCACCTTATGAGACGGAAGCTATCACCACCTTTTAGACCCTTTAGAGGAAAATGAGTGAACAAAATGTAACTAAAAGGAATAAATGAACAGACAGCGAGTTGTGAGACGAGCGTTAGGAGGGAGTGACTGCTTATAAAGATAGGTTTATAAAGGTGAAGTGCTGAGAGGTTGGGGAGGGAGTTCCACTGAGGTTAACACAGCTGAGAGCCCTGCTGCCAATGATGGCTCAGGAGAGGATGGAGACATGAAAGATTACAGTTGGAACCTTGAAGGATACATGGGAGGGTACAGGTATGATGGCAGTTTCAGAGATAGAGCAAGGTAAAACCACAATGGGATATGAAGGTGAGGATTTGAACGTGCTGAGAGACTGAGCGCCAGTGCAGGACAGTGAGGACTGAGATGATGGGCAAGGGGGAGGGGACAGGGTATGGGAGCTGAATTTTCTATGGAGTATGAAAAAGCAATGAGAACAGTGTGGGAGAAACCACGCTGAGAGAAAAGAATAACATGGACAATAGCTTCAATGAGAGAGGGAATGAGGCAGGATCAGGAGAGAGGGGTAGGCAAATTGAGGGCAAGAAGGGAGCAGCTGTCGAGTTGGATGCATGTGATCTTTGTGATGGAGAGAATGTGGGGGATGAACCTCAACTGTGGCTTGAGCAGGACAACAAGCTTTAACACAGCCTTGGGTTACCTGGAGAGAACAGACAGGGAAGAGAGTGGAACTTGTGGCAAAGACTGAAATGGCTGTTTCATCCCAATATTTGGCTGTGGAAATCTCGACTCTGATCTTGATGTCAAATCAGCAATCTGTCAGGACACAGATATCAAGAAGCTTAGTGCAGAGATACAGCTGGATGTCACACTGCACCTTACGCCATGCCTGAAAATGAAATACAATATAGATAAGGAAGAGGATGAAACCAAACATACATCACCAGGAATCGATGGGCTGAATGGCTTCCTCCTGTTCCTATGATAGTGTCATGGTGGAAAGCAAAGCCAAGGCTAGAGATGTGCTGGCTGCAGTCGGACAGGTCAGAGTCCAACCACTAGGCAGTCTCAGAGCTGGACTGAGTCAGAGGAGAGGAAACGGGGGGACGATGTGGGTGCCACAGAGAATTCCCAGAGAACGAAAAGGGATCAAATGCTACAATCCCATTCACACAAGAGGTTATTTGTACTTTAACCAGGAGGGTAACTGTGCAGTGAGCAGGCCAGAAACTTTTTTTTTAAATTCATTAATGGGATGTGAACTTCACTGGCTGGGCCAGCACTTATTGCCCACCCCTAGTCATCCTTGAGAAGGTGGTGGTGGAGGTACCTTTTTGAACCGCTGCAGTCCATGTGGTGTAGATACACCCACAGTGCTGTTAGGATTTTGACCCAGCGACAGTGAAGGAACGGCGATACATTTCTAAGTCAGGATGGTGAGTGGCTTGGAGGGGAACTTCCAGGTGGTGATGTTCCCATCTATCTGCTGCCCTTGTCCTTCTAGATGGTAATGGTCACGGGTTTGGAAGGTGCTGTCGAAGGAGTCTTGGTGAATTCCTGCAGTGCACCTTGTAGATGGTACACACTGCTAGCTACTGTGTGTTGGTGATAGAGGGAGTGAATGTTTGTAGATGTGGTACTAATCAAGCGGGGCTGCTTTGTCCTGAACGGTGTCAAGCTTCTTGAGTGAGTGTTGTGGGAGCTGCAGTCATCCAGGCAAGTGAGGAGTATTCCATCACACTCCTGACTTGTGCCTTGTAGATGAACAGGTTTTGGGGAGTCAGGGGGTGAGTTACTCGTTGCAGGATTCCTAGCCTCTGATCTCCTCCTGTAGCCACAGTATTTATATGGCTAGTGCAGTTCAGCTTCTGGTCAATGGTAACCCCCAGATGTTCACAGTGGGGGATTCAGTGATGGTAATGCCATTGAACGTCAAGGGGCGATGGTTGGATTCTCTCTTGTTGGAGATGGTCATTGCCTGATACTTGTGTGGCACAAATGTTACTTGTCACTTGTCAGCCCAAGCCTGGATATTGTCCAGGTCTTGCTGCATTTGGACATGGACTGCTTCACTATCTGAGGAGTCAAGAATGGTGCTGAACATTGTGCAATCATCAGCGAACATCCCCACTTCTGACCTTATGATGGAAGGAAGGTCATTGATGAAGTAGCTGAAGATGGTTGGGCCAAGGACACTACCCTGAGGAACTCCTGCAGTGATGTCCTGGAGCTGAGATGACTGACCTCCAACAACCACAACCATCTTCCTTAGTGCAAGGTATGACTCCAATCAGTGGAGAGTTTCCCCCTGATTGCCATTGACTCCAGTTTTGCTAGGGCTCCTTGATGCCACACTCAGTCAAATGCTGCCTTGATGTTAAGGGCAGCCACTCTCAACTCACCTCTGGAGTTCACCTCTTTTGTTCATGTTTGAACCAAGGCTGTAATGAGGTCAGGAGCTGAGTGGCCCTGGCGAAACCCAAACAGGGCATCGATGAGCAGGTTATTACTAAGCAAGTGCTGCTTGATAGCACTGTTGAAGAGAATAGACTAATGGGGCAGCAATTGGCCAGGTTGGATTTGTCATACCTTGTGCGTACAGGACATACCTGGGCAATTTTCCACATACCCAGGTAGCTGCCAGTGTTGTAGCTGTATTGGGGCAGTTTAGCTAGGGGTGCAGCAAGTTCTGGAGCACAAGTCTTCAGTACAATTGTGAACTATTGTCAGGGCCCATAGCCTTTGCACTATCTAGTGCCTTCAGCCTTTTCTTGATATCATGTGGAGTGAATGAAATTGGCTGAAGACTGGCAGCTGTGATGCTGGGGACCTCTGGAGGAGACCGAGATGGATCATCCACTATACACTTCTGGCTGAAGATTGTAGCAAATACTTTAGTCTTATCTTTTGCACTGATGTGCTGGGCTCCTCCATCATTGAGGATGGGGATATTTGTGGAGCCTCCTCCTCCAGTGAGCTGTTTAATTGTCCACCACCATTCATGACCGGTTGTGGCAGGACTGCAGAGCTTAGATCTGATCCGTTGGTTGTGGGATCGCTTAGCTCTGTCTATCACTTGCTGCTTATGCTGCTTTGCACGCAAGTAATCCTATGTTATAGCTTCACCAGGTTGACACCTCATTTTTAGGTATGCCTGGTGCTGCTCCTGGCATGCCCTCCTGCACTCTTCATTGAACCAGGTTTGATCCCCTGGCTTGATGGTAATGGTAGAGTGAGGGATATGCCGGGCCATGAATTAACAGATTGTGTTCGAGTACAATTCTGCTGCTGATGATGGCCCACTGTGCCTCATGGCTGCCCAGTCTTGAGTTGCTAGATCTGTTCAAAATCTATTCCATTTAGCACGGTGATAGTGCCACACAACACAATGGAGGGTATCCTCAATGTGAAGACGGGACTTCGTCTCCACAGCGACTGTGTGGTGGTCACTCCTACCGATACTGTCATGGACAGATGCATCTGCAGCAGGCAGGTTGGTGAGGATGAGGTCAAGTATGTTTTTCCTTCTTGTTATTTCCCTCACCACCTGCCACAGACCCAGTCTAGCAGCTATGTCCTTTAGGACTCGGCCAGTAGTTGTGCTACTGAGCCACTCTTGGTGATGGACATTGATGTCCCCCACCGAGTACATTCTGCGCCCTTGCCACCCTCAGTGCTTCCTCCAAGTGGTGTTCAACATGGAGGAGCACTGAATCATCAGCTGAGGGAGGGCGATACGTGGTAAATCAGCAGGAGGTTTCCTTGCCCATGTTTGACCTGATGCCACGAGACTTCCTGGTGTCTGGAGTCGATGTTAAGGACTCTCAGGGCAACTCCCTCCCGGCTGTATACCACTGTGCCACCGGGTCTCTGCCCTGCCGGTGATGATGGTGTCTGGGACATGATCAGTAATATAAGATTCCGTGAGGGTGACTGTTGCTTGACTAGTCTGTGATGGCACTAGCCCCCAAATGTTCATAAGGAGAACTTTGCAGGATCAACAGGACTAAGTTTGCCGTTGTCGTTTCCGGTGCCTAAGTCAATGCCGGGTGGTCCGTCTGGTTTCATTCCCTTTTGAGGCTTTGTAGCAATTTGATATAACTGAGTGGCTTGTTCAACCACATTGCTGTGGGTCTGGAGTCACATGTAGGCCAGACCAGGTAAGCACGACGGACAGTAGTGTACCATTAGTGAACAATAATCGACAATGGTTTCATGGTCATCATTAGACTTTTGATTCCAGATTTTTATTGAATTCAAATTCCACCATCGGCCATGGTGGGATTCGAACCTGGGTCCCCAGAGCATTACCCTGGGTATCTGGAATACTAGTCCAGTGACAACACCACTACAGCATCGCCTCCCCTGCACTGTACTGAAGGAATTCGAACAAGGAACTTTAGGACATAAAGACACATTCAAGGATATTTATTTCAAATAGCCTCTAGGGGACAGTGACCATTGTATCAAGGTTTAGGATAATCATGGAAAAAGACAGAGAACAATGCAGAACAGGGATAATTAATTGGAGGAAAGCCAACTTCAATGGGATGAGAATGCATCTGAGTCGAGTGTTGGCAGATAAGACGGTGGCTGAACAATGGGTCACCTTCAAAGAAAAAGTATTGCAGGTAATGTCAAGGTATATTCCCTTGAAGGGGAAAGGTAGAACAAATAAATCCTGAGCACCCTGGATAACGAGAGAGAAAGCGGTAAAGATGAAAAGGAAGAAGTACGCGTATGACAGATGTCGTGTAGAAAATCCAATGGAGAATCAGGCTGAATATAGAAGGACCAGAGCGGAAGTGAAGAAATTATTAAAAAGAGCAAGGAGAGAGCATGAAAAGAGACTGGCAGTGAACGTAAAAGGGAATCCCAAGGTCTTATATAAGCATGTAAATAATAAAAGGGTGGTAAAAGAAAGAGTAGGGTTGATTAGGGACAAAAAAGGGGACTTGCGTGTGGAGGCTGGAGAAATAGCAGAGGTTTTAAATGAGTACTTTAGATCTGTCTTTATAAAGGAAGAACTTGCTACCCAGGCCAAGGTGAGAGCGAGGGTAACTGGTACACTAGAAGAACTTACAATTGAGAGGAAGGGGGTGTTAGAAAGGCTATCTTTACTTAAAATAGGTAAGGTACCAGGACCGGATGAGATGCATCCAAAGGTACTAAGGGAAGTGAGAGTGGAAATTGCAAAGCCACTAGTGATGATCTTCCAGTTTTCCTTAGAACAGGGGAGGTGCCAAAGGACTGGAGAACTGCGAATGTTACACCCTTGTTCAAAAATGGGGTGCAAAGATAAAGCCGGCAACTACAGACCAGTCAGTTTGACCTCAGTGGTGGGGAAACTTCTGGAAACTATGTACAGGATAAAATCAGTCGTCACATAGACAAGTGCAGGATGATTAAGGAAAGCCAACATGGATTCATCAAGGGAAAATCACGTTTAACTAACTTGCTGGAGTTTTTTGAAGAGGTAACAGAGAAGGTTGATAAAGAAAACACTGTTGATGTGATGTATATGGATTTTCAAAAGGCATTTGATACAGTGCCACACAACAGACTTGTGAGCAAAATTCTAGCTCATGGAGTAAAAGGGAAAGTAGGCACTTGGATAAGAAATTGGCTGAGTGACAGGAAACAGAGAATAGTGTTAAATGGTTGTTTTTCAGATTGGAGGAAGGTTTGTAGTTGAGTTCCCCAGGGGTCAGTGTTGGGACACTTGCTCTTCCTGATATATATTAATGACCTGGACTGTGGTGTTCAGGACATGATTTCAAAATTTACAGATGATACGAAGATTGTAAGTGTTGACAACTGCGATGATGATAGTCTTGAACTTCAAAAGGACATAGACATGTTGGTAGATTGGGCAGACAAGTGGCAGATGAAGTTCAGTGCAGAGAAGTGTCAGGTGATACATTTTGGCAGGAAGAATATGGTCAGACAGTATAAAATAAAGGGAGAGCCTCTGAAGGAGGTGCAAGAACAGAGAGACCTTGGTGTATATGTACATAGGTCATTGAAGATGGCAGAGCATGTTGAGAGAGCAGTTAATAAAGCATATAGTATATTAAGCTTTATTAATAGGTGCATTGAGTACAAAAGTAAGAAGGTCATGTTGAACTTGTCTAAGACATTAGTCAGACCTCATCTGGAGTACTGCATCCAGTTCTGGGCACCATATTTGAGGAAGGATGTGAAGCCATTGGAGAAAGTACAGAGGAGATTCACAAGAATGATTCCCGGGATGAAGAACTGTAACTATGAGGATAGATTGGAGAGGTTGGGACTGTTTTCCTTGGAGAAAAGGCTGAGTGGAGATTTGATAGAAGTATTCAAGATCCTGAGGAGTATGGACAGGGTAAATAGTGGGAAACTGTTCCCACTCAAGAGAACATCAAGAACTAGAGGGCACAGATTCAAAATAATTGGCAAAAGGAGTAAATGTGAATTTTTTTCACCTAGAGGGTGGTTGGAGTCGGGAACGAACTTCCTGAGAGGTTGGTGGAGGCAGGTTCGATCGAGGTATTCAAAAGGAAATTGGTTTGCTACCTGAAAACAGAGAATGTGCAAAGTTACGGAGATAAGGCAGGGGAGTGGGATTTGGTGGAGTGCTCTTTCAGCGAGCCAGTGCAGACTCGATGGGCCAAATGGCCTCCTTCTGCACTGTAAAGATTCTGTGATTTAGAGAGAAAAGGGCAGCAGCTGCAGAGGAAAGACGTTGTTTTATTTTAAAACAGGAGGTCACAATGGCACTTTCCTCCCAGGTTCCCAATGAGGAGTTTGAACCAGGACCGTGCTTTTCTCTGTAGTCCACAGCACTGAGGCTAGCTGAGGAAAGGGCATGCAGTCGAGTTGTCCTGATGCAACTTCTCTGCCTCCATAAGATTCATGTTGTTCCAACTTACCGCGAAGGCCCTGAGCCAATTCTGAACCCCTCCACTTCTCATTCACAATGACATGTCCATAGGGGACTGCATTAGCTCCTACACGGACTGGGGTGCTCGATACACTGGAACTCACGGAAACGTCCATCACTGCTCTGTGGAAATCTCACACTCTGTTCTAGCTGCCTGGAAAATAAAAGGAAATCAAATTGGACAGCTTTAGAAATTCTGCAAAAGCTGGAAATCTGGGTGTAAAAGGTATAACATAAGCCAATATTTACTCTTTACCAGTGTTGCAATTCCAGGGTTCTTTATGTGCTGATCTGAGAGGTGCTTTCAATTAGGGATATTCAAACTATCATCGCAAGGATACAGGAAAAAATAAAGATGCATCAAGTGTTATTCACTCCCACTCCCTACATTCTACACAATGACTGATGATAGCTGAGAAAGAATAAGAGGCTCCTAGAGACCAGGAACAGAATCCCCCTTTGACAAATTCAGAATCACTCAGCTTTGGAGGCCATCATGCCTGTGTTTGTTCCTGTTAGGATCAATTCAATTTGCCTGCATTCCCACTGCTCTTTCCTCAGAGACCAGTAACTTATAAAAAATCTTTTCAAACATTCAAAGTTACTATTGGATCTGTTTCCACAGGCCTTTTAGGCAGCTCGTTGCAGACTGAACAAATCGCTTCCTGAAATACGGATCCTCTGGATACAGACTCAGAATAGTTGCTCCCAGTTTACTTTATCAGAAGAATCCACGATTTTAAACCCCTCAAATCAAATCTCCTCTTCACCTTCTCTGCTGTAAGGAGAACAACCCGTTTCTCCACAGAACTGAAATCCTCATCGCTGGTATCATTGTAGTAAGTAGAATAATGACATTGGGCACTATCGGTATTTTCAAAAAGTCTTTCTTTCCACCCACCCACCCACCCACCCACCCACGCACACACACGCACTTCGTCTCAGCTGTCGCTCAGGTGCTAGCATGGGAGGTGTCCAAGTTAATATTTGTCCCTCAATCAGCAGCACAAAACTAGGTTCCGGTTATTATTGGCCAATTTGTATCCAGGCTGCCATTGCCCATTTAACCCATGGGTTTCAACCTTTATGTGGAACACAAAATTAGGAACAGGAGTAGGCTACTCAGCCCCTCGAGCCTGCTCTGCCATTCAATAACATCATGGCTAATCTTAGACCTCAATTCCACTTTCTCATCTACTCCCCATATCCATTAATATCTCTTCACCCACCCACTGACACTCTCTCTCTCTCTCTCTCTCTCTCTCCCCCTCCCTCCCTCCCCCCCTCCCCACCCCTCCCCTCCCCTCCCCACCCCTCCCCTCATTCCAGACCACTCTACTCCCTCCCTCCCCACCCCTCCCCTCATTCCAGACCACTCTACTCCCTCCCTCCCTCCCTGACCCTACCTCCCTCCCTCCCTGACCCTACCTCCCTCCCTCCCTGACCCTCCCTCCCTCCCTCACACTCACTGACCCTCCCTCACACTCACTGACCCTCCCTCACACTCACTGACCCTCCCTCACACTCACTGACCCTCCCTCACACTCACTGACCCTCCCTCACACTCACTGACCCTCCCTCACACTCACTGACCCTCCCTCACACTCACTGACCCTCCCTCCCCACCCCCACCCCTCATTCCAAACCACTCTACTCCCTCCCTCCTCACTGACCCTCTCCTCACTGATCCACACTCCCTCATTTCTCCCTCAACTCTCCCTCACTGACCCTTTGCTCCCTCCCCTCACTGATCCACACTCCCTCATTTCTCCCTCAACTCTCCCTCACTGACCCTTTGCTCCCTCCCCTCACTGACCCCCACTCACTAACTAACCCACACTACCTCCCTCACCCACAGTGACCCACCCTACCTCCCTCACCCACAGTGACCCACCCTCCCTCCCTCACCCACCCACCCACCCTCCCTCACCCTACCTCCCTCCCTCACCCACCCACCCTCCCTCACCCACCCTCCCTCACCCTACCTCCCTCCCTCACCCACCCACCCTCACCCTACCTCCCTCACCCTACCTCCCTCACCCTACCTCCCTCACCCACCCACCCAACCTCCCTCACCCACCCACCCAACCTCCCTCACCCACCCACCCAACCTCCCTCACCCACCCACCCAACCTCCCTCACCCACCCACCCAACCTCCCTCACCCACCCACCCAACCTCCCTCACCCACCCACCCTACCTCCCTCCACTCACTGACCCACCCTACCTCCCTCCACTCACTGACCCACCCTACCTCCCTCCACTCACTGACCCACCCTACCTCCCTCCACTCACTGACCCACCCTACCTCCCTCCACTCACTGACCCACACTACCTCCCTCCACTCACTGACCCACACTACCTCCCTCCACTCACTGACCCACACTACCTCCCTCCACTCACTGACCCACACTACCTCCCTCCACTCACTGACCCACACTACCTCCCTCCACTCACTGACCCACCCTACCTCCCTCCACTCACTGACCCACCCTACCTCCCTCCACTCACTGACCCACACTACCTCCCTCCACTCACTGACCCACACTACCTCCCTCCACTCACTGACCCACACTACCTCCCTCCACTCACTGACCCACACTACCTCCCTCCACTCACTGACCCACCCTACCTCCCTCCACTCACTGACCCACCCTACCTCCCTCCACTCACTGACCCACCCTACCTCCCTCCACTCACTGACCCACCCTACCTCCCTCCACTCACTGACCCACACTACCTCCCTCCACTCACTGACCCACACTACCTCCCTCCACTCACTGACCCACACTACCTCCCTCCTCCACTCACCCTCCCCTCACTCTCCACTGATACTCACTAACACACTCACCATCAGTCGCGGTCTTTACCGCTTTTGATATGCAGATTGACAGTGCATTCAGCCAATGAGAACCGGCTTTAGTCGGAGTGGCCGTTCTTCACCAATCAGCAGTCGGTTCCTTTCCGATTCTATTCAAACCTGTCATGTGATTGGCCAGGCTAGAAAGGGTTCGGATTGGCTGATGTCTTGAGCCGGTGCTGATTGGTTGTCTGCAATCACGTGCTGTGAGTAGGGGAGGCTTGTTGGGACATGTTGGAGACGGCGTTACTGAGGGAAATGCAACTGCGAGAGGCTTCACTCCGAAAGTGCCTGCTTATCCCGCAGTTAGAGCGCTGGGTGCTGGATTATAGCTGCAGACACCGGCTGGAGCACCTGACACAATGTGAGTCTGAACATAAACTCCGTCTGTCACCCGGCTCCCGGATCCAGATCTCCGGTGGCTGCTCCCTGGGACTGGGACTGGGGGCTGGGGGTCGGGGGTCGGGGGTCAGGGGTCCGGGGTCCGGGTCGCTCTGTGGGGAGAGGCTGAGGAAATGGGGTTTATGTTGTGAGGAATGAGCGGCATCTCATTGAAACAGACAAGAGGGTGAAGGGCTTTCAGTTAAAGACCCGGCCCCGCCCCAGACCCCGCCCCCCGGCCTCAGACTCCGCCCCGCCCCCGAGCCGGGCCCCGCCCCCGAGCCGGGCCCAGGCCCCGAGCCGGGCCCAGGCCCCAGACTCCGCCCCGCCCCCGAGCCGGGCCCCGCCCCCGAGCCGGGCCCCGCCCCCGAGCCGGGCCCCGCCCCCGAGCCGGGCCCCGCCCCCGAGCCGGGCCCAGGCCCCAGACTCCGCCCCGGCCCCGGGCCCAGCCCAGTCAGGGATCAGGAAGATAGCTGCTTCCCTCCCAGTTTCCACTTGGTTGGGGCAGCAACATCGATCCTCAACCCATTTCCCTGACACTGGGTTTGCGGAGAGAGAGAGAGACTGAGTGGAATTGCTGCAGTCACATTACACAGAGGCTCACAGGGGGAGGCTGTGGGCCTGGAACAAAAACAGCTGTGACAGTTCACATGGCCGAATAGCTCACTGTCACTGACACAATCCTGGGCATTGAAGCATTAACCGAGCCCTTAGATTGAGCAGGAACAGCTCACTGATCTCTCCACCTCTGCTTCAACAGTGAGCACCCGCTGTCACAACATGGACTGTAACCCTGGGCAACAACAGAATTACCTGGAACAAGGTCCTTGAGTGTCCTGCCATCCATTCCAAATTAGCACATTCTCTTAGATAATATCACCACCTTCAACACCTCTTTGTCCTTTTGTCTGTGACATCTTTTGATTATCTGTTCCTTCCAATGCTTGCTTGTCCCTACAACCCCCCCCCCCCCACCCCCCACAACTTCTCTCCCCCCCGCCTTAAACCAGCTTATATTTCACCCCTCTCCTAACTTCACTCAGTTCTGTTGAAGGGTCATGAGGACTCGAAACGTCAACTCTTTTCTTCTCCGCCGATGCTGCCAGACCTGCTGAGTTTTTCCAGGTAATTCTGTTTTTGTTTTGGATTTCCAGCATCCGCAGTAGTTTTTTTGTTTGTAACCCTGGGCAACAGGTCTATCAGTGAGAGAATCCACAAAACTATACACAACAAAAACAAAAATACCTGGGAAAACTCAGCAGGTATATAACAAAATTATACACCTGGCACCTACTGGGTTTTAACTGGGAGCAATCTCAGCTCAGCCAGGTTACTGTGAGAGAAGGAGTTCATTCCGAGTTTGCTGGTGGATTCAGGAGACTGTGAAATCTCCCAGGAAATTCTCTTCCAGTCTCTACCTGCCCTCAGCAACTACCCTAGGAAATGGCCTTTGTTACAGAGTCCCTGGGTTAACCCTGTTTTTATCAGATCTATTAGAATATTTTTTGTTTTAAAAATCATTTCACAAACATAAAATACTGCGGACGCTGGAAATCTGAAATAAAAACAGAAAATGCTGGAAACACTCAGCAGGTCAGGCAGCATCTGTGGAGAGAGAGAGAGACAGAGTTAACGTTTCGGGTCCATGTGGCTGAAGAAGAGTCATATGGACTCAACGTTAATGATGTAAAATTGTTGGGTCTGGAAAGCTGTGAAGTGTCTAACTGACTGTTCTAATGAAGCTCACTGTAGCTCGTGGAACAACTCATCTTTCAACTCAGCTCTTTACAGCCCTCTAGACTTAGAATACTGAGTCCAACAATTTCATATTGGAACCCCTATCCCCGTGTATTCACACACTATCTGGTGGTAATTCCTGCATTTCTCATTCACACCTTCTCCGGGCCCATCGTTTTGTTTCTTTACCTGTTCCATTAACATCTCCTTTGGTCTTGCACCATCATCCCTTGTGTCATTTACTCTCTCCTGCTCTCCACCCTATCAAAGACCTTTCCATTTTACTTGCCTACCCTCCCTTTCCTTTCCTTTCCTGTCTTTGTACTTGTTTAAACCGGTTACGTCTCAAACCTTTCCCAGTTCTGATGAAAGGTCAGCCAGCTAATTCTCTCTCTGTACAGAAGAAACTTGTTTCTCATTTTAATTCCCAGATTCCGTGTTCAGACACAGGAGTTTGCCCCTGAATCCTGGATCTCGCTAATTTATTGTTCAATAATGCTCTGATTGGTGGGTGGTTACAACATAACTGGTTCCTGCTGCCCTCACCAGGTGCTTACAGCCAATCGTATTGAAAGAGTCAATTCCAGAAAAATGGAGCAAATTACTTTCCATCCTCTGATCAGGCTGTGCTCTGCCTTCCTTTTTCCCCCTCTTCCCTTACCCACCTCCCATTATCCCTTCCCAATAGCTGGCCTCTTTTCTGCACCTGACCACAGCCACCTCTCAGTAATTACCTCCTGTCCTAAAGCAGCTGCTTCTAGCTGGGAAGCAGTTCCACAGACGCTGACAGTTTCCACTACCTTGTTCAAGTAACCATTCTTCGCAGGCAGTGAGCGTTAGCAAACCTTTTGACTGTCAGTGCATCATAGCCATGACTGGCTGAGATTGATGGATACAGCACACACATAGCTGCCTGGTCCATCCCTGTATCTATTTCCCAGTCAGGAAGAGCTGCTATTCCCTGTTTAATTTCTCTTGCAGTTTGCCTGGAGGGACAGGATTTTGACATCCCCGATCATGGAGCTTTGCCCCTTCGTATAACCTCTGCCGCGTTATGGAACAGTGTGAAACGACAGCAGACAGAGAATTACGAGAGAATCCTGGAATTTGTGAATATCATCTGGCAACAGGCTGCAGGCCTGGTTACTTACCGACATTACCTCAAACTCTGCATTGCTTTCAAAGCCAAGGTACAAACTGGGCACTGCCCAGTTTTTGCTGCTGTTTCCTTAAAACAATTGAAGGAGAATTTAAAACTGTTAGAAACAATCAGCAGATCTGACAGAGAGCAAAACAAACTTAACGTTTCAGGTTATAACCTTTCAACCGGAATGGGAAAAGTCAAAGATGTAACAGGTTTTAAGCAAGTACCAAAGTTGGGGAGGGAAAAGGGAGAGTCTGTGATAGGGTGAAAGGCGGGAGGGAGGGTCTGTGTCATATAGGTCTACAGCACAGAAAAATGCCCTTCGGCCAATCGAGTCTGCGCCGGTCAAACCAGTACCTAACTATTCATATCCCATTTTCCAGCACTAGGCCCATAGCCTTGTATGCCATGGCATCGCAAGTGCACATCCAAATGCTTAAATGTTATGAGAGTTTCTGCCTCTACCACCCTTTCAGGCAGTGAGTCCCAGATTCCCACCACCTTCTGGATGAAAAAGTTCTTCCTCACATCCCCTCTAAACCTCCTGCCCCTTACCTCAAATCTATGCCCCCTGGTTATTGATCCCTCCACCAAGGGGAAAAGTTCCTTCCTGTCTACCCTATCTATGCCCCTGATAATTTTATACACCTCAATCATGTCCCCCCCTCAACCTCCTCTGCTCCAGGGAAAATAACCCCAGTCTATCCAATCTCTCCTCATAACTAAAACACTCCAGCCCAGGCAACATCCTGGTAAATCTCCTCTGCACTCTCTCTAGTGCAATCACATCCTCCCTATAATGCGGATTCCAGAACTGCACGCAATACTCTAGCTGTGGCCTAACCAGCGTTTTATACAGTTCCAGCATAACCTCCCTGCTCTTATATTCTATGCACCGGCTAATAAAGGCAAGTATCCCATTTGCCTTCTTAACCATCTTATCTATCTGTCCCGCTACCTTAAGGGACCAATGGACATTCACACCAAGGTCTGTCTGATTCTCGGTACTTCCCAGGGTCCTACCATTCATCGTGTATTCCCGTGCCTTGTTTGTCCTGCCCCAGTGCATCACCTCACACTTATCTGGATTAAATTCCATTTGCCACTGATCAGCCCATCTAACCAGCCCGTCTATAACCTCCTGTAATCTAAGGCTATCCTCCTCACTATTTACCACCCCACCAATTTTCGTGTCATCTGTGAACTTACTGATCAACCCGCCAACATTCAAGTCTAAATCGTTTATATATACCACAAACAGCAAGGGACCCAACACCGATCCCTATGGAACCCCACTGGACACAGGCATCCAGTCAGAAAAACACCCCTCGACCATCACCCTCTGCTTCCAGCCACTCAGCCAATTCTGGATCCAATTTACCAAATTGCCTTGGATCCCATGGGCTTTTACCTTCGTTATCAGTCTCCCATGCGGAACCTTATCAAAAGCCTTGCTGAAGTCCAAGTAGACTACGTCAAATGCATTGCCCTCATCTACACACCTGGTCACCTCTTCGAAAAATTCAATCAAATTGCTCAGACATGACCTCCCCTTAACAAAACCATGCTGACTGTCCTTGATTAATCCCTGCCTCTCCAAGTGTAGATTAATTCTGTCCCTCAGAATTACTTCTAATAGTTACCCACCACTGAGGTTAGACTGACTGGCCTGTAGTTCCCTGGTTTATCCCTTCCTCCCTTCTTGAATAATGGCACCACATTAGCTGTCCTCCAGTCCTCTGGCACCTCTCCTGTGGCCAGAGAGGTATTGAAAATTGTTGCCAGCGCCCCTGCTATCTCCTCCCTTGTCTCACCCAACAGCCTGGGATACATTTCATCCGGGCCTGGAGATTTATCTACTTTTAAGCCTGCCAGACCACTTAGAACCTCCTCCCTTTCTATGCTAATTTCTTTAATTATATCACAGTACTTCTGCCTGATTTCGTCATCCCTCTCGGTGTCAGCTGTGGCTCAGTTCAAAGCACCCTCGCCTTTGAATCAGAGGGTTGTGGGTTCATGTCCCACTCCCGGAAACCAAGAACTGTGATTGTACTTAAAAGAGTTGCAATCTGTGACTGTTGATAACTTGAAAGAGTTTCACTTGTGAACACCGACACAAAGTATTCATTTAGAACCCTACCTACATCTTCCAGCTCCACACACAAATTACCACTATGGTCCTTAATGGGCCCTACTCTTTCCCTAGTTATCCTCTTACTCTTAATGTACTTGTAAAATAACTTTGGATTTTCCTTTATTTTAGCTGCCAATGTTTTTTCATGCCCACTTTTTACTCTCCTAATTTCTTTTTTAAGATCCCCCCTACACATTCTATACTCCTCTAGGGCTTCTGCTGTTTTGAACCCTCAGTATCTGCCATAATCCTCCTTTTTTCTCTTTATCCAATCCTGTATATTCCTCGACATCCATTTGTTGGTTCCGCCCTTTGTCTTTACTGGAATATGTTGGCCCTGTACTCTCCCTGTTTCCTTCTTGAATGAGTCCCACTGCTCTGATGCAGATTTACCTAAAAGTAGCTGTTCCCAGTTCACTCTGGTCAAATCTGATCTTATTAAAATTGGCCTTCCCCCAATTTAGAACTCTGATTTCTGGCCCATTCTTGTCCTTTTCCATAACAACCTTGAATCTAACGAAGTTATGATCACTATCTGCAAAATGCTCCCCCACTGATACCTCTAAGACTTGTCCGGCTTCATTCCCTAAAATTAAGACCAGGACCGCCCCCTGTCTTGTAGGACCTTCTACGTACTGACTTAAAAAGCTCTCCTGGGTGCATTTTAAGAATGCCGCTCCCTCTAAACCTATCACACTATGACTAACCCAGTTAATGTTGGGGAAATTGAAATCCCCCACTATTATGACCCTATGATTTTTACAGTTCTCTGAAATTTGCCTACATATCTGCTCTTCTATTTCGCTCTGACTGTTTAGGGGCCTATAGTACATTCCCAGCAATGTGATTGCTCCTTTTTTGTTTTTCAGTTCTATCCATATGGCTTCACTTGAGGAGCCTTCTAAGATGTCATCCCTCCTTACTGCTGTAATTGATTCCTTGATCAATATTACGATACCCCTTCCTCTTTTACCTCCTTCCCTGTCTCGCCTGAAGACCCTATATCCTGGAATATTGAGCTGCCAATCCTGCCTCTCTCAACCATGTCTCTGTGACAGCAATGACATCATACTTCCATGTGTTAATCTGTGCCCTCAACTCATCTGCTTTATTCGTCAGACTCCTTACATTAAAATAAATACCATCCAACCTTGTCTGTGATAGGGTCAAAGGTGGCAGGGAGGGTCTGTGATAGGGGCAAAGGTGGCAGCGATTCAATGACAAGCCAAAAGAAAATGATAATGGGACAAGTAAAGAAACTAGAAAAGGTTTAAGAGGGAATAACAGCATCTGCTATCTGAAAAAATGGGGCCAGAGTTTAAGGTCTGAAATTGTTGAACTGTGAGTTTGGATGGCTGTAATGTCCCTAATTGAATGAAAATGAGCTGTTGTTCCTTGAACCTGTGTTGAGTTTCATTGCCTGTCAGTTTCATTCTCTACCCTTGACCTTGTAAATTGTTGTAATATATGGGTAGGCCATTTAGGACTGAGATGGGGAGAAACTTCACTCCGAGGGTGGTGAATTTGTGGAATTCTTTACCACAGAAGGCAGTGGAGACCAATTCACTGAATATATTTAAGAAGGAAATAGATAGATAGATTTCTGGACTGTCAAGGGATATGGGGCGAGAGCGGGAATATGGCGTTGAGATAGCGGTTCAGCCATAATCATATTCAATGGCGGAGCAGGCTCGAAGGGCCGAATGGCCTACTCCTGCTCCTACTTTCCATGTTTCTATTGTTCTGCAAGATTAGACACACTTGGAAATGATTGAATTGTTGTGAAGTTCACTGGGAAAGCAGGTGAGGCTGTGTGATTGTCCATTTTTCTGTCTGGTCAAGTGCAATTCCAACAGGTTTTGTCTCTGAATTCCTTCCTATCCAGCTGCTGATGGAGATGTTTGTGAAGCGACGGAGTTTGTTGGAAATTCTTCAGACTCTTGAGCAATATTTCCCCAGAGTAGTTGTAGATGACCCCAAGGCGGTAAGTTGTGGCAAGTGATTGTTCTACTGACTGACCCATCTCTCCCCATTCCCGATATAGTGGAAAAAATGCAAAAGGCCATAAATCTAATGCAACTTATCAGCAGCTCTGTGCTTGTACATTTTCCCCGTAAGGATGTGCTAGTCAGGATCAAATTTTCCAGCCATTTACTATTGACCATTTCTCCTCCTCCGGCCTAGAACATGCGGATTGTTGTTAGACCAGAAAGGGGAGGAAAGTACAGGGGGAGAAAAGCGAGGGTGGTAGAGTGGGCAGGGCCAGGGGCACGGCGAGCCAGGGGGTAAAGTGGGGGGAGCAGGTAGAGGGGAGGGTGGGCAGGGCGGGGCGGAGTGGGGGGTGCGGAGTGGGCAGGATGAGTAGGGGGGAGTGGGTTGGAGGTAGAGGTGGGCAGGCTGGGTGGGTGGGGGGGGCGGAGTAGGGGGGGCAGAGTGGGCGGAGTTGGGGTGGGGGCGGAGAGGGGGTGGGGGCGGAGTGGGCGGGGGGAGGGGGGCAGGGTGGAGTGGGGGGTGCCATGTGGGAGGGGGGAGACAATTTGTGATGTTAAATCTTTCCTGTTGTATTTTCCCCCTCCCAAAGTCCAGGAGAGATGCTCACAAAGAGCGACAGTGCCGGCTGCAGTTCCGCAAACTGGTTGTGTTGCTGATCCGGGATGAGGATTACCGGGAACAGTACCTGCAGGTAAGGGCAGGAAGCTAGCCTGAACTCTGATCCGATTCCTGTCCCTCCCTCCCCCTGTCCCTCCCTCCCCCTGTCCCTCCCTCCCCCTGTCCCTCCCTCCCCCTGTCCCTCCCTCCCCCTGTCCCTCCCTCCCTCCCTCCCCCTCTCCCTCCCTCCCTCCCCCTGTCCCTCCCTCCCCCTGTCCCTCCCTCCCTCCCTCCCTCCCTCCCCCTGTCCCTCCCTCCCTCCCTCCCTCCCCCTGTCCCTCCCTCCCTCCCTCCCTCCCCCTGTCCCTCCCTCCCTCCCCTCCCTCCATTTCCTGGCCTGGCTGTACTGCAGCCTCCAGTCTGAAGAATGAGAGTGAACAGTAATGGATTTGCTGAGCTGGTTTCTGTACACAATTTGTTTTGTTCCTTTTTTTTTGTGTGTGGTGTGACCTCTCTCTCCGATCCTGATCCTTTCCTAGGATCTGATCCTTTCCTAGGATCCGATCCTGCCGCCTCTACCGAACGGCCGCTCCTCCTGTTAGTGACTGGTGGCAGCTTATTCAACTGGGTTGGGGGGAGACGTTTAATGTACTCGCTCAATTGCCAGCCCCCCTCATTATCTGAACACACCTTGCAGTGAGGCTGTTTGGGTGGCAATCAGGAGCATGAAACACTGCAGCTCATCTCCTCTCTCTCTATTCCAGGGGCTCAGACAATGTAACCCCTCAACCCCCACCCGTCTCACTAAAGTGTTATCGATCCCCCTCGGGTGAATGCAAACTGAGACCCGTCTTAATGTCTTACCCTAAAGGCAAGACCTCTGACACTCCCTTGGCACTGCCCCTCTGATGGTGTGGCGCTCCCTTGGCACTGCCCCTCTGATGGTGTGGCGCTCCCTTAGCACTGCCCCTCCGGTGTGGCGCTCCCTTGGCACTGCCCCTCTGGTGTGGCGCTCCCTTGGCACTGCCCCTCTGGTGTGGCGCTCCCTTGGCACTGCCCCTCTGATGATGTGGTGCTCCCTTGGCACTGCCCCTCTGATGGTGTGGCGCTCCCTTAGCACTGCCCCTCTGATGGTGTGGCGCTCCCTTGGCACTGCCCCTCTGATGGTGTGGCGCTCCCTTGGCACTGCCCCTCTGATGGTGTGGCGCTCCCTTGGCACTGCCCCTCCGGTGTGGCGCTCCCTTGGCACTGCCCCTCCAGTGTGGCACTCCCTTGGCACTGCCCCTCTGACAGCATGAATACTGTTCAGCCCTCGCACTCCTTTCACAATGTCCTTCAGGCAGAGATTGTGAATTCAAAGCAGCTCTTTTCCATTGTGTTAATTTGCTGTAAGCCTTGTCCCTCGGGTCTCAGCTCAGGCCCTGCTCCATGTGTTTGTGATGGGTTTGGATGATGTCTCGCCTCAGCTCAGTAACGCAGAACAGACGTGGCTTAAATGACCGAGTGTGTTGCTGTTGTCTGTTATATTAAGGATGAGCTGGAAGAGGAGTATGGCAGCCTGTTCATGGCTTCGACTCAGAGATTGTTCTGGGAGTTCCTGGAGAGGTTGGAGAGCATCCTACCCCAACCCAGGATTGATCAGGTAAGTACCAGAAAGCCACCCGTCCCAGGGAAACCTCCCCCCACCCCACCCTCCGTCCGTTGTTCTGTGTAACTGAAGCTGCACTCACCTTCCAGAGAGTTACATACAGGTACAATTTTCTGAGTTTTTATGGTTGTACAAAGCTGTATCAGACAATGACAGAAGGTTAATTAGTTATAAAATGTTCACTGGGAGACATCCCCATTCTCTCAGCACCTTCCCACATTGACCCAGGATTCAGTTCATTACTACCTTCCAACACAGGAATCAATGTGACTGGACTAAAAACCCAGAGGCCCAATCTAATGCTTCAGAGACGTGAGCTCAAATCCCACCACAGCAACTGGGGAATTGAAACGCAATTAAGTAAATAAATTTGGTATTGAAAGCTAGTCTCAGTAATGGTGACCATGAAACTATAATCGATTATTGTAAAAACCCATCTGGTTCACTAATGTCCTTTAGGGAAGGAAATCTGTCGTCCTTACCTGGTCTGGTCAACATGTGACTCGTCGTTTTAGAGACGAAGTCCTGCCTTCACATTGAGGATACCCTCCATCGTGTTGTGTGGCATTACCACCGTGCTAAATGGGATAGATTTTGAACAGATCTAGCAACTCAAGACTGGGCATCCATGAGGCGCTGTGGGCCATCAGCAGCAGCAGAATTGTACTCGAACACAATCTGCAACCTCATGGCCTGGCATATCCCCCACTCTACCATTACCATCAAGCCAGGGGAATCAACACTGGTTTAATGAAGAGTGCAGGAGGGCATGCCAGGAGCAGCACCAGGCATACCTAAAAATGAGGTGTCAACCTGGTGAAGCCATAAACACAGGATTACTTGGGTGCCAAACAACATAAGCAGCAAGGGGAGGTGTTGGCATAGTGGTATTGTCGCTGGACTAGTAATCCCGTTCACTAATGTCTTGTACCTCCGTTTTAACAAAAACTGCTATAACGTCACAAAAAGTAATGAATCATTGAAAAGGAATGAAACATGATGATCCATCTCGGCCTCCTCTAGAGGTCCCCAGCATCACAGATGTCAGTCTTCAGCCAATTTGATTCACTCCACATGATATCAAGAAACGGCTGGAAGCACTGGATACTGCAAAGGCTATGGGCCCTGACAATATTTAGTAATAAATTTATGCTCCAGAACTTGCCGTGCCCCTAGCCAAGCTGTTCCAGTACAGCTACAACACTGGCATCTACCCAGCTGTGTGGAAAATTGCCCAGGTACGTCCTGTACATAAAAAACAGGACAAATCCAACCCGGCCAATTACTGCCCCATCAGTCTACTCTCGATCAGCAGTAAAGTAATGGAAGGGGACATCAACAGTGTTATCACTGCTTAGCTTGTTTAGCAATAACCTGCTCACTGACACCCAGTTTGGGTCCTGCCATGGCCACTCAGCTCCTGACCTCATTACAGCCTTGGTTCAAACATGGACAAAAGAGCTGAACTCACGAGGTGAGACTGATTGCACTTGACATCAAGGCAACGTTTGACCGAGTGTGGCATCAAGGAGCCCTGGCAAAATTGGAGTTAATGGGAATCGGGGAAAACTCTCTGCTGGTTGGAGTCATACCCAGCACAAAGGAAGATGGTTGTGGTTGTTGGAGGTCAGTCATCTCAGCTCCAGGACATCACTGCAGGAGTTCCTCAGGGTAGTGTCCTTGGCGCAACCATCTTCAGCTGCTTCGTTAATGATCTTCCTTCCATCATAAGGTCAGAAGTGGGGATGTGCAATCATTAGCGAACAATGTTCAGCACCATTTGCAACTCCTCAGATACTGAAGCAGTCCATGTCCAAATGCAGCAAGACTTGGACAATGGCCAGGCTTGGGCTGACAAGTGGCAAGTAACATTCACGCCACACAAGTGTCAGGCAATGACCATCTCCAACATAAGAAAATCCAACCATTGCCCCTTGGTGTTCAATGGCATTACCATCACTGAATCCCCACTATCAACATCCTGGGAGTTACCATTGACCAGAAACTGAACTGGACTAGCCATATAAATACTGTGGCTACAAGAGCAGGGCAGAGGCTAGGAATCATGTGACGAGTAACTCAACTCTTGACTCCCCAAAGCATGTCCACCATCTACAAGGCACAAGTCAGGAGTGTGATGGAATACTCTCCACTTGCCTGGATGAGTGCAGCTCCCACAACACAAGAAGCTTGACACCATCCAGGACAAAGCAGCCCCGCTCGATTGGCACATCCACAAACATTCACTCCCTCCGCTACCGACGCACAGTAGCAGCAGTGTGTACCATCTACAAGATGCACTACAGGAATTTACCAAGGTTCCTTCGACAGCACCTTCCAAACCACGACCACTACCATCTAGAAGGACAAGGGCAGCAGATAGATGGGAACACCACCACCTAGAAGTTCCCCTCCAAGTCACTCACCATCCTGGCTTGGAAATATATTGCAGTTCCTTCACTGTCGCTGGGTCAAAATCCTAGAACTCCCTCCCTAACAGCACTGTGAGTGTATCTACACCACATGGGCTGCACCGGTTCAAGAAGGCAGCTCACTACCACCTTCTCAAGGGCAACTAGGGATGGGCAATAAATACTGGCACAGCCAGTGAATGAATAAAAAAAAAAATCATGCCCCTGTCACAACCATCACCATCCCTGGGTATGTCCTGTCCCACTGGCAGGATAGACCCAGCAGAGGTGGCGGCACACTGGTATACAGTCGGGAGCGGGTTGCCCTGCAAGTTCTCAACATCAACTCCAGACTCCATGAAGTCTCATGGCATCAGGTCAAATATGGGCAAGGAAACCTCCTGTTGATTACCACGCACTGCTTTCCCCCCTCAGCTGTTGGATCAGTGCTCCTCCATGTTGAATATCACTTGGAGGAAGCACTGAGGTTGGCAAGTGCACAGAATGTGCTCTGGGTGCATCTTCAATCCCATCACCAAGAGTGGCTCAGTAGCACCACTACTGACCGAGCTGGCCGAGTCCTAAAGGACATAGCTGCTTGGCTGGGTCTGTGGCAAGTGGTGAGGGAACCAATAAGAGGGAAAAACATACTTGACCTCATCCTCACCAACCTGCCTATCGCAGATACATCTGTCCATGACATTATCGGTAGGAGTGACCACTGCACAGTCCTTCTGAAGACGAAGTCCCGTCTTCACATTGAGGATGCCCTCCATCGTGTTGTGTGGCACTAACACTGTGCTAAATGGGATAGATTCAGAACAGATCTAGCAACCCAAAATTGGGCATCCATGAGATGCTGTGCAGCAGAATTGTATACAACCACAATCTGTAATCTCATGGCCTGGCATATCTCCCACTCTACCAGTAGCATCAAACATTGGGATCAACCCTGGTTCAATGAAGAGTGCAGGAGAGCATGCCAGGAGCAGAACCAGGCATAC
Source organism: Cetorhinus maximus (assembly GCF_964194155.1). Taxonomy (NCBI): domain Eukaryota; kingdom Metazoa; phylum Chordata; class Chondrichthyes; order Lamniformes; family Cetorhinidae; genus Cetorhinus; species Cetorhinus maximus. Next base: position 156,555,298 of record NC_135884.1, read on the forward strand.
CTAAAAATGACATATCAACCTGGTGAAGCTATGAAACAGGACTACTTGCATGTCAAACAGCATAAGTGGCAAGTGATAGTCAGAGCTAAGTGAACCCATAACCAACTAGATAAGATTAAAACTCTGCAGTTCTACCACATCCAGTCATGAATGGTGGTGGACAATTAAACAGCTCACTGAGGATGGTGATATTTGTGGAGCCTCCTCCTAATGGGGGCAACACATCAATGCAAAAAACAAGTCTGAAGCATTTGTAACATAGAAACTAGAAGTAGGCCCTTCAAGCCTGCTTTGCCATTCACTATGACCATGGCTGATCCTCTATTTCAACGCCATATTCCCATTTTCTCTCCATACCCCTTGATGCCCCTAATATCCAAAAATTTATTAATTTCCTTCTTGAATATACTCAGTGACCCGGCCTCCACAGCCTCTGTGGTAGAGAATTCCACAGGTTGACCACCCTCTGAGTGAAGAAATGTTTCCTCATCTCAGTCCTAAATGGCCTGCCCCGTATCCTGAGACTGTGGCTCCTGGTTCTAGACTCCCCAACCAGGGGAAACATCCTCCCTGCATCCAGTCTGTCCAGCCCTGTTAGAATTTTATACATTTCAATCAGATCCCCTCTCACTCTTCTAAACTCTAGTGAATACAGGCCCAGTCGAACCAATCCCTCCTCATACAACAGTCCTGCCATCCCCAGTATCAGCCTAGTGAACCTTTGCTGCACTCCCTCTATGGCAAGTATATCCATTCTTAGGTAGGGTACTATGGTGGTCACTCCATCTTCAGTCAGAAGTGCCGAGTGGATGATCCATTTCTGTCTCTTCCAGAGGCCCCCGGCATCATAAACGCCAGTCTTCAGCCAATTTGATTCTGATTCACTCCATGTGACATCAAGAAATGGCCAAAGGCATTAGATACAGTGAAGCAACACCTTGGCTGTTGTACTGAAGACTTCTGCGGCAGAACTAGCCATTTCACTAACCAGGTTGTTCCAGTATTGCTACAACACTGGCATCTACTCGACAATGTGGATAATTGCCCAGGTATGTCTTGCCCATAAGAAGTAGGGCAATTCCAATCTGGCCAATTATCACCCCTTCAGATCTCTACGCCCTAAAAGGACAAGGGCAGAGATAAATGGGAACATCACCTCCTGGAAGTACCCCTCCAAGCCACTCACCTTCCTGACTTGGAAACATATCGCTGTTCTTTCACTGTCAACTTTTTATTCTTCCGACCAATATGGATAACCTCACACTTATCCACATTAAACTCTATCTGCCAAATTTTGGCCCATTCGCCTAACCTGTCCATATCTATTTATAAATTCTTATTTCTTCTTTGCAACTTACTTTCCCACCTATTTTGCTGTCATCTGCAAATTTAGCTATCGTACCTTCTATCCCTGAATCCAAGTCATTAATATAGATTGTAAATAGTTGGGGCCCAAGGACCGAACCCTGTGGCACCCCACTAGTTACTGCTTGCCATCCAGAAAAAGACCCGTTTATCCCGACTCTCTGTTTTCTGTTGGTTAGCCAACCCTCTATCCAAACTAATATATTACCCCTAACTCCGTATGATCTTATCTTGTGTATTAATCTTTTGTGCGGCACCTTATCAAAGTCCAGATATACTATTACTACAGGATCTCCATTATCCACTTTGCTTGTCACATCTTCAAAGAACTCTAGCAAATTAGTCAAAAACAATTTACTCTTCATAAAACCATGCTGACTCTGATGGATTGCATTTTGACTTTCCAAATGCCCCTTTACTACTTACTTAATAATGGATTCCAACAATTTCCCAATGACAGATGTTAAACTAACTGATCTATAGTTTCCTACTTTCTGCCTCCCCCCTTTTTTGAATAAGGACGTTACATTAGCATTTTTCCAATCCACTGGAACCTTTCCAGAATCCAGGGAATTTTGGAATATTATAGCCAATGCATCCACTATCTCCGCTGCCACTTCCTTTAAGACCCTGGGATGTGGGCCATCAGGTCCTGGGGATTTGTCACTCTTTAATCCCAATAGTTTGCTCTATTGGCCAAGTAATCTCATAGTCATAGAATTATACAGCACAGAAACAGGCCCTTCGGCCCATTGTGTCTGTGCCAGCCATCAAGCACCTATCTATTCTAATCCCATTTTCCAGCACTTGGCCTGTAGCCCTGTATGCTATAGCGTTTCAGGTACTCATCTAAATACTTCTTAAATTTGTGAGGGTTCCTGCCTCTAACACCCCCTCAGGCAGTGTGAGTTCCAGATCCCAACTAACCCTAGGAAGAAGTAGCATACTAAAGGGAGGACGAGGCAACCATGGCTGACAAGGAAAGTCAGGGACAGCATAAAAGCTAAAGAGAAAGCATACAATGCGGTGAAGAGCAGTGGGAAACCAGGGGATTGAAAAGCCTACAAAGACCAACAGAGGACAACTAAAAAAGAAATAAGGAGGGAGAAGATTAAATATGAGGGTAAACTAGCCAGTAATATAAAAGAAGATTGCAAGAGTTTTTTTAGATATGTAAAGGGTAAGAGAGAGGCAAAAGTGGACATTGGGCCGCTGGAAAATGATGCTGGAGAAGTAGTAGTGGGGAACAAAGAAATGGCGGAGGAACTGAATAGGTACTTTGCGTCAGTCTTCACAGTGGAAGACACGAGTAACATCCCCAAAGTTCAAGAGAGTCGGGGGGCAGAGGTGAGTATGGTGGCCATTACCAAGGAGAAGGTGCTAGGAAAACTGAAAGGTCTGAAGGTGGATAAATCACCTGGGCCAGATGGATTACACCCCAGAGTTCTGAAGGAGATAGCTAAAGACATAGTGGAGGCATTAATGGTGATCTTTCAGGAATCACTGGAGTCAGGGAGGGTCCCAGAGGACTGGAAAATCGCTAATGTAACCCCCCCTGTTTAAGAAGGGAGTGAGGCAAAAGACGGGAAATTACAGGCCGATTAGCCTGACCTTGGTCGTTGGTAAGATTTTAGAGTCCATTATTAAGGATGAGATTTCAGAATACTTGGAAGTGCATGATAAAATAGGGCAAAGTCAGCATGGTTTCATCAAGGGGAGGTCATGCCTGACAAATCTGTTAGAATTCTTTGAGGAGGTAACGAGTAGGTTAGACAAAGGAGAGCCAATGGATGTTATCTACTTGGACTTCGAGAAGGCCTTTGACAAGGTGCCGCACAGGAGGCTGCTCAGTAAGATAAGAGCCCATGGTGTTAGAGGCAAGGTACTAGTATGGATAGAAGATTGGCTGTCTGGCAGGAGGCAGAGAGTAGGGATAGGGGGGTCCTTCTCAGGATGGCGGCCGGTGATTAGTGGAGTTCCGCAGGGGTCAGTGTTGCGACCACAACTTTTCACTTTATACATTAATGATCTAGATGAAGGAACTGAGGGCATTCTGGCTAAGATAGGTGGAGGGGCAAGTAGTATTGAGGAGGCGGGGAGGCTGCGGAAGGATTTGGACAGGTTAGGAGAATGGGCAAAGAAGTGGCAGATGGATTACAACGTGGACAAGTGTAAGGTCATGCACTTTGGTAGGAAGAATAGAGGCATAGACTATTTTCTAAATGGGGAGAGAGTTCAGAAATCTGGAGTGCAAAGGGACTTGGGAGTCCTAGTCCAGGATTCTCTTAAGGTTAACTTGCAGATTGAGTCGGTAGTTAGGAAGGCAAATGCAATGTTGGCATTTATTTCAAGAGGACTAGAATATAAAAGCAGGGATGTGCTGCTGAGGCTTTATAAGGCTCTGGTCAGATCACGTTTAGAATATTGTGAGCAATTTTGGGCCCCGTATCTCAGGAAGGATGTTCTGGCCCTGGAGAGGGTCCAGAGGAGGTTCACGAGAACGATCCCAGGAATGAAAGGCTTAACATATGAGGAACGTTTGAGGACTCTGGGTCTATACTCGATGGAGTTTAGAAGGATGAGGGGGGATCTGATTGAAACTTACAGAATACTGAAAGGCCTGGATAGAGTGGACGTGGGGAAGACATTTCCATTAGTAGGAGAGACTAGGACCCGAGGGCACAGCCTCAGAGTGAAGGGAAGACCTTTTAGAACAGAGATGAGGAGAAACTTCTTTAGCCAGAGAGTGGTGAATCTATGGAATTCATTGCCACAGAAGGCTGTGGAGGCCAGGTCATTGAGTGTATTTAAAACCGAGATAGATAGGTTCTTGATTGGTAAGGGGATCAAAGGTTACGGGGAGAATACGGGAGAATGGGGTTGGGAAACTTATCAGCCATGATTGAATGGCGGAGCAGACTCGATGGGCCGAATGGCCTAATTTCTGCTCCTATGTCTTATGGTCTTATGGACTGAAGCAAAGTATTTATTCAACCCCTCTGCCATTTCCTGGTTCCCCATTATTATTTCCCCAGCCTCATTCTCTAAGGGGCTATGTTCACTTTGGTCTCTCTTCCTTTTTATATATTTAAAGAAGCTCTTACTGTCTGTTTTTATATTACTTACTAGTTTACCCTCAAAGTTTATTTTCTCCCTCATTATTTGTTTGGTCATCTTTTGTTGGTTTTTAAAACTTGCCCAATCCTCTGGCTTACCACTAATCTTTGCCACATTGTATGTCTTTTCTTTTAATTTGATACTGTCCTTAACTTCCTTGGTTAACCATGGTTGGTTTATCCCCTTCCTTGAATCCTTCTTCCTCCCTGGGATGTATCTTTGTTGTGAGTCATGAATTATTTTCTTATATGTCTGCCATTGTTCATCAACCATTTTTCTGCTAAACTCCTTTCCCAGTCCACTCCAGCCAACTCTGCCCTCGTTCCTTTGTAATTACCCTTATTTAAGTTTAGCACAGTTGTTTCTGACCCAAGTTTCTCACTCTCAAACTGAATGCTAAATTCTACCATTTTATGGTCACTGTTTCCTAGGGTATCTTTTACTCTGAGATCATTTATTAAACCTGCCTCATAACACATTACCAGATCCAAAATAGGCTGATCCCTGGTTGGATCCACAACATATTGTTCTAGGAAACTGTCCCGAATACACTCTATGGAGTCTTGCTTGTGGCTTCCTCTGTCAATTTGATTTTCCCAATCTACATGAAGATTAAAGTCACCCATGATTAATGCGCTGCCTTTTTTACATTCCCTCATTATCTCCTGATTTATTCTCTGTCTTACAGCATAGCTACTGTTAAGGGGCCTATAGACTTACTCCCACCAGTGTCTTCCTCCCCTTGTTATTTTTTACCTTCACCCATATGGATTCTACATCTGCTGATCCAAGATCCTTTTTTGCTATCGTACTTATTCCATCTCATACTAACAAAGCTACCCCACCACCCTTTCCTTCCTGCCTGTCCTTTTGAAAAGTCACATACCCCGGAATATTTAGTTCCCAGCTTTGATCTCCTTGTAACCACGTCTCTATGGCTATAAGATCATATCCATTAATCTCTATTTGTGCCGTTGATTAATTTATTTTGTTCTGAATACTACGTGAATTTAAGTAAAGAACCATTAATTTTGCCTTTTTACCATATTTTCCCCTTTTCACCCTATTTGCTGCTGTTTTTTATGTTTGTACACTCTGTGCCTTCCTGTCACATTCTGGGTATCATTATCTAAATAGCTGCACTGCTTTGTAAACCAACGTATCCCCTTTCCAAAACTCTCCCCACCTCTGTTTAGTTTAAAGCCCTCTCTACAGCCCTAGTTATTCGGTTTGCTAGGACACTGGTCCCAGCTCGGTTCAAGTGAAGCCCGCCCCACCAGAACAGCTCCCTCCAACCCCAGTACTGATGCCAGTGCCCCATGAACTGAAACCCATTCCCCCCACACCAATCTTTGAGCCATGTATTTAACTCCTTGACTTTAAATTATCCTATGCCAGTTTGCCCGTGGCTCAGGTAGTAATCCCAAGATTATTACTTTTTCAAAAATTCATTCATGGGATGTTGGCGTCACTGGCTGGGCCAGCATTTATTGCCTGTTCCTAATTGTCCTTGTTCAGAGGGCATTTAAGAGCCAACCACATTGCTGTGGATCTGGAGTCACATGTAGGCCAGACCAGGTAAGGGCAGCATATTTCCTTCCCTAAAGGGCATTAGTGAACCAGATGGGTTTTTACAATAATCGACAATGGTTCCATGGTCATCAACAGACTTTTAAGTCCAGATTTTTATTGAATTGAAATTCCACCACCCGTGTCCCCAGAGCATTCCCTGGGTCTCTGGATTACTGGTCCAGCAACAATACCACTACACCATCGCCTCCCCTTGGAGGTTCTGCTTTTTAATTTAGCTCCTAACTGTTCAAATTCTTTCAGCAGAACCTCCTTTCTAGTCCTGTCAATGTTGTTGGTACCAATGTGGACGACGACAACAGGATCCCTCCCCTCCCAGTCCAAGTTCCTCTCCAGCCCTGAGATGTCCTCAACCCTGGCACCGGGCAGGAAACACAGCCTTCGGGACTCACGCTCATGGCTGCAGAGAACAATATCTATTTCCCTAATTGTACTGTTCCCTACCACGACTACGTTCCTATTTCCTCCCCCGACTTGAATGGCTCCCTGTACCACGGTGCTGTGGTCAGTTCCCTCATCCTCCCTGCAGTCCCCGCTCTTGCCCACACAGTTTGCAAGAACCTCGTAACTGTTGGACAGTTGCAGGGGTCGAGGCTTCTTGAACGCTACCCCTTGGTCCCCATACCTGCCTCACCTGCAGTCACACCCTCCTGTCCCTGATCACAGACCAAATTTGAATTACCTAATCTGAGGGGTGTGACCATCACCTGGAGCAAAGTGTTCAGGTAACTTTCCCCCTCCAATGTCCGCAGATCAGCCTCCAGCTCCTCAACTCGAATCCAATGTTCCTCGAGCTGCAAATACCTGGACAAATGTGTTCGCTCTGGATCACCTTGGTGTCCAGCAGTTCCCACATGCTGCAGCAGAAACACATCACCCGCCCTGCCATCACTATCATATTTTATTCAAATTATTAATTAATTACTCCTCTATCCCCGCTCATTACACTTTATTATAATTATTTTTTATACACACCAGTATTATTCTTATACTTAACAAGCTATCGATAAGGAAAAGAGAAAAAAGACTAGAGACCTAAACACAAACTAAAAACCTTAGTTTTACTTTAAAGACTAGAAATACTCACTAATCCTCCTCACCAATCAGCTGCTCTCTGCGCTCTTCTCCCTCTCGCGCTCTTTAATGGTCTCTCACTCTCCTCTCACTCCCTCACTATTAAAGGTCACTCTCCTTTCAGTCTCTCTTGCTGTTAAAGGTCACTCTCCTCTCACACTCTCGCTGTTAAAGGTCACTCTCCTCTCACTCTCTCACTGTTAAAGGTCACTCTCCTCTCACTCTCTCACTGTTAAAGGTCACTCTCCTCTCACCCTCACGCCGTTAAAGGTCACTCTCCTCTCACTCTCTCTCTGTTAAAGGTCACTCTCCTCTCACTCTCTCACTGTTAAACGTCACTATCCTCTCACTCTCTCACTGTTAAAGGTCACTCTCCTCTCACACTCACTGTTAAAGGTCACTCTCTTCTCACTCTCTCACTGTTAAAGGTCACTCTCCTCTCACTCTCTCACTGTTAAAGGTCACTCTCTTCTCACTCTCTCACTGTTAAAGGTCACTCTCCTCTCACTCTCTCACTGTTAAAGGTCACTCTCCTTTCAGTTTCTCTCGCTGTTAAAGGTCACTCTCCTCTCACACTCTCGCTGTTAAAGGTCACTCTCCTCTCACTCTCTCACTGTTAAAGGTCACTCTCCTCTCACTCTCTCACTGTTAAAGGTCACTCTCCTCTCACTCTCACGCCGTTAAAGGTCACTCTCCTCTCACTCTCTCTCTGTTAAAGGTCACTCTCCTCTCACTCTCTCACTGTTAAACGTCACTATCCTCTCACTCTCTCACTGTGAAAGGTCACTCTGCTCTCACACTCACTGTTAAAGGTCACTCTCTTATCACTCTCTCACTGTTAAAGGTCACTCTCCTCTCACTCTCTCACTGTTAAAGGTCACTCTCTTCTCACTCTCTCACTGTTAAAGGTAACTCTCCTCTCACTCTCTCACTGTTAAAGGTCACTCTCCTCTCACTCTCTGTCTGTTAATGGTCACTCTCACTGTTAAATCTCACTCTCTTCTCACTCTCAATGTTAAAGGTCACTGTCCTCTCACTCACACTGTTAAAGGTCACTCTCCTCTCACTCTCACTGTTAAAGGTCACTCTTCTCTCACTCTCATTGTTAAAGGTCACTCTCTTCTCACTCTCTCACTGTTAAAGGTCACTCTCATCTCACTCTCTCCCTGTTAAAGGTCACTCTCCTCTCACTCTCTCACTGCTAAAGGTCACTCTCCTCTCACTCTCAATGTTAAAGGTCACTCTCATCTCACTCTCTCACCGTTAAAGGTCACTCTCTTCTCACTCTCTCACTGTTAAAGGTCAATCGCCTCTCACTCTCTCACTGTTAAAGGTCACTCTCTCACTGTTAAAGGTCACTCTCCTCTCACTCTCTCACTGTTAAAGGTCAATCGCCTCTCACTCTCTCACTGTTAAAGATCACTCTCACTGTTAAATGTCACTGTCCTCTCACTCTCACTGTTAAAGGTCACTCTCCTCTCTCTCCCTCACTGTTAAAGGTCACTCTCCTCTCACTCTCTCATTGTTAAAGTTCACTCTCCTCTCACTCTCTCATTGTTAAAGGTCACTCTCTTCTCACTCTCACTGTTAAAGGTCACTGTCCTCTCACTCCCTCACTGTTAAAGGTTACTCTCACTGTTAAAGGTCACTCTCACTGTTAAAGGTCACTCTCCTCTCAGTCTCACTGTTAAAGGTCACTCTCCTCTCACTCTTACTTTTAAAGGTCACTCTCCCCTCACTCTCTCACTGTTAAAGGTCACTCTCCTCTCACTCTCACTGTTAAAGGTCACTCTCCTCTCACTCTCACTCTTAATGGTCACTCTCCTCTCACTCTCACTGTTAAAGGTCACTCTCCTCTCACTCTCTCACTGTTAAAGGTCTCTCTCCTCTCACTCTCTCACTGTTAAAGGCCATTCTCCTCTCACTCTCTCTCTGTTAAAGGTCACTCTCACTGTTAAATGTCACTCTCCTCTAACTCTCACTGTTAAAGATCACTGTGCTCTCACTCTCACTGTTAAAGGTCACTCTCCTCTCACTCCCTCACTGTTAAAGGTCACTCTCCTCTCACTCTCACTGTTAAAGGTCACTCTCCTCTCACTCTCTCACTGTTAAAGGTCACTCTCCTCTCACTCTCTCATTGTTGAAGGTCATTCTCTCTCTCACTGTTAAAGGTCACTCTCCTCTCACTCTCTCTCTGTTAAAGGTCACTCTCCTCTCACTCTCTCACTGTTAAAGGTCACTGTCCTCTCACTCTCTCACTGTTAAAGTTCACTCTCCTCTCACTCTCTCACTGTTAAAGGTCACTCTCCTCTCACTCTCTCACTGTTAAAGGCCACTCTGCTCTCACTCTCTCTCTGTTAAAGGTCACTATCCTCTCACTCTCTCACTGTTAAAGGTCACTCTCCTCTCACTCTCTCACTGTTAAAGGTCACTCTCCTCTCACTCTCTCACTGTTAAAGGTCACTCTGCTCTCACTCTCTCACTGTTAAAGGCCACTCTGCTCTCACTCTCTCTCTGTTAAAGGTCACTATCCTCTCACTCTCTCACTGTTAAAGGTCACTCTCCTCTCACTCTCACTGTTAAAGGCCACTCTCCTCTCACTCTCACTCTTAATGGTCACTCTCCTCTCACTCTCACTGTTAAAGGTCACTCTCCTCTCACTCTCTCACTGTTAAAAGTCTCTCTCCTCTCACTCTCTCACTGTTAAAGGTCACTCTCCTCTCACTCCCTCAATGTTAAAGGTTACTCTCACTGTTAAAGGTCACATTCCTCTCACTCTCTCACTGTTAAAGGTCACTCTCCTCTCAGTCTCACTGTTAAAGGTCACTCTCCACTCACTCTTACTTTTAAAGGTCAATCTCCCCTCACTCTCTCACTGTTAAAGGTCACTCTACTCTCACTCTCACTGTTAAAGGTCACTCTCATATCACTCTCACTCTTAATGGTCACTCCCCTCTCACTCTCACTGTTAAAGGTCACTCTCCTCTCACTCTCTCACTGTTAAAGGTCACTCTCCTCTCACTCTCTCTCTGTTAAAGGTCATTCTCACTGTTAAATGTCACTCTCCTCTCACTCTCACTGTTAAAGGTCACTCTCCTCTCACTCTCTCACTGTTAAAGGTCACTCTCCTCTCACTCTCTCATTGTTGAAGGTCACTCTTCTCTCTCTCACTGTTAAAGGTCACTCTCCTCTCACTCTCTCTCTGTTAAAGGTCACTCTCCTCACTCTCTCACTGTTAAAGGTCACTCTCCTCTCACTCTCTCACTGTTAAAGGTCACTCTCCTCTCACTCTCTCACTGTTGAAGGTCACTCTCCGCTCACTCTCTCACTGTTAAAGGTCACTCTCCTCTCACTCTCTCACTGTTAAAGGTCACTCTCATCTCACTCTCTCCCTGTTAAAGGTCACTCTCCTCTCACTCTCTCACTGCTAAAGGTCACTCTCCTCTCACTCTCAATGTTAAAGGTCACTCTCATCTCACTCTCTCACCGTTAAAGGTCACTCTCTTCTCACTCTCTCACTGTTAAAGGTCAATCGCCTCTCACTCTCTCACTGTTAAAGGTCACTCTCTCACTGTTAAAGGTCACTCTTCTCTCACTCTCTCACTGTTAAAGGTCAATCGCCTCTCACTCTCTCACTGTTAAAGATCACTCTCACTGTTAAATGTCACTGTCCTCTCACTCTCACTGTTAAAGGTCACTCTCCTCTCTCTCCCTCACTGTTAAAGGTCACTCTCCTCTCACTCTCTCATTGTTAAAGTTCACTCTCCTCTCACTCTCTCATTGTTAAAGGTCACTCTCTTCTCACTCTCACTGTTAAAGGTCACTGTCCTCTCACTCCCTCACTGTTAAAGGTTACTCTCACTGTTAAAGGTCACTCTCACTGTTAAAGGTCACTCTCCTCTCAGTCTCACTGTTAAAGGTCACTCTCCTCTCACTCTTACTTTTAAAGGTCACTCTCCCCTCACTCTCTCACTGTTAAAGGTCACTCTCCTCTCACTCTCACTGTTAAAGGTCACTCTCCTCTCACTCTCACTCTTAATGGTCACTCTCCTCTCACTCTCACTGTTAAAGGTCACTCTCCTCTCACTCTCTCACTGTTAAAGGTCTCTCTCCTCTCACTCTCTCACTGTTAAAGGCCATTCTCCTCTCACTCTCTCTCTGTTAAAGGTCACTCTCACTGTTAAATGTCACTCTCCTCTAACTCTCACTGTTAAAGATCACTGTGCTCTCACTCTCACTGTTAAAGGTCACTCTCCTCTCACTCCCTCACTGTTAAAGGTCACTCTCCTCTCACTCTCACTGTTAAAGGTCACTCTCCTCTCACTCTCTCACTGTTAAAGGTCACTCTCCTCTCACTCTCTCATTGTTGAAGGTCATTCTCTCTCTCACTGTTAAAGGTCACTCTCCTCTCACTCTCTCTCTGTTAAAGGTCACTCTCCTCTCACTCTCTCACTGTTAAAGGTCACTGTCCTCTGACTCTCTCACTGTTAAAGTTCACTCTCCTCTCACTCTCTCACTGTTAAAGGTCACTCTCCTCTCACTCTCTCACTGTTAAAGGCCACTCTGCTCTCACTCTCTCTCTGTTAAAGGTCACTATCCTCTCACTCTCTCACTGTTAAAGGTCACTCTCCTCTCACTCTCTCACTGTTAAAGGTCACTCTCCTCTCACTCTCTCACTGTTAAAGGTCACTCTGCTCTCACTCTCTCACTGTTAAAGGCCACTCTGCTCTCACTCTCTCTCTGTTAAAGGTCACTATCCTCTCACTCTCTCACTGTTAAAGGTCACTCTCCTCTCACTCTCACTGTTAAAGGCCACTCTCCTCTCACTCTCACTCTTAATGGTCACTCTCCTCTCACTCTCACTGTTAAAGGTCACTCTCCTCTCACTCTCTCACTGTTAAAAGTCTCTCTCCTCTCACTCTCTCACTGTTAAAGGTCACTCTCCTCTCACTCCCTCAATGTTAAAGGTTACTCTCACTGTTAAAGGTCACATTCCTCTCACTCTCTCACTGTTAAAGGTCACTCTCCTCTCAGTCTCACTGTTAAAGGTCACTCTCCACTCACTCTTACTTTTAAAGGTCACTCTCCCCTCACTCTCTCACTGTTAAAGGTCACTCTACTCTCACTCTCACTGTTAAAGGTCACTCTCATATCACTCTCACTCTTAATGGTCACTCCCCTCTCACTCTCACTGTTAAAGGTCACTCTCCTCTCACTCTCTCACTGTTAAAGGTCACTCTCCTCTCACTCTCTCTCTGTTAAAGGTCATTCTCACTGTTAAATGTCACTCTCCTCTCACTCTCACTGTTAAAGGTCACTCTCCTCTCACTCTCTCACTGTTAAAGGTCACTCTCCTCTCACTCTCTCATTGTTGAAGGTCACTCTTCTCTCTCTCACTGTTAAAGGTCACTCTCCTCTCACTCTCTCTCTGTTAAAGGTCACTCTCCTCACTCTCTCACTGTTAAAGGTCACTCTCCTCTCACTCTCTCACTGTTAAAGGTCACTCTCCTCTCACTCTCTCACTGTTGAAGGTCACTCTCCGCTCACTCTCTCACTGTTAAAGGTCACTCTCCTCTCACTCTCTCACTGTTAAAAGTCACTCTCCTCTCACTCTCACTGTTAAAGGTCACTCTCCTCTCACTCTCACTCTTAATGGTCACCCTCCTCTCACTCTCACTGTTAAAGGTCACTCTCCTCGCACTCTCTCACTGTTAACGGTCACTCTCCTCTCACTCTCTGACTGTTAAAGGTCACTCTCTTCTCACTCTCCGAATGTTAAAGGTCACTCTCCTCTCACTCTCTCACTGTTAAAGGTCACTCTCTCTCTCTCACTCTAACCTTTAAAGGTCACTCTCACTGTTAAATGCCACTCTCCTCTCACTCTCACTGTTAAAGGTCACTGTCCTCTCACTCCCTCACTGTTAAAGGTCACTCTCACTGTTAAAGGTCACTGTCCTCTCACTCTCACTGTTAAAGGTCACTCTCCTCTCACTCTCTCACTGTTAAAGGTCACTCTCTTCTCACTCTCTCACTGTTAAAGGTCACTCTCCTCTCACTCTCTCACTGTTAAAGGTCACTCTCCTCTCACTCTCTCACTGTTAAAGGTCACTCTCACTGTTAAATGCCACTCTCCTCTCACTCTCACTGTTAAAGGTCACTGTCCTCTCACTCCCTCACTGTTAAAGGTCACTCTCACTGTTAAAGGTCACTGTCCTCTCACTCTCACTGTTAAAGGTCACTCTCCTCTCACTCTCTCACTGTTAAAGGTCACTCTCTTCTCACTCTCTCACTGTTAAAGGTCACTCTCCTCTCACTCTCTCACTGTTAAAGGTGACGCTCCTCTCACTCTCTCACTGTTAAAGGTCACTCTCTTCTCACTCTCTCACTGTTAAAGGTCACTCTCCTCTCACTCTCTCACTGTTAAAGGTCACTGTCCTCTCACTCACACTGTTAAAGGTCACTCTCCTCTCACTCTCACTGTTAAAGGTCACTCTACTCTCACTCTCACTGTTAAAGGTCACTCTCCTCTCACTCTCTCACTGTTAAAGGTCACTCTCATCTCACTCTCTCCCTGTTAAAGGTCACTCTCCTCTTCCTCTCTCACTGTTAAAGGTCACTCTCCTCTCACACTCTCACTGTTAAAGGTCACTCTCCTCTCACTCTCTCACTGCTAAAGGTCACTCTCCTCTCACTCTCTCACTGTTAAAGGTCACTCTCATCTCACTCTGCAACCGTTAAAGGTCACTCTCCTCTCACTCTCTCACTGTTAAAGGTCAATCGCCTCTCACTCTCTCATTGTTAAAGATCACTCTCACTGTTAAATGTCACTGTCCTCTCACTCTCACTGTTAAAGGTCACTCTCACTTTTAAAGGTCACTGTCCTCTCACTCTCACTGTTAAAGGTCACTCTCCTCTCTCTCCCTCGCTGTTAAAGGTCACTCTCCTCTCACTCTCTCATTGTTAAGGGTCACTCTCCTCTCACTCTCTCATTGTTAAAGGTCACTCTCTTCTCACTCTCACTGTTTAAGGTCACTGTCCTCTCACTCCCTCACTGTTAAAGGTTACTCTCACTGTTAAAGGTCACTCTCCTCTCACTCCCTCACTGTTAAAGGTTACTCTCACTGTTAAAGGTCACACTCCTCTCACTCTCTCACTGTTACAGGTCACTCTCCTCTCACTCTCACATTTAAAGGTCACTCTCCCCTCCCTCTCTCACTGTTAAAGGTCACTCTCCTCTCAGTCTCACTGTTAAAGGTCACTCTCCTCTCACTCTTACTTTTAAAGGTCACTCTCCTCTCACTCTCTCACTGTTAAAGGTCACTCTCCTCACTCTCTCATTGTTGAAGGTCACTCTTCTCTCTCTCACTGTTAAAGGTCACTCTCCTCTCACTCTGTCTCTGTTAAAGGTCACTCTCCTCTGACTCTCTCACTGTTGAAGGTCACTCTCCTCTCACTCTCTCACTGTTAAAGGTCACTCTCCTCTCACTCTCTCATTGCTAAAGGTCACTCTCCTCACTCTCTCACTGTTAAAGGTCACTTTCCTCACTCTCTCACTGTTAAAGGTCACTCTCCTCTCACTCTATCACTGTTAAAGGTCACTCTCCTCTCACTCTCTCACTGTTTAAGGTCACTCTCCTCTCACTCTCACACTGTTAAAGGTCACTCTCCTCTCACTCTCTCACTGTTAAAAGTCACTCTCCTCTCACTCTCACTGTTAAAGGTCACTCTCCTCTCACTCTCACTCTTAATGGTCACCCTCCTCTCACACTCACTGTTAAAGGTCACTCTCCTCTCACTTTCTCACTGTGAAAGGTCACTCTCCCCTCACTCTCTCACTGTTAAAGGTCACTCACCCCTCACTCTCTCACTGTTAAAGGTTACTCTCCTCTCACTCTCACCGTTAAAGGTCACTCTCCTCTCACTCTCTCACTGTGAAAGGTCACTCTCCCCTCACTCTCTCACTGTTAAAGGTCACTCTCCTCTCACTCTCACCGTTAATGGTCACTCTCCTCTCACTCTCTCACTGTTAAAGGTCACTCTCCTCTCACTCTATCACTGTTAAAGGTCACTCTCCTCTCACTCTCTCACTGTTAAAGGCCACTCTGCTCTCACTCTCTCTCTCTTAAAGGTCACTCTCCTCTCACTCTCTCACTGTTAAAGGCCACTCTGCTCTCACTCTCTCACTGTTAAAGATCACTCTCCTCTCACTCTCTCACTGTTAAAGGTCACTCTCCTCTCAATCTCTCACTGTTAAATGTCACTCTCCTCTCACTCTCTCACTGTTAAAGGTCACTCTCCTCTCACTCTCTCACTGTTGAAGTTCACTCTCCTCTCACTCTCTCACTGTTAAAGGTCACTCTCCTCTCACTGTCACTGTTAAAGGTCACTCTCCTCTCCCTCTCTCACTGTTAAAGGTCACTCTCCTCACTTTCTCACTGTTAAACGTCACTCTCCTCTCACTCTCTCACTGTTAAAGGTCACTCTCCTCTCACTCTCTTTCTTTTAAAGGTCACTCTCCTCTCACTCTCTCACTGTGAAAGCTCACTCTCCTCTCCCTCTCTCACTGTTAAAGGTCACTCTCCACTCACTCTCTCACTGTGAAAGGTCACTCTCCTCTCACTCACTCACTGTGAAAGGTCACTCTCTTCTCACTCTCTCACTGTGAAAGGTCACTCTTCTCTCACTCTCTCACTGTTAAAGGTCACTCGCCTCTCACTCTCACTGTTAAAGGTCACTCTCCTCTCACTCTCTCTCTGTTAAAGGTCACTCTCCTCTCACTCTCTCACTGTTAAAGGTCACTCTCCTCTCACTCTCACTTTTAAAGGTCACTCTCATCTCACTCTCACTGTTAAAGGTCACTGTCCTCTCACTCTCACTGTTAAAGGTCTCTCTCCTCTCGCTTTCTCACTGTGAAAGGTCACTCTCCCCTCACTCTCTCACTGTTAAAGGTCACTCTCCCCTCACTCTCTCACTGTTAAAGGTCACTCTCCTCTCACTCTCTCATTGCTAAAGGTCACTCTCCTCACTCTCTCACTGTTAAAGGTCACTCTCCTCACTCTCTCACTGTTAAAGGTCACTCTCCTCTCACTCTCACTGTTAAAGGTCACTCTCCTCTCACTCCCTCACTGTTAAAGGTTACTCTCACTGTTAAAGGTCACACTCCTCTCACACTCTCACTGTTAAAGGTCACTCTCCTCTCACTCTCACTTTTAAAGGTCACTCTCCCCTCACTCTCTCACTGTTAAAGGTCACTCTCCTCTCAGTCTCACTGTTAAAGGTCACTCTCCTCTCACTCTTACTTTTGAAGGTCACTCTCCCCTCACTCTCTCACTGTTAAAGGTCACTCTCCTCTCACTCTCACTGTTAAAGGTCACTCTCCTCTCACTCTCACTCTTAATGGTCACTCTCCTCTCACTCTCACTGTTAAAGGTCACTCTCCTCTCACTCTCTCACTGTTAAAGGTCACTCTCCTCTCACTCTCTGTTAAAGTTCACTCTCACTGT
This sequence comes from Cetorhinus maximus, assembly GCF_964194155.1. Taxonomy (NCBI): domain Eukaryota; kingdom Metazoa; phylum Chordata; class Chondrichthyes; order Lamniformes; family Cetorhinidae; genus Cetorhinus; species Cetorhinus maximus. The sequence goes on from NC_135884.1 coordinate 156,571,947, forward strand.
TAAATGTCACTCTCCTCTCACTCTCACTGTTAAAGATCACTGTCCTCTCACTCTCACTGTTAAAGGTCACACTCCTCTCACTCCCTCACTGTTAAAGGTCACTCTCCTCTCACTCTCACTGTTATAGGTCACTCTCCTCTCACTCTCTCACTGTTAAAGGTCACTCTCCTCTCACTCTCTCATTGTTGAAGGTCACTCTCCTCTCTCTCACTGTTAAAGGTCACTCTCCTCTCACTCTCTCTCTGTTAAAGGTGACTCTCCTCTCACTCTCTCACTGTTGAAGGTCACTCTCCTCTCACTCTCTCACTGTTAAAGGTCACTCTCCTCTCACTCTCTCATTGTTGAAGGCCACTCTCCTCTCTCTCACTGTTAAAGGTCACTCTCCTCTCACTCTCTCTCTGTTAAAGGTGACTCTCCTCTCACTCTCTCACTGTTAAAGGTCACTCTCCTCTCACTCTCTCACTGTTAAAGGTCACTCTCCTCTCACTCTCTCATTGCTAAAGGTCAGTCTCCTCACTCTCTCACTGTTAAAGGTCACTCTCCTCACTCTCTCACTGTTAAAGGTCACTCTCCGCTCATTCTCTGACTGTTAAAGGTCACTCTCCTCTCAATCTCTCACTGTTAAAGGTCACTCTCCTCTCACTCTCTCACTGTTAAAGGTCACTCTCCTCTCACTCTCACCTTTAAAGGTCACTCTCCTCTCACTCTCACTGTTAAAGGTCACTGTCCTCTCACTCCCTCACTGTTAAAGGTCACTCTCACTGTTAAAGGTCACTGTCCTCTCACTCTCACTGTTAACGGTCACTCTCCTCTCACTCTGTCACTGTTAAAGGTCACTCTCCTCTCACTCTCTCACTGTTAAAGGTCACTCTCACTGTTAAATTTCACTCTCCTCTCACTCACACTGTTAAAGGTCACTCTCCTCTCACTCTCACTGTTAAAGGTCACTCTCCTCTCATTCTCTCACTGTTAACGGTCACTCGCCTCTCACTCTCTCACTGTTAAAGGTCACTCTCCTCTCACACTCTCACTGTTAAAGGTCATTCTCCTCACTCTCTCACTGCTAAAGGTCACTCTCCTCTCACTCTCACTCTTAATAGTCACCCTCCTCTCACTCTCACTGTTAAAGGTCACTCTCCTCTCACTCTCTCACTGTTAACGGTCACTCTCCTCTCACTCTCTCACTGTTAAAGGTCACTCTCCTCTCACTCTCTCTCTATTAAAGGTCACTCTCACTGTTAAATGTCACTCTCCTCTCACTCTCACTGTTAAAGGTCACTGTCTCTCACTCTCACTGTTAAAGGTCACTCTCCTCTCACTCCCTCACTGTTAAAGGTCACTCTCCTCTCACTCTCACTGTTAAAGGTCACTCTCCTCTCACTCCCTCACTGTTAAAGGTTACTCTCACTGTTAAAGGTCACACTCCTCTCACTCTCTCACTGTTAAAGGTCACTCTCTTCTCACTCTCACTTTTAAAGGTCACTCTCCCCTCCCTATCTCACTGTTAAAGATCACTCTCCTCTCAGTCTCACTGTTAAAGGTCACTCTCCTCTCATTCTTACTTTTAAAGGTCACTCTCCCCTCACTCTCTCACTGTTGAAAGTCACTCTCCTCTCACTCTCTCACTGTTGAAGGTCACTCTCCTCTCACTCTCTCACTGTTAAAGGTCACTCTCCTCTCACTCTCTCACTGTTGAAGGTCACTCTCCTCTCACTCTCTCACTGTTAAAGGTCACTCTCCTCTCACTCTCTCACTGTTAAAGTTCACTCTCCTCTCACTCTCTCACTGTTGAAGGTCACTCTCCTCTCACTCTCTCACTGTTAAAGGTCACTCTGCTCTCACTCTCTCACTGTTAACGGTCACTGTCCTCTCACTCCCTCACTGTTAAAGGTCACTCTCACTGTTAAAGGTCACTGTCCTCTCACTCTCACTGTTAACGGTCACTCTCCTCTCACTCTGTCACTGTTAAAGGTCACTCTCCTCTCACTCTCTCACTGTTAAAGGTCACTCTCACTGTTAAATGTCACTCTCCTCTCACTCACACTGTTAAAGGTCACTCTCCTCTCACTCTCACTGTTTAAGGTCACTCTTCTCTCACTCTCACTGTTAAAGGTCACTCTCCTCTCACTCTCTCACTGTTAAAGGTCACTCTCCTCTCACACTCTCACTGTTAAAGGTCACTCTCCTCTCACTCTCTGACTGCTAAAGGTCACACTCCTCTCACTCTCTCACTGTTAAAGGTCACTCTCCTCTCACTGTCACCTTTAAAGGTCACTCTCCTCTCACTTTCACTGTTAATTTCACTGTCCTCTCACTCCCTCACTGTTAAATGTCACTCTCACTGTTAAAGGTCACTGTCCTCTCACTCTCACTGTTAAAGGTCACTCTCCTCTCACTCTCACTGTTAAAGGTCACTCTCCTCTCACTCTCTCACTGTTAACGGTCACTCTCCTCTCACTCTCTCACTGTTAAAGGTCACTCTCCTCTCACTCTCACTGTTAAAGGTCACTGTCCTCTCACTCTCTCACTGTTAAAGGTCACTCTCCTCTCACACTCACTGTTAAAGGTCACTCTCCTCTCACTCTCTCACTGCTAAAGGTCACTCTCCTCTCACTCTCACTCTTAATAGTCACCCTACTCTCACTCTCACTGTTAAAGGTCACTCTCCTCTCACTCTCTCACTGTTAACGGTCACTCTCCTCTCACTCTCTCACTGTTAAAGGTCACTCTCCTCTCACTCTCTCTCTATTAAAGGTCACTCTCACTGTTAAATGTCACTCTCCTCTCACTCTCACTGTTAAAGGTCACTGTCTCTCACTCTCACTGTTAAAGGTCACTCTCCTCTCACTCCCTCACTGTTAAAGGTCACTCTCCTCTCACTCTCACTGTTAAAGGTCATTCTCCTCTCACTCCCTCACTGTTAAAGGTTACTCTCACTGTTAAAGGTCACACTCCTCTCACTCTCTCACTGTTAAAGGTCACTCTCCTCTCACTCTCACTTTTAAAGGTCACTCTCCCCTCCCTCTCTCACTGTTAAAGGTCACTCTCTCACTCTCTCACTGTGAAAAGTCACTCTCCTCTCGCTCTCTCACTATTAACGGTCACTCTCCTCTCACTCTCACTTTTCAAGGTCGCTCTCTCTCACTCTCACTGTTAATGGTCACTGACCTCTCCCTCTCTCACTGTTAAAGGTCACTCTCCTCACTTTCTCACTGTTAAAGGTCACTCTGCTCTCACTCTCTCACTGTTAAAGTTCACTCTCCTCTCACTCTTTCACTGTTAAAGGTCACTCTCTTCTCACTCTCTCACTGTGAAAGGTCACTCTCCTCTCACTCTCTCACTGTTAAAGGTCACTCTCTTCTCACTCTCTCACTGTGAAAGGTCACTCTTCTCACACTCTCTCACTGTTAAAGGTCACTCTCCTCTCACTCTCTCACTGTTAAAGGTCACTCTCCTCTCACTCTCTCACTGTTAAAGGCCACTCTGCTCTCACTCTCACTGTTAAAGGCCACTCTCCTCTCACTCTCACTGTTAAAGGTCACTCTCCTCTCACTCTCTCTCTGTTAAAGTTCACTCTCCTCTCACTCTCTCACTGTTAAAGGTCTCTCTCCTCTCACTCTCACTTTTAAAGGTCACTCTCATCTCACTCTCACTGTTAAAGGTCACTGTCCTCTCACTCTCACTGTTAAAGGTCACTCTCCTCTCACTTTCTCACTGTGAAAGGTCACTCTCCCCTCACTCTCTCACTGTTAATGGTCACTCTCCCCTCACTCTCTCACTGTTAAAGGTCACTCTCCTCTCACTCTCACCGTTAAAGGTCACTCTCCTCTCACTCTCTCACTGTTAAAGGTCACTCTCCTCTCACTCTCACCGTTAATGGTCACTCTCCTCTCACTCACTCACTGTTAAAGGTCACTCTCCTCTCACTCTATCACTGTTAAAGGTCACTCTCTTCTCACTCTCTCACTGTTAAAGGCCACTCTGCTCTCACTCTCTCTCTCTTAAAGGTCACTCTCCTCTCACTCTCTCACTGTTAAAGGCCACTCTGCTCTTACTCTCTCACTGCTAAAGGTCACTCTCTCTCACTCTCTCACTGTTAAAGGTCACTCTCCTCTCACTCTCTCACTGTTAAATGTCACTCTCTTCTCACTCTCTCACTGTTAAAGGTCACTCTCCTCTGACTCTCTCACTGTTGAAGTTCACTCTCCTCTCACTCTCTCACTGTTACAGGTGACTCTCCTCTCACTCTCACTCTTAATGATCATTCTTCTCTCACTCTCTCTCTGTTAAAGGTCACTCTCACTGTTAAATGTCACTCTCCTCTCACTCTCACTGTTAAAGGTCACTGTCCTCTCACTCCCTTACTGTTAAAGGTCACTCTCACTGTTAAAGGTCACTGTCCTCTCACTCTCACTGTTAAAGGTCACTCTTCTTTCACTCTCACTGTTAATGGTCACTCTCCTCTCACTGTCTCACTGTAAAAGGTCACTCTCTCACACTCTCACTGTGAAAAGTCACTCTCCTCTCACTCTCTCACTGTTAAAGGTCACTCTCCTCTCACTCTCACTATTAAAGGTCACTCTCCTCTCACTCTCACTGTTAATGGTCACTGTCCTCTCACTCTCTCTCTGTTAAAGGTCACTCTCACTGTTAAAGGTCACTGTCCTCTCACTCTCACTGTTAAAGGCCACTCTCCTCTCACTCTCACTGTTAAAGGTCACTCTCCTCTCACTCTCTCACTGTTAAAGGTCACTCTCCTCTCACTCTCTCATTGTTAAAGGTCACTCTCCTCTCACTCTCACTGTTAAAGGTCACTGTCCTCTCACTCCCTCACTGTTAAAGGTCACTCTCCTCTCACTCTCACTGTTAAAGGTCACTCTCCTCTCACTCACACTGTTAAAGGGCACTCTCACTGTTAAAGGTCACTCTCCTCTCACTCTCACTGTTAAAGGGCACTCTCCTCTCACTCTCACTGTTAAAGGGCACTCTCCTCTCACTCTCACTGTTAAAGGGCACTCTCCTCTCACTCCCTCACTGTTAAAGGTCACTCTCACTGTTAAAGGTCACTCTCCTCTCACTCTCTCACCGTTAAAGGTCACTCTCCTCTCACTCTCTCGCTGTGAAAGGTCACTCTCCTCTCACCCTCTCACTGTTAAAGGTCACTCTCCTCTCACTCTCTCACTGTTAAAGGTCACTCTCCTCTCACTCTCTCACTGTTAAAGGTCACTCTCCTCTCACTCTCTCACTGTTAAAGGCCAATCTCCTCTCACTCTCACTGTTAAAGGCCACTCTCCTCTCACTCTCACTGTTAAAGGCCACTGTCCCTTCACTCTCACTGTTAAAGGTCACTCTCCTCTCACTCTCTCACTGTTAAAGGTCACTCTCCTCTCACTCTCACTGTTAATGGTTACCCTCACCTCACTCTCTCACTGTTAATGGTCACTGTCCTCTCACTCTCTCTCTGTGAAAGGTCACTCTGAGTGTTAAAGGTCCCTCTCCTCTCACTCTCACTGTTAAAGTTGAGTCTCCTCTCACTCCCTCACTGTTAAAGGTCACTCTCCTCTCACTCTCACTGTTAAAGGTCACTCTCCTCTCACTCTCTCACTGTTAAAGGTCACTCTCCTCTCACTCTCACTGTTAAAGGTCACTCTCCTCTCGCTCTCTCACTGTTAACGGTCACTCTCCTCTCACTCTCACTTTTCAAGGACACTCTGTCTCACTCTCACTGTTAAAGGTCACTCTCCTCTCCCTCTCTCACTGTTAAAGTTCACTCTCCTCACTTTCTCACTGTTAAAGGTCACTCTCCTCTCACTCTCTCACTGTTAAAGGTCACTCTCCTCTCACTCTCTCACTGTGAAAGGTCACTCTCCTCTCACTCCCTCACTGTGAAAGGTCACTCTCTTCTCACTCTCTAACTGTCAAAGGTCACTCTTCTCTCACTCTCTCACTGTTAAAGGTCACTCTCCTCTCACTCTCTCACTGTTAAAGGTCACTCTCCTCTCACTCTCTCACTGTTAAAGGTCATTCTCCTCTCACTCTCTCACTGTTAAAGGCCACTCTCCTCTCACTCTCACTGTTAAAGGCCACTCTCCTCTCACTCTCTGTTAAAGGTCACTCTCCTCTCACTCTCTCACTGTTAAAGGTCACTCTCCTCTCACTCTCACTTTTAAAGGTCACTCTCATCTCACTCTCACTGTTAATGGTCACTGTCCTCTCACTCTCACTGTTAAAGGTCACTCTCCTCTCACTTTCTCACTGTGAAAGGTCACTCTCCCCTCACTCTCTCACTGTTAAAGGTCACTCTCCCCTCACTCTCTCACTGTTAAAGGTTACTCTCCTCTCACTCTCACCGTTAAAGGTCACTCTCCTCTCACTCTCTCACTGTGAAAGGTCACTCTCCCCTCACTCTCTCACTGTTAAAGGTCACTCTCCTCTCACTCTCACCGTTAATGGTCACTCTCCTCTCACTCTCTCACTGTTAAAGGTCACTCTCCTCTCACTCTATCACTGTTAAAGGTCACTCTCCTCTCACTCTCTCACTGTTAAAGGCCACTCTGCTCTCACTCTCTCTCTCTTAAAGGTCACTCTCCTCTCACTCTCTCACTGTTAAAGGCCACTCTGCTCTCACTCTCTCACTGTTAAAGATCACTCTCCTCTCACTCTCTCACTGTTAAAGGTCACTCTCCTCTCAATCTCTCACTGTTAAAGGTCACTCTCCTCTCACTCTCTCACTGTTAAAGGTCACTCTCCTCTGACTCTCTCACTGTTGAAGTTCACTCTCCTCTCACTCTCTCACTGTTAATGGTCACTCTCCTCTCACTCTCACTGTTAAAGGTCACTCTCCTCTCGCTCTCTCACTGTTAACAGTCACTCTCCTCTCACTCTCACTTTTCAAGGTCACTCTGTCTCACTCTCACTGTTAAAGGTCACTCTCCTCTCACTCTCTCACTGTTAAAGGTCACTCTCCTCTCACTCTCTCACTGTTAAAGGCCACTCTCCTCTCACTCTCACTGTTAAAGGCCACTCTCCTCTCACTCTCACTGTTAAAGGCCTCTCTCCTCTCACTCTCTCTCTGTTAAAGGTCACTCTCCTCTCACTCTCTCACTGTTAAAGGTCACTCTCCTCTCACTCTCACTTTTAAAGGTCACTCTCATCTCACTCTCACTGTTAAAGGTCACTGTCCTCTCACTCTCACTGTTAAAGGTCTCTCTCCTCTCGCTTTCTCACTGTGAAAGGTCACTCTCCCCTCACTCTCTCATTGTTAAAGGTCACTCTCCCCTCACTCTCTCACTGTTAAAGGTCACTTTCCTCTCACTCTCTTATTGCTAAAGGTCACTCTCCTCACTCTCTCACTGTTAAAGGTCACTCTCCTCACTCTCTCACTGTTCAAGGTCACTCTCCTCTCACTCTCACTGTTAAAGGTCACTCTCCTCTCACTCCCTCACTGTTAAAGGTTACTCTCACTGTTAAAGGTCACACTCCTTTCACACTCTCACTGTTAAAGGTCACTCTCCTCTCACTCTCACTTTTAAAGGTCACTCTCCCCTCACTCTCTCACTGTTAAAGGTCACTCTCCTCTCAGTCTCACTGTTAAAGGTCACTCTCCTCTCACTCTTACTTTTGAAGGTCACTCTCCCCTCACTCTCTCATTGTTAAAGGTCACTCTCCTCTCACTCTCACTGTTAAAGGTCACTCTCCTCTCACTCTCACTCTTAATGGTCACTCTCCTCTCACTCTCACTGTTAAAGGTCACTCTCCTCTCACTCTCTCACTGTTAAAGGTCACTCTCCTCTCACTCTCTGTTAAAGTTCACTCTCACTGTTAAATGTCACTCTCCTCTCACTCTCACTGTTAAAGATCACTGTCCTCTCACTCTCACTGTTAAAGGTCACACTCCTCTCACTCCCTCACTGTTAAAGGTCACTCTCCTCTCACTCTCACTGTTATAGGTCACTCTCCTCTCACTCTCTCACTGTTAAAGGTCACTCTCCTCTCACTCTCTCATTGTTGAAGGTCACTCTCCTCTCTCTCACTGTTAAAGGTCACTCTCCTCTCACTCTCTCTCTGTTAAAGGTGACTCTCCTCTCACTCTCTCACTGTTGAAGGTCACTCTCCTCTCACTCTCTCACTGTTAAAGGTCACTCTCCTCTCACTCTCTCATTGTTGAAGGTCACTCTCCTCTCTCTCACTGTTAAAGGTCACTCTCCTCTCACTCTCTCTCTGTTAAAGGTGACTCTCCTCTCACTCTCTCACTGTTAAAGGTCACTCTCCTCTCACTCTCTCACTGTTAAAGGTCACTCTCCTCTCACTCTCTCATTGCTAAAGGTCAGTCTCCTCACTCTCTCACTGTTAAAGGTCACTCTCCTCACTCTCTCACTGTTAAAGGTCACTCTCCGCTCATTCTCTGACTGTTAAAGGTCACTCTCCTCTCAATCTCTCACTGTTAAAGGTCACTCTCCTCTCACTCTCTCACTGTTAAAGGTCACTCTCCTCTCACTCTCACCTTTAAAGGTCACTCTCCTCTCACTCTCACTGTTAAAGGTCACTGTCCTCTCACTCCCTCACTGTTAAAGGTCACTCTCACTGTTAAAGGTCACTGTCCTCTCACTCTCACTGTTAACGGTCACTCTCCTCTCACTCTGTCACTGTTAAAGGTCACTCTCCTCTCACTCTCTCACTGTTAAAGGTCACTCTCACTGTTAAATTTCACTCTCCTCTCACTCACACTGTTAAAGGTCACTCTCCTCTCACTCTCACTGTTAAAGGTCACTCTCCTCTCATTCTCTCACTGTTAACGGTCACTCTCCTCTCACTCTCTCACTGTTAAAGGTCACTCTCCTCTCACTCTCACTGTTAAAGGTCACTCGCCTCTCACTCTCTCACTGTTAAAGGTCACTCTCCTCTCACACTCTCACTGTTAAAGGTCATTCTCCTCACTCTCTCACTGCTAAAGGTCACTCTCCTCTCACTCTCACTCTTAATAGTCACCCTCCTCTCACTCTCACTGTTAAAGGTCACTCTCCTCTCACTCTCTCACTGTTAACGGTCACTCTCCTCTCACTCTCTCACTGTTAAAGGTCACTCTCCTCTCACTCTCTCTCTATTAAAGGTCACTCTCACTGTTAAATGTCACTCTCCTCTCACTCTCACTGTTAAAGGTCACTGTCTCTCACTCTCACTGTTAAAGGTCACTGTCTCTCACTCTCACTGTTAAAGGTCACTCTCCTCTCACTCCCTCACTGTTAAAGGTCACTCTCCTCTCACTCTCACTGTTAAAGGTCACTCTCCTCTCACTCCCTCACTGTTAAAGGTTACTCTCACTGTTAAAGGTCACACTCCTCTCACTCTCTCACTGTTAAAGGTCACTCTCTTCTCACTCTCACTTTTAAAGGTCACTCTCCCCTCCCTATCTCACTGTTAAAGATCACTCTCCTCTCAGTCTCACTGTTAAAGGTCACTCTCCTCTCATTCTTACTTTTAAAGGTCACTCTCCCCTCACTCTCTCACTGTTAAAGGTCACTCTCCTCTCACTCTCACTTTTAAAGGTCACTCTCATCTCACTCTCACTGTTAAAGGTCAGTCTCCTCTCACTCTGTCACTGTTAAAGGTCACTCTCCTCTCACTCTCTCACTGTTAAAGGTCACTCTCACTGTTAAATGTCACTCTCCTCTCACTCACACTGTTAAAGGTCACTCTCCTCTCACTCTCACTGTTTAAGGTCACTCTTCTCTCACTCTCACTGTTAAAGGTCACTCTCCTCTCACTCTCTCACTGTTAAAGGTCACTCTCCTCTCACACTCTCACTGTTAAAGGTCACTCTCCTCTCACTCTCTGACTGCTAAAGGTCACACTCCTCTCACTCTCTCACTGTTAAAGGTCACTCTCCTCTCACTGTCACCTTTAAAGGTCACTCTCCTCTCACTTTCACTGTTAATTTCACTGTCCTCTCACTCCCTCACTGTTAAATGTCACTCTCACTGTTAAAGGTCACTGTCCTCTCACTCTCACTGTTAAAGGTCACTCTCCTCTCACTCTCACTGTTAAAGGTCACTCTCCTCTCACTCTCTCACTGTTAACGGTCACTCTCCTCTCACTCTCTCACTGTTAAAGGTCACTCGCCTCTCACTCTCTCACTGTTAAAGGTCACTCTCCTCTCACACTCTCACTGTTAAAGGTCACTCTCCTCTCACTCTCTCACTGCTAAAGGTCACTCTCCTCTCACTCTCACTCTTAATAGTCACCCTACTCTCACTCTCACTGTTAAAGGTCACTCTCCTCTCACTCTCTCACTGTTAACGGTCACTCTCCTCTCACTCTCTCACTGTTAAAGGTCACTCTCCTCTCACTCTCTCTCTATTAAAGGTCACTCTCACTGTTAAATGTCACTCTCCTCTCACTCTCACTGTTAAAGGTCACTGTCTCTCACTCTCACTGTTAAAGGTCACTCTCCTCTCACTCCCTCACTGTTAAAGGTCACTCTCCTCTCACTCTCACTGTTAAAGGTCATTCTCCTCTCACTCCCTCACTGTTAAAGGTTACTCTCACTGTTAAAGGTCACACTCCTCTCACTCTCTCACTGTTAAAGGTCACTCTCCTCTCACTCTCACTTTTAAAGGTCACTCTCCCCTCCCTCTCTCACTGTTAAAGGTCACTCTCTCACTCCCTCACTGTGAAAAGTCACTCTCCTCTCGCTCTCTCACTGTTAACGGTCACTCTCCTCTCACTCTCACTTTTCAAGGTCGCTCTCTCTCACTCTCACTGTTAATGGTCACTGACCTCTCCCTCTCTCACTGTTAAAGGTCACTCTCCTCACTTTCTCACTGTTAAAGGTCACTCTGCTCTCACTCTCTCACTGTTAAAGTTCACTCTCCTCTCACTCTCTCACTGTTAAAGGTCACTCTCTTCTCACTCTCTCACTGTGAAAGGTCACTCTCCTCTCACTCTCTCACTGTTAAAGGTCACTCTCTTCTCACTCTCTCACTGTGAAAGGTCACTCTTCTCACACTCTCTCACTGTTAAAGGTCACTCTCCTCTCACTCTCTCACTGTTAAAGGTCACTCTCCTCTCACTCTCTCACTGTTAAAGGCCACTCTGCTCTCACTCTCACTGTTAAAGGCCACTCTCCTCTCACTCTCACTGTTAAAGGTCACTCTCCTCTCACTCTCTCTCTGTTAAAGTTCACTCTCCTCTCACTCTCTCACTGTTAAAGGTCTCTCTCCTCTCACTCTCACTTTTAAAGGTCACTCTCATCTCACTCTCACTGTTAAAGGTCACTGTCCTCTCACTCTCACTGTTAAAGGTCACTCTCCTCTCACTTTCTCACTGTGAAAGGTCACTCTCCCCTCACTCTCTCACTGTTAATGGTCACTCTCCCCTCACTCTCTCACTGTTAAAGGTCACTCTCCTCTCACTCTCACCGTTAAAGGTCACTCTCCTCTCACTCTCTCACTGTTAAAGGTCACTCTCCTCTCACTCTCACCGTTAATGGTCACTCTCCTCTGACTCACTCACTGTTAAAGGTCACTCTCCTCTCACTCTATCACTGTTAAAGGTCACTCTCTTCTCACTCTCTCACTGTTAAAGGCCACTCTGCTCTCACTCTCTCTCTCTTAAAGGTCACTCTCCTCTCACTCTCTCACTGTTAAAGGCCACTCTGCTCTTACTCTCTCACTGCTAAAGGTCACTCTCCTCTCACACTCTCACTGTTAAAGGTCACTCTCCTCTCACTCTCTCACTGTTAAATGTCACTCTCTTCTCACTCTCTCACTGTTAAAGGTCACTCTCCTCTGACTCTCTCACTGTTGAAGTTCACTCTCCTCTCACTCTCTCACTGTTACAGGTGACTCTCCTCTCACTCTCACTCTTAATGATCATTCTCCTCTCACTCTCTCTCTGTTAAAGGTCACTCTCACTGTTAAATGTCACTCTCCTCTCACTCTCACTGTTAAAGGTCACTGTCCTCTCACTCCCTTACTGTTAAAGGTCACTCTCACTGTTAAAGGTCACTGTCCTCTCACTCTCACTGTTAAAGGTCACTCTTCTTTCACTCTCACTGTTAATGGTCACTCTCCTCTCACTGTCTCACTGTAAAAGGTCACTCTCTCACACTCTCACTGTGAAAAGTCACTCTCCTCTCACTCTCTCACTGTTAAAGGTCACTCTCCTCTCACTCTCACTATTAAAGGTCACTCTCCTCTCACTCTCACTGTTAATGGTCACTGTCCTCTCACTCTCTCTCTGTTAAAGGTCACTCTCACTGTTAAAGGTCACTGTCCTCTCACTCTCACTGTTAAAGGCCACTCTCCTCTCACTCTCACTGTTAAAGGTCACTCTCCTCTCACTCTCTCACTGTTAAAGGTCACTCTCCTCTCACTCTCTCATTGTTAAAGGTCACTCTCCTCTCACTCTCACTGTTAAAGGTCACTGTCCTCTCACTCCCTCACTGTTAAAGGTCACTCTCCTCTCACTCTCACTGTTAAAGGTCACTCTCCTCTCACTCACACTGTTAAAGGGCACTCTCACTGTTAAAGGTCACTCTCCTCTCACTCTCACTGTTAAAGGGCACTCTCCTCTCACTCTCACTGTTAAAGGGCACTCTCCTCTCACTCTCACTGTTAAAGGGCACTCTCCTCTCACTCCCTCACTGTTAAAAGTCACTCTCACTGTTAAAGGTCACTCTCCTCTCACTCTCTCGCTGTGAAAGGTCACTCTCCTCTCACCCTCTCACTGTTAAAGGTCACTCTCCTCTCACTCTCTCACTGTTAAAGGTCACTCTCCTCTCACTCTCTCACTGTTAAAGGTCACTCTCCTCTCACTCTCTCACTGTTAAAGGCCAATCTCCTCTCACTCTCACTGTTAAAGGCCACTCTCCTCTCACTCTCACTGTTAAAGGCCACTGTCCCTTCACTCTCACTGTTAAAGGCCACTCTCCTCTCACTCTCTCACTGTTAAAGGTCACTCTTCTCTCACTCTCACTGTTAATGGTTACCCTCACCTCACTCTCTCACTGTTAATGGTCACTCTCCTCTCACTCTCTCTCTGTGAAAGGTCACTCTGACTGTTAAAGGTCCCTCTCCTCTCACTCTCACTGTTAAAGGTGAGTCTCCTCTCACTCTCTCACTGTTAAAGGTCACTCTCCTCTCACTTTCTCACTGTGAAAGGTCACTCTCCCCTCACTCTCTCACTGTTAAAGGTCACTCTCCCCTCACTCTCTCACTGTTAAAGGTCACTCTCCTCTCACTCCCTCACTGTTAAAGGTCACTCTCCTCTCACTCTCACTGTTAAAGGTCACTCTCCTCTCACTCTCTCACTGTTAAAGGTCACTCTCCTCTCACTCTCACTGTTAAAGGTCACTCTCCTCTCGCTCTCTTACTGTTAACGGTCACTCTCCTCTCACTCTCACTTTTCAAGGACACTCTGTCTCACTCTCACTGTTAAAGGTCACTCTCCTCTCCCTCTCTCACTGTTAAAGGTCACTCTCCTCACTTTCTCGCTGTTAAAGGTCACTCTCCTCTCACTCTCTCACTGTTAAAGGTCACTCTCCTCTCACTCTCACCGTTAATGGTCACTCTCCTCTGACTCACTCACTGTTAAAGGTCACTCTCCTCTCACTCTATCACTGTTAAAGGTCACTCTCTTCTCACTCTCTCACTGTTAAAGGCCACTCTGCTCTCACTCTCTCTCTCTTAAAGGTCACTCTCCTCTCACTCTCTCACTGTTAAAGGCCACTCTGCTCTTACTCTCTCACTGCTAAAGGTCACTCTCCTCTCACACTCTCACTGTTAAAGGTCACTCTCCTCTCACTCTCTCACTGTTAAATGTCACTCTCTTCTCACTCTCTCACTGTTAAAGGTCACTCTCCTCTGACTCTCTCACTGTTGAAGTTCACTCTCCTCTCACTCTCTCACTGTTACAGGTGACTCTCCTCTCACTCTCACTCTTAATGATCATTCTCCTCTCACTCTCTCTCTGTTAAAGGTCACTCTCACTGTTAAATGTCACTCTCCTCTCACTCTCACTGTTAAAGGTCACTGTCCTCTCACTCCCTTACTGTTAAAGGTCACTCTCACTGTTAAAGGTCACTGTCCTCTCACTCTCACTGTTAAAGGTCACTCTTCTTTCACTCTCACTGTTAATGGTCACTCTCCTCTCACTGTCTCACTGTAAAAGGTCACTCTCTCACACTCTCACTGTGAAAAGTCACTCTCCTCTCACTCTCTCACTGTTAAAGGTCACTCTCCTCTCACTCTCACTATTAAAGGTCACTCTCCTCTCACTCTCACTGTTAATGGTCACTGTCCTCTCACTCTCTCTCTGTTAAAGGTCACTCTCACTGTTAAAGGTCACTGTCCTCTCACTCTCACTGTTAAAGGCCACTCTCCTCTCACTCTCACTGTTAAAGGTCACTCTCCTCTCACTCTCTCACTGTTAAAGGTCACTCTCCTCTCACTCTCTCATTGTTAAAGGTCACTCTCCTCTCACTCTCACTGTTAAAGGTCACTGTCCTCTCACTCCCTCACTGTTAAAGGTCACTCTCCTCTCACTCTCACTGTTAAAGGTCACTCTCCTCTCACTCACACTGTTAAAGGGCACTCTCACTGTTAAAGGTCACTCTCCTCTCACTCTCACTGTTAAAGGGCACTCTCCTCTCACTCTCACTGTTAAAGGGCACTCTCCTCTCACTCTCACTGTTAAAGGGCACTCTCCTCTCACTCCCTCACTGTTAAAGGTCACTCTCACTGTTAAAGGTCACTCTCCTCTCACTCTCTCACCGTTAAAGGTCACTCTCCTCTCACTCTCTCGCTGTGAAAGGTCACTCTCCTCTCACCCTCTCACTGTTAAAGGTCACTCTCCTCTCACTCTCTCACTGTTAAAGGTCACTCTCCTCTCACTCTCTCACTGTTAAAGGTCACTCTCCTCTCACTCTCTCACTGTTAAAGGCCAATCTCCTCTCACTCTCACTGTTAAAGGCCACTCTCCTCTCACTCTCACTGTTAAAGGCCACTGTCCCTTCACTCTCACTGTTAAAGGCCACTCTCCTCTCACTCTCTCACTGTTAAAGGTCACTCTTCTCTCACTCTCACTGTTAATGGTTACCCTCACCTCACTCTCTCACTGTTAATGGTCACTCTCCTCTCACTCTCTCACTGTTAAAGGTCACTCTCCTCTCACTCTCTCACTGTTGAAGTTCACTCTCCTCTCACTCTCTCACTGTTAAAGGTCACTCTCCTCTCACTGTCACTGTTAAAGGTCACTCTCCTCTCCCTCTCTCACTGTTAAAGGTCACTCTCCTCACTTTCTCACTGTTAAACGTCACTCTCCTCTCACTCTCTCACTGTTAAAGGTCACTCTCCTCTCACTCTCTTTCTTTTAAAGGTCACTCTCCTCTCACTCTCTCACTGTGAAAGCTCACTCTCCTCTCCCTCTCTCACTGTTAAAGGTCACTCTCCACTCACTCTCTCACTGTGAAAGGTCACTCTCCTCTCACTCACTCACTGTGAAAGGTCACTCTCTTCTCACTCTCTCACTGTGAAAGGTCACTCTTCTCTCACTCTCTCACTGTTAAAGGTCACTCGCCTCTCACTCTCACTGTTAAAGGTCACTCTCCTCTCACTCTCTCACTGTTAAAGGTCACTCTCCTCTCACTCTCTCACTGTTAAAGGCCACTCTCCTCTCACTCTCACTGTTAAAGGCCTCTCTCCTCTCACTCTCTCTCTGTTAAAGGTCACTCTCCTCTCACTCTCTCACTGTTAAAGGCCACTCTCCTCTCACTCTCACTGTTAAAGGCCTCTCTTCTCTCACTCTCTCTCTGTTAAAGGTCACTCTCCTCTCACTCTCTCACTGTTAAAGGTCACTCTCCTCTCACTCTCACTTTTAAAGGTCACTCTCATCTCACTCTCACTGTTAAAGGTCACTGTCCTCTCACTCTCACTGTTAAAGGTCTCTCTCCTCTCGCTTTCTCACTGTGAAAGGTCACTCTCCCCTCACTCTCTCACTGTTAAAGGTCACTCTCCCCTCACTCTCTCACTGTTAAAGGTCACTCTCCTCTCACTCTCTCATTGCTAAAGGTCACTCTCCTCACTCTCTCACTGTTAAAGGTCACTCTCCTCACTCTCTCACTGTTAAAGGTCACTCTCCTCTCACTCTCACTGTTAAAGGTCACTCTCCTCTCACTCCCTCACTGTTAAAGGTTACTCTCACTGTTAAAGGTCACACTCCTCTCACACTCTCACTGTTAAAGGTCACTCTCTTCTCACTCTCACTTTTAAAGGTCACTCTCCCCTCACTCTCTCACTGTTAAAGGTCACTCTCCTCTCAGTCTCACTGTTAAAGGTCACTCTCCTCTCACTCTTACTTTTGAAGGTCACTCTCCCCTCACTCTCTCACTGTTAAAGGTCACTCTCCTCTCACTCTCACTGTTAAAGGTCACTCTCCTCTCACTCTCACTCTTAATGGTCACTCTCCTCTCACTCTCACTGTTAAAGGTCACTCTCCTCTCACTCTCTCACTGTTAAAGGTCACTCTCCTCTCACTCTCTGTTAAAGTTCACTCTCACTGTTAAATGTCACTCTCCTCTCACTCTCACTGTTAAAGATCACTGTCCTCTCACTCTCACTGTTAAAGGTCACACTCCTCTCACTCCCTCACTGTTAAAGGTCACTCTCCTCTCACTCTCACTGTTATAGGTCACTCTCCTCTCACTCTCTCACTGTTAAAGGTCACTCTCCTCTCACTCTCTCATTGTTGAAGGTCACTCTCCTCTCTCTCACTGTTAAAGGTCACTCTCCTCTCACTCTCTCTCTGTTAAAGGTGACTCTCCTCTCACTCTCTCACTGTTGAAGGTCACTCTCCTCTCACTCTCTCACTGTTAAAGGTCACTCTCCTCTCACTCTCTCATTGTTGAAGGCCACTCTCCTCTCTCTCACTGTTAAAGGTCACTCTCCTCTCACTCTCTCTCTGTTAAAGGTGACTCTCCTCTCACTCTCTCACTGTTAAAGGTCACTCTCCTCTCACTCTCTCACTGTTAAAGGTCACTCTCCTCTCACTCTCTCATTGCTAAAGGTCAGTCTCCTCACTCTCTCACTGTTAAAGGTCACTCTCCTCACTCTCTCACTGTTAAAGGTCACTCTCCGCTCATTCTCTGACTGTTAAAGGTCACTCTCCTCTCAATCTCTCACTGTTAAAGGTCACTCTCCTCTCACTCTCTCACTGTTAAAGGTCACTCTCCTCTCACTCTCACCTTTAAAGGTCACTCTCCTCTCACTCTCACTGTTAAAGGTCACTGTCCTCTCACTCCCTCACTGTTAAAGGTCACTCTCACTGTTAAAGGTCACTGTCCTCTCACTCTCACTGTTAACGGTCACTCTCCTCTCACTCTGTCACTGTTAAAGGTCACTCTCCTCTCACTCTCTCACTGTTAAAGGTCACTCTCACTGTTAAATTTCACTCTCCTCTCACTCACACTGTTAAAGGTCACTCTCCTCTCACTCTCACTGTTAAAGGTCACTCTCCTCTCATTCTCTCACTGTTAACGGTCACTCTCCTCTCACTCTCTCACTGTTAAAGGTCACTCTCCTCTCACTCTCACTGTTAAAGGTCACTCGCCTCTCACTCTCTCACTGTTAAAGGTCACTCTCCTCTCACACTCTCACTGTTAAAGGTCATTCTCCTCACTCTCTCACTGCTAAAGGTCACTCTCCTCTCACTCTCACTCTTAATAGTCACCCTCCTCTCACTCTCACTGTTAAAGGTCACTCTCCTCTCACTCTCTCACTGTTAACGGTCACTCTCCTCTCACTCTCTCACTGTTAAAGGTCACTCTCCTCTCACTCTCTCTCTATTAAAGGTCACTCTCACTGTTAAATGTCACTCTCCTCTCACTCTCACTGTTAAAGGTCACTGTCTCTCACTCTCACTGTTAAAGGTCACTCTCCTCTCACTCCCTCACTGTTAAAGGTCACTCTCCTCTCACTCTCACTGTTAAAGGTCACTCTCCTCTCACTCCCTCACTGTTAAAGGTTACTCTCACTGTTAAAGGTCACACTCCTCTCACTCTCTCACTGTTAAAGGTCACTCTCTTCTCACTCTCACTTTTAAAGGTCACTCTCCCCTCCCTATCTCACTGTTAAAGATCACTCTCCTCTCAGTCTCACTGTTAAAGGTCACTCTCCTCTCATTCTTACTTTTAAAGGTCACTCTCCCCTCACTCTCTCACTGTTGAAAGTCACTCTCCTCTCACTCTCTCACTGTTGAAGGTCACTCTCCTCTCACTCTCTCACTGTTAAAGGTCACTCTCCTCTCACTCTCTCACTGTTGAAGGTCACTCTCCTCTCACTCTCTCACTGTTAAAGGTCACTCTCCTCTCACTCTCTCACTGTTAAAGTTCACTCTCCTCTCACTCTCTCACTGTTGAAGGTCACTCTCCTCTCACTCTCTCACTGTTAAAGGTCACTCTGCTCTCACTCTCTCACTGTTAACGGTCACTGTCCTCTCACTCCCTCACTGTTAAAGGTCACTCTCACTGTTAAAGGTCACTGTCCTCTCACTCTCACTGTTAACGGTCACTCTCCTCTCACTCTGTCACTGTTAAAGGTCACTCTCCTCTCACTCTCTCACTGTTAAAGGTCACTCTCACTGTTAAATGTCACTCTCCTCTCACTCACACTGTTAAAGGTCACTCTCCTCTCACTCTCACTGTTTAAGGTCACTCTTCTCTCACTCTCACTGTTAAAGGTCACTCTCCTCTCACTCTCTCACTGTTAAAGGTCACTCTCCTCTCACACTCTCACTGTTAAAGGTCACTCTCCTCTCACTCTCTGACTGCTAAAGGTCACACTCCTCTCACTCTCTCACTGTTAAAGGTCACTCTCCTCTCACTGTCACCTTTAAAGGTCACTCTCCTCTCACTTTCACTGTTAATTTCACTGTCCTCTCACTCCCTCACTGTTAAATGTCACTCTCACTGTTAAAGGTCACTGTCCTCTCACTCTCACTGTTAAAGGTCACTCTCCTCTCACTCTCACTGTTAAAGGTCACTCTCCTCTCACTCTCTCACTGTTAACGGTCACTCTCCTCTCACTCTCTCACTGTTAAAGGTCACTCTCCTCTCACTCTCACTGTTAAAGGTCACTGTCCTCTCACTCTCTCACTGTTAAAGGTCACTCTCCTCTCACACTCACTGTTAAAGGTCACTCTCCTCTCACTCTCTCACTGCTAAAGGTCACTCTCCTCTCACTCTCACTCTTAATAGTCACCCTACTCTCACTCTCACTGTTAAAGGTCACTCTCCTCTCACTCTCTCACTGTTAACGGTCACTCTCCTCTCACTCTCTCACTGTTAAAGGTCACTCTCCTCTCACTCTCTCTCTATTAAAGGTCACTCTCACTGTTAAATGTCACTCTCCTCTCACTCTCACTGTTAAAGGTCACTGTCTCTCACTCTCACTGTTAAAGGTCACTCTCCTCTCACTCCCTCACTGTTAAAGGTCACTCTCCTCTCACTCTCACTGTTAAAGGTCATTCTCCTCTCACTCCCTCACTGTTAAAGGTTACTCTCACTGTTAAAGGTCACACTCCTCTCACTCTCTCACTGTTAAAGGTCACTCTCCTCTCACTCTCACTTTTAAAGGTCACTCTCCCCTCCCTCTCTCACTGTTAAAGGTCACTCTCTCACTCTCTCACTGTGAAAAGTCACTCTCCTCTCGCTCTCTCACTGTTAACGGTCACTCTCCTCTCACTCTCACTTTTCAAGGTCGCTCTCTCTCACTCTCACTGTTAATGGTCACTGACCTCTCCCTCTCTCACTGTTAAAGGTCACTCTCCTCACTTTCTCACTGTTAAAGGTCACTCTGCTCTCACTCTCTCACTGTTAAAGTTCACTCTCCTCTCACTCTTTCACTGTTAAAGGTCACTCTCTTCTCACTCTCTCACTGTGAAAGGTCACTCTCCTCTCACTCTCTCACTGTTAAAGGTCACTCTCTTCTCACTCTCTCACTGTGAAAGGTCACTCTTCTCACACTCTCTCACTGTTAAAGGTCACTCTCCTCTCACTCTCTCACTGTTAAAGGTCACTCTCCTCTCACTCTCTCACTGTTAAAGGCCACTCTGCTCTCACTCTCACTGTTAAAGGCCACTCTCCTCTCACTCTCACTGTTAAAGGTCACTCTCCTCTCACTCTCTCTCTGTTAAAGTTCACTCTCCTCTCACTCTCTCACTGTTAAAGGTCTCTCTCCTCTCACTCTCACTTTTAAAGGTCACTCTCATCTCACTCTCACTGTTAAAGGTCACTGTCCTCTCACTCTCACTGTTAAAGGTCACTCTCCTCTCACTTTCTCACTGTGAAAGGTCACTCTCCCCTCACTCTCTCACTGTTAATGGTCACTCTCCCCTCACTCTCTCACTGTTAAAGGTCACTCTCCTCTCACTCTCACCGTTAAAGGTCACTCTCCTCTCACTCTCTCACTGTTAAAGGTCACTCTCCTCTCACTCTCACCGTTAATGGTCACTCTCCTCTCACTCACTCACTGTTAAAGGTCACTCTCCTCTCACTCTATCACTGTTAAAGGTCACTCTCTTCTCACTCTCTCACTGTTAAAGGCCACTCTGCTCTCACTCTCTCTCTCTTAAAGGTCACTCTCCTCTCACTCTCTCACTGTTAAAGGCCACTCTGCTCTTACTCTCTCACTGCTAAAGGTCACTCTCTCTCACTCTCTCACTGTTAAAGGTCACTCTCCTCTCACTCTCTCACTGTTAAATGTCACTCTCTTCTCACTCTCTCACTGTTAAAGGTCACTCTCCTCTGACTCTCTCACTGTTGAAGTTCACTCTCCTCTCACTCTCTCACTGTTACAGGTGACTCTCCTCTCACTCTCACTCTTAATGATCATTCTTCTCTCACTCTCTCTCTGTTAAAGGTCACTCTCACTGTTAAATGTCACTCTCCTCTCACTCTCACTGTTAAAGGTCACTGTCCTCTCACTCCCTTACTGTTAAAGGTCACTCTCACTGTTAAAGGTCACTGTCCTCTCACTCTCACTGTTAAAGGTCACTCTTCTTTCACTCTCACTGTTAATGGTCACTCTCCTCTCACTGTCTCACTGTAAAAGGTCACTCTCTCACACTCTCACTGTGAAAAGTCACTCTCCTCTCACTCTCTCACTGTTAAAGGTCACTCTCCTCTCACTCTCACTATTAAAGGTCACTCTCCTCTCACTCTCACTGTTAATGGTCACTGTCCTCTCACTCTCTCTCTGTTAAAGGTCACTCTCACTGTTAAAGGTCACTGTCCTCTCACTCTCACTGTTAAAGGCCACTCTCCTCTCACTCTCACTGTTAAAGGTCACTCTCCTCTCACTCTCTCACTGTTAAAGGTCACTCTCCTCTCACTCTCTCATTGTTAAAGGTCACTCTCCTCTCACTCTCACTGTTAAAGGTCACTGTCCTCTCACTCCCTCACTGTTAAAGGTCACTCTCCTCTCACTCTCACTGTTAAAGGTCACTCTCCTCTCACTCACACTGTTAAAGGGCACTCTCACTGTTAAAGGTCACTCTCCTCTCACTCTCACTGTTAAAGGGCACTCTCCTCTCACTCTCACTGTTAAAGGGCACTCTCCTCTCACTCTCACTGTTAAAGGGCACTCTCCTCTCACTCCCTCACTGTTAAAGGTCACTCTCACTGTTAAAGGTCACTCTCCTCTCACTCTCTCACCGTTAAAGGTCACTCTCCTCTCACTCTCTCGCTGTGAAAGGTCACTCTCCTCTCACCCTCTCACTGTTAAAGGTCACTCTCCTCTCACTCTCTCACTGTTAAAGGTCACTCTCCTCTCACTCTCTCACTGTTAAAGGTCACTCTCCTCTCACTCTCTCACTGTTAAAGGCCAATCTCCTCTCACTCTCACTGTTAAAGGCCACTCTCCTCTCACTCTCACTGTTAAAGGCCACTGTCCCTTCACTCTCACTGTTAAAGGTCACTCTCCTCTCACTCTCTCACTGTTAAAGGTCACTCTCCTCTCACTCTCACTGTTAATGGTTACCCTCACCTCACTCTCTCACTGTTAATGGTCACTGTCCTCTCACTCTCTCTCTGTGAAAGGTCACTCTGAGTGTTAAAGGTCCCTCTCCTCTCACTCTCACTGTTAAAGTTGAGTCTCCTCTCACTCCCTCACTGTTAAAGGTCACTCTCCTCTCACTCTCACTGTTAAAGGTCACTCTCCTCTCACTCTCTCACTGTTAAAGGTCACTCTCCTCTCACTCTCACTGTTAAAGGTCACTCTCCTCTCGCTCTCTCACTGTTAACGGTCACTCTCCTCTCACTCTCACTTTTCAAGGACACTCTGTCTCACTCTCACTGTTAAAGGTCACTCTCCTCTCCCTCTCTCACTGTTAAAGGTCACTCTCCTCACTTTCTCACTGTTAAAGGTCACTCTCCTCTCACTCTCTCACTGTTAAAGGTCACTCTCCTCTCACTCTCTCACTGTGAAAGGTCACTCTCCTCTCACTCCCTCACTGTGAAAGGTCACTCTCTTCTCACTCTCTAACTGTCAAAGGTCACTCTTCTCTCACTCTCTCACTGTTAAAGGTCACTCTCCTCTCACTCTCTCACTGTTAAAGGTCACTCTCCTCTCACTCTCTCACTGTTAAAGGTCATTCTCCTCTCACTCTCTCACTGTTAAAGGCCACTCTCCTCTCACTCTCACTGTTAAAGGCCACTCTCCTCTCACTCTCTGTTAAAGGTCACTCTCCTCTCACTCTCTCACTGTTAAAGGTCACTCTCCTCTCACTCTCACTTTTAAAGGTCACTCTCATCTCACTCTCACTGTTAATGGTCACTGTCCTCTCACTCTCACTGTTAAAGGTCACTCTCCTCTCACTTTCTCACTGTGAAAGGTCACTCTCCCCTCACTCTCTCACTGTTAAAGGTCACTCTCCCCTCACTCTCTCACTGTTAAAGGTTACTCTCCTCTCACTCTCACCGTTAAAGGTCACTCTCCTCTCACTCTCTCACTGTGAAAGGTCACTCTCCCCTCACTCTCTCACTGTTAAAGGTCACTCTCCTCTCACTCTCACCGTTAATGGTCACTCTCCTCTCACTCTCTCACTGTTAAAGGTCACTCTCCTCTCACTCTATCACTGTTAAAGGTTACTCTCCTCTCACTCTCTCACTGTTAAAGGCCACTCTGCTCTCACTCTCTCTCTCTTAAAGGTCACTCTCCTCTCACTCTCTCACTGTTAAAGGCCACTCTGCTCTCACTCTCTCACTGTTAAAGATCACTCTCCTCTCACTCTCTCACTGTTAAAGGTCACTCTCCTCTCAATCTCTCACTGTTAAAGGTCACTCTCCTCTCACTCTCTCACTGTTAAAGGTCACTCTCCTCTGACTCTCTCACTGTTGAAGTTCACTCTCCTCTCACTCTCTCACTGTTAATGGTCACTCTCCTCTCACTCTCACTGTTAAAGGTCACTCTCCTCTCGCTCTCTCACTGTTAACAGTCACTCTCCTCTCACTCTCACTTTTCAAGGTCACTCTGTCTCACTCTCACTGTTAAAGGTCACTCTCCTCTCACTCTCTCACTGTTAAAGGTCACTCTCCTCTCACTCTCTCACTGTTAAAGGCCACTCTCCTCTCACTCTCACTGTTAAAGGCCACTCTCCTCTCACTCTCACTGTTAAAGGCCTCTCTCCTCTCACTCTCTCTCTGTTAAAGGTCACTCTCCTCTCACTCTCTCACTGTTAAAGGTCACTCTCCTCTCACTCTCACTTTTAAAGGTCACTCTCATCTCACTCTCACTGTTAAAGGTCACTGTCCTCTCACTCTCACTGTTAAAGGTCTCTCTCCTCTCGCTTTCTCACTGTGAAAGGTCACTCTCCCCTCACTCTCTCATTGTTAAAGGTCACTCTCCCCTCACTCTCTCACTGTTAAAGGTCACTTTCCTCTCACTCTCTTATTGCTAAAGGTCACTCTCCTCACTCTCTCACTGTTAAAGGTCACTCTCCTCACTCTCTCACTGTTCAAGGTCACTCTCCTCTCACTCTCACTGTTAAAGGTCACTCTCCTCTCACTCCCTCACTGTTAAAGGTTACTCTCACTGTTAAAGGTCACACTCCTTTCACACTCTCACTGTTAAAGGTCACTCTCCTCTCACTCTCACTTTTAAAGGTCACTATCCCCTCACTCTCTCACTGTTAAAGGTCACTCTCCTCTCAGTCTCACTGTTAAAGGTCACTCTCCTCTCACTCTTACTTTTGAAGGTCACTCTCCCCTCACTCTCTCATTGTTAAAGGTCACTCTCCTCTCACTCTCACTGTTAAAGGTCACTCTCCTCTCACTCTCACTCTTAATGGTCACTCTCCTCTCACTCTCACTGTTAAAGGTCACTCTCCTCTCACTCTCTCACTGTTAAAGGTCACTCTCCTCTCACTCTCTGTTAAAGTTCACTCTCACTGTTAAATGTCACTCTCCTCTCACTCTCACTGTTAAAGATCACTGTCCTCTCACTCTCACTGTTAAAGGTCACACTCCTCTCACTCCCTCACTGTTAAAGGTCACTCTCCTCTCACTCTCACTGTTATAGGTCACTCTCCTCTCACTCTCTCACTGTTAAAGGTCACTCTCCTCTCACTCTCTCATTGTT
This sequence comes from Cetorhinus maximus, assembly GCF_964194155.1. Lineage (NCBI taxonomy): Eukaryota > Metazoa > Chordata > Chondrichthyes > Lamniformes > Cetorhinidae > Cetorhinus > Cetorhinus maximus. Next base: position 156,596,576 of record NC_135884.1, read on the forward strand.
GAAGGTCACTCTCCTCTCTCTCACTGTTAAAGGTCACTCTCCTCTCACTCTCTCTCTGTTAAAGGTGACTCTCCTCTCACTCTCTCACTGTTGAAGGTCACTCTCCTCTCACTCTCTCACTGTTAAAGGTCACTCTCCTCTCACTCTCTCATTGTTGAAGGTCACTCTCCTCTCTCTCACTGTTAAAGGTCACTCTCCTCTCACTCTCTCTCTGTTAAAGGTGACTCTCCTCTCACTCTCTCACTGTTAAAGGTCACTCTCCTCTCACTCTCTCACTGTTAAAGGTCACTCTCCTCTCACTCTCTCATTGCTAAAGGTCAGTCTCCTCACTCTCTCACTGTTAAAGGTCACTCTCCTCACTCTCTCACTGTTAAAGGTCACTCTCCGCTCATTCTCTGACTGTTAAAGGTCACTCTCCTCTCAATCTCTCACTGTTAAAGGTCACTCTCCTCTCACTCTCTCACTGTTAAAGGTCACTCTCCTCTCACTCTCACCTTTAAAGGTCACTCTCCTCTCACTCTCACTGTTAAAGGTCACTGTCCTCTCACTCCCTCACTGTTAAAGGTCACTCTCACTGTTAAAGGTCACTGTCCTCTCACTCTCACTGTTAACGGTCACTCTCCTCTCACTCTGTCACTGTTAAAGGTCACTCTCCTCTCACTCTCTCACTGTTAAAGGTCACTCTCACTGTTAAATTTCACTCTCCTCTCACTCACACTGTTAAAGGTCACTCTCCTCTCACTCTCACTGTTAAAGGTCACTCTCCTCTCATTCTCTCACTGTTAACGGTCACTCTCCTCTCACTCTCTCACTGTTAAAGGTCACTCTCCTCTCACTCTCACTGTTAAAGGTCACTCGCCTCTCACTCTCTCACTGTTAAAGGTCACTCTCCTCTCACTCACACTGTTAAAGGGCACTCTCACTGTTAAAGGTCACTCTCCTCTCACTCTCACTGTTAAAGGGCACTCTCCTCTCACTCTCACTGTTAAAGGGCACTCTCCTCTCACTCTCACTGTTAAAGGGCACTCTCCTCTCACTCCCTCACTGTTAAAGGTCACTCTCACTGTTAAAGGTCACTCTCCTCTCACTCTCTCACCGTTAAAGGTCACTCTCCTCTCACTCTCTCGCTGTGAAAGGTCACTCTCCTCTCACCCTCTCACTGTTAAAGGTCACTCTCCTCTCACTCTCTCACTGTTAAAGGTCACTCTCCTCTCACTCTCTCACTGTTAAAGGTCACTCTCCTCTCACTCTCTCACTGTTAAAGGCCAATCTCCTCTCACTCTCACAGTTAAAGGCCACTCTCCTCTCACTCTCACTGTTAAAGGCCACTGTCCCTTCACTCTCACTGTTAAAGGTCACTCTCCTCTCACTCTCTCACTGTTAAAGGTCACTCTCCTCTCACTCTCACTGTTAATGGTTACCCTCACCTCACTCTCTCACTGTTAATGGTCACTGTCCTCTCACTCTCTCTCTGTGAAAGGTCACTCTGAGTGTTAAAGGTCCCTCTCCTCTCACTCTCACTGTTAAAGTTGAGTCTCCTCTCACTCCCTCACTGTTAAAGGTCACTCTCCTCTCACTCTCACTGTTAAAGGTCACTCTCCTCTCACTCTCTCACTGTTAAAGGTCACTCTCCTCTCACTCTCACTGTTAAAGGTCACTCTCCTCTCGCTCTCTCACTGTTAACGGTCACTCTCCTCTCACTCTCACTTTTCAAGGACACTCTGTCTCACTCTCACTGTTAAAGGTCACTCTCCTCTCCCTCTCTCACTGTTAAAGGTCACTCTCCTCACTTTCTCACTGTTAAAGGTCACTCTCCTCTCACTCTCTCACTGTTAAAGGTCACTCTCCTCTCACTCTCTCACTGTGAAAGGTCACTCTCCTCTCACTCCCTCACTGTGAAAGGTCACTCTCTTCTCACTCTCTAACTGTCAAAGGTCACTCTTCTCTCACTCTCTCACTGTTAAAGGTCACTCTCCTCTCACTCTCTCACTGTTAAAGGTCACTCTCCTCTCACTCTCTCACTGTTAAAGGTCATTCTCCTCTCACTCTCTCACTGTTAAAGGCCACTCTCCTCTCACTCTCACTGTTAAAGGCCACTCTCCTCTCACTCTCTGTTAAAGGTCACTCTCCTCTCACTCTCTCACTGTTAAAGGTCACTCTCCTCTCACTCTCACTTTTAAAGGTCACTCTCATCTCACTCTCACTGTTAATGGTCACTGTCCTCTCACTCTCACTGTTAAAGGTCACTCTCCTCTCACTTTCTCACTGTGAAAGGTCACTCTCCCCTCACTCTCTCACTGTTAAAGGTCACTCTCCCCTCACTCTCTCACTGTTAAAGGTTACTCTCCTCTCACTCTCACCGTTAAAGGTCACTCTCCTCTCACTCTCTCTCTGTGAAAGGTCACTCTCCCCTCACTCTCTCACTGTTAAAGGTCACTCTCCTCTCACTCTCACCGTTAATGGTCACTCTCCTCTCACTCTCTCACTGTTAAAGGTCACTCTCCTCTCACTCTATCACTGTTAAAGGTCACTCTCCTCTCACTCTCTCACTGTTAAAGGCCACTCTGCTCTCACTCTCTCTCTCTTAAAGGTCACTCTCCTCTCACTCTCTCACTGTTAAAGGCCACTCTGCTCTCACTCTCTCACTGTTAAAGATCACTCTCCTCTCACTCTCTCACTGTTAAAGGTCACTCTCCTCTCAATCTCTCACTGTTAAAGGTCACTCTCCTCTCACTCTCTCACTGTTAAAGGTCACTCTCCTCTGACTCTCTCACTGTTGAAGTTCACTCTCCTCTCACTCTCTCACTGTTAATGGTCACTCTCCTCTCACTCTCACTGTTAAAGGTCACTCTCCTCTCGCTCTCTCACTGTTAACAGTCACTCTCCTCTCACTCTCACTTTTCAAGGTCACTCTGTCTCACTCTCACTGTTAAAGGTCACTCTCCTCTCACTCTCTCACTGTTAAAGGTCACTCTCCTCTCACTCTCTCACTGTTAAAGGCCACTCTCCTCTCACTCTCACTGTTAAAGGCCACTCTCCTCTCACTCTCACTGTTAAAGGCCTCTCTCCTCTCACTCTCTCTCTGTTAAAGGTCACTCTCCTCTCACTCTCTCACTGTTAAAGGTCACTCTCCTCTCACTCTCACTTTTAAAGGTCACTCTCATCTCACTCTCACTGTTAAAGGTCACTGTCCTCTCACTCTCACTGTTAAAGGTCTCTCTCCTCTCGCTTTCTCACTGTGAAAGGTCACTCTCCCCTCACTCTCTCATTGTTAAAGGTCACTCTCCCCTCACTCTCTCACTGTTAAAGGTCACTTTCCTCTCACTCTCTTATTGCTAAAGGTCACTCTCCTCACTCTCTCACTGTTAAAGGTCACTCTCCTCACTCTCTCACTGTTCAAGGTCACTCTCCTCTCACTCTCACTGTTAAAGGTCACTCTCCTCTCACTCTCACTGTTAAAGGTTACTCTCACTGTTAAAGGTCACACTCCTTTCACACTCTCACTGTTAAAGGTCACTCTCCTCTCACTCTCACTTTTAAAGGTCACTCTCCCCTCACTCTCTCACTGTTAAAGGTCACTCTCCTCTCAGTCTCACTGTTAAAGGTCACTCTCCTCTCACTCTTACTTTTGAAGGTCACTCTCCCCTCACTCTCTCATTGTTAAAGGTCACTCTCCTCTCACTCTCACTGTTAAAGGTCACTCTCCTCTCACTCTCACTCTTAATGGTCACTCTCCTCTCACTCTCACTGTTAAAGGTCACTCTCCTCTCACTCTCTCACTGTTAAAGGTCACTCTCCTCTCACTCTCTGTTAAAGTTCACTCTCACTGTTAAATGTCACTCTCCTCTCACTCTCACTGTTAAAGATCACTGTCCTCTCACTCTCACTGTTAAAGGTCACACTCCTCTCACTCCCTCACTGTTAAAGGTCACTCTCCTCTCACTCTCACTGTTATAGGTCACTCTCCTCTCACTCTCTCACTGTTAAAGGTCACTCTCCTCTCACTCTCTCATTGTTGAAGGTCACTCTCCTCTCTCTCACTGTTAAAGGTCACTCTCCTCTCACTCTCTCTCTGTTAAAGGTGACTCTCCTCTCACTCTCTCACTGTTGAAGGTCACTCTCCTCTCACTCTCTCACTGTTAAAGGTCACTCTCCTCTCACTCTCTCATTGTTGAAGGTCACTCTCCTCTCTCTCACTGTTAAAGGTCACTCTCCTCTCACTCTCTCTCTGTTAAAGGTGACTCTCCTCTCACTCTCTCACTGTTAAAGGTCACTCTCCTCTCACTCTCTCACTGTTAAAGGTCACTCTCCTCTCACTCTCTCATTGCTAAAGGTCAGTCTCCTCACTCTCTCACTGTTAAAGGTCACTCTCCTCACTCTCTCACTGTTAAAGGTCACTCTCCGCTCATTCTCTGACTGTTAAAGGTCACTCTCCTCTCAATCTCTCACTGTTAAAGGTCACTCTCCTCTCACTCTCTCACTGTTAAAGGTCACTCTCCTCTCACTCTCACCTTTAAAGGTCACTCTCCTCTCACTCTCACTGTTAAAGGTCACTGTCCTCTCACTCCCTCACTGTTAAAGGTCACTCTCACTGTTAAAGGTCACTGTCCTCTCACTCTCACTGTTAACGGTCACTCTCCTCTCACTCTGTCACTGTTAAAGGTCACTCTCCTCTCACTCTCTCACTGTTAAAGGTCACTCTCACTGTTAAATTTCACTCTCCTCTCACTCACACTGTTAAAGGTCACTCTCCTCTCACTCTCACTGTTAAAGGTCACTCTCCTCTCATTCTCTCACTGTTAACGGTCACTCTCCTCTCACTCTCTCACTGTTAAAGGTCACTCTCCTCTCACTCTCACTGTTAAAGGTCACTCGCCTCTCACTCTCTCACTGTTAAAGGTCACTCTCCTCTCACACTCTCACTGTTAAAGGTCATTCTCCTCACTCTCTCACTGCTAAAGGTCACTCTCCTCTCACTCTCACTCTTAATAGTCACCCTCCTCTCACTCTCACTGTTAAAGGTCACTCTCCTCTCACTCTCTCACTGTTAACGGTCACTCTCCTCTCACTCTCTCACTGTTAAAGGTCACTCTCCTCTCACTCTCTCTCTATTAAAGGTCACTCTCACTGTTAAATGTCACTCTCCTCTCACTCTCACTGTTAAAGGTCACTGTCTCTCACTCTCACTGTTAAAGGTCACTGTCTCTCACTCTCACTGTTAAAGGTCACTCTCCTCTCACTCCCTCACTGTTAAAGGTCACTCTCCTCTCACTCTCACTGTTAAAGGTCACTCTCCTCTCACTCCCTCACTGTTAAAGGTTACTCTCACTGTTAAAGGTCACACTCCTCTCACTCTCTCACTGTTAAAGGTCACTCTCTTCTCACTCTCACTTTTAAAGGTCACTCTCCCCTCCCTATCTCACTGTTAAAGATCACTCTCCTCTCAGTCTCACTGTTAAAGGTCACTCTCCTCTCATTCTTACTTTTAAAGGTCACTCTCCCCTCACTCTCTCACTGTTAAAGGTCACTCTCCTCTCACTCTCACTTTTAAAGGTCACTCTCATCTCACTCTCACTGTTAAAGGTCACTCTCCTCTCACTCTCTCACTGTTGAAAGTCACTCTCCTCTCACTCTCTCACTGTTGAAGGTCACTCTCCTCTCACTCTCTCACTGTTAAAGGTCACTCTCCTCTCACTCTCTCACTGTTGAAGGTCACTCTCCTCTCACTCTCTCACTGTTAAAGTTCACTCTCCTCTCACTCTCTCACTGTTAAAGTTCACTCTCCTCTCACTCTCTCACTGTTGAAGGTCACTCTCCTCTCACTCTCTCACTGTTAAAGGTCACTCTGCTCTCACTCTCTCTCTGTTAAAGGTCACTCTCCTCTCACTCTCTCACTGTTAAAGGTCACTCTCCTCTCACTCTCTCACTGTTAAAGGTCACTCTCCTCTCACTCTCACCTTTAAAGGTCACTCTCCTCTCACTCTCACTGTTAACGGTCACTGTCCTCTCACTCCCTCACTGTTAAAGGTCACTCTCACTGTTAAAGGTCACTGTCCTCTCACTCTCACTGTTAACGGTCAGTCTCCTCTCACTCTGTCACTGTTAAAGGTCACTCTCCTCTCACTCTCTCACTGTTAAAGGTCACTCTCACTGTTAAATGTCACTCTCCTCTCACTCACACTGTTAAAGGTCACTCTCCTCTCACTCTCACTGTTTAAGGTCACTCTTCTCTCACTCTCACTGTTAAAGGTCACTCTCCTCTCACTCTCTCACTGTTAAAGGTCACTCTCCTCTCACACTCTCACTGTTAAAGGTCACTCTCCTCTCACTCTCTGACTGCTAAAGGTCACACTCCTCTCACTCTCTCACTGTTAAAGGTCACTCTCCTCTCACTGTCACCTTTAAAGGTCACTCTCCTCTCACTTTCACTGTTAATTTCACTGTCCTCTCACTCCCTCACTGTTAAATGTCACTCTCACTGTTAAAGGTCACTGTCCTCTCACTCTCACTGTTAAAGGTCACTCTCCTCTCACTCTCACTGTTAAAGGTCACTCTCCTCTCACTCTCTCACTGTTAACGGTCACTCTCCTCTCACTCTCTCACTGTTAAAGGTCACTCGCCTCTCACTCTCTCACTGTTAAAGGTCACTCTCCTCTCACACTCTCACTGTTAAAGGTCACTCTCCTCTCACTCTCTCACTGCTAAAGGTCACTCTCCTCTCACTCTCACTCTTAATAGTCACCCTACTCTCACTCTCACTGTTAAAGGTCACTCTCCTCTCACTCTCTCACTGTTAACGGTCACTCTCCTCTCACTCTCTCACTGTTAAAGGTCACTCTCCTCTCACTCTCTCTCTATTAAAGGTCACTCTCACTGTTAAATGTCACTCTCCTCTCACTCTCACTGTTAAAGGTCACTGTCTCTCACTCTCACTGTTAAAGGTCACTCTCCTCTCACTCCCTCACTGTTAAAGGTCACTCTCCTCTCACTCTCACTGTTAAAGGTCATTCTCCTCTCACTCCCTCACTGTTAAAGGTTACTCTCACTGTTAAAGGTCACACTCCTCTCACTCTCTCACTGTTAAAGGTCACTCTCCTCTCACTCTCACTTTTAAAGGTCACTCTCCCCTCCCTCTCTCACTGTTAAAGGTCACTCTCTCACTCCCTCACTGTGAAAAGTCACTCTCCTCTCGCTCTCTCACTGTTAACGGTCACTCTCCTCTCACTCTCACTTTTCAAGGTCGCTCTCTCTCACTCTCACTGTTAATGGTCACTGACCTCTCCCTCTCTCACTGTTAAAGGTCACTCTCCTCACTTTCTCACTGTTAAAGGTCACTCTGCTCTCACTCTCTCACTGTTAAAGTTCACTCTCCTCTCACTCTCTCACTGTTAAAGGTCACTCTCTTCTCACTCTCTCACTGTGAAAGGTCACTCTCCTCTCACTCTCTCACTGTTAAAGGTCACTCTCTTCTCACTCTCTCACTGTGAAAGGTCACTCTTCTCACACTCTCTCACTGTTAAAGGTCACTCTCCTCTCACTCTCTCACTGTTAAAGGTCACTCTCCTCTCACTCTCTCACTGTTAAAGGCCACTCTGCTCTCACTCTCACTGTTAAAGGCCACTCTCCTCTCACTCTCACTGTTAAAGGTCACTCTCCTCTCACTCTCTCTCTGTTAAAGTTCACTCTCCTCTCACTCTCTCACTGTTAAAGGTCTCTCTCCTCTCACTCTCACTTTTAAAGGTCACTCTCATCTCACTCTCACTGTTAAAGGTCACTGTCCTCTCACTCTCACTGTTAAAGGTCACTCTCCTCTCACTTTCTCACTGTGAAAGGTCACTCTCCCCTCACTCTCTCACTGTTAATGGTCACTCTCCCCTCACTCTCTCACTGTTAAAGGTCACTCTCCTCTCACTCTCACCGTTAAAGGTCACTCTCCTCTCACTCTCTCACTGTTAAAGGTCACTCTCCTCTCACTCTCACCGTTAATGGTCACTCTCCTCTGACTCACTCACTGTTAAAGGTCACTCTCCTCTCACTCTATCACTGTTAAAGGTCACTCTCTTCTCACTCTCTCACTGTTAAAGGCCACTCTGCTCTCACTCTCTCTCTCTTAAAGGTCACTCTCCTCTCACTCTCTCACTGTTAAAGGCCACTCTGCTCTTACTCTCTCACTGCTAAAGGTCACTCTCCTCTCACACTCTCACTGTTAAAGGTCACTCTCCTCTCACTCTCTCACTGTTAAATGTCACTCTCTTCTCACTCTCTCACTGTTAAAGGTCACTCTCCTCTGACTCTCTCACTGTTGAAGTTCACTCTCCTCTCACTCTCTCACTGTTACAGGTGACTCTCCTCTCACTCTCACTCTTAATGATCATTCTCCTCTCACTCTCTCTCTGTTAAAGGTCACTCTCACTGTTAAATGTCACTCTCCTCTCACTCTCACTGTTAAAGGTCACTGTCCTCTCACTCCCTTACTGTTAAAGGTCACTCTCACTGTTAAAGGTCACTGTCCTCTCACTCTCACTGTTAAAGGTCACTCTTCTTTCACTCTCACTGTTAATGGTCACTCTCCTCTCACTGTCTCACTGTAAAAGGTCACTCTCTCACACTCTCACTGTGAAAAGTCACTCTCCTCTCACTCTCTCACTGTTAAAGGTCACTCTCCTCTCACTCTCACTATTAAAGGTCACTCTCCTCTCACTCTCACTGTTAATGGTCACTGTCCTCTCACTCTCTCTCTGTTAAAGGTCACTCTCACTGTTAAAGGTCACTGTCCTCTCACTCTCACTGTTAAAGGCCACTCTCCTCTCACTCTCACTGTTAAAGGTCACTCTCCTCTCACTCTCTCACTGTTAAAGGTCACTCTCCTCTCACTCTCTCATTGTTAAAGGTCACTCTCCTCTCACTCTCACTGTTAAAGGTCACTGTCCTCTCACTCCCTCACTGTTAAAGGTCACTCTCCTCTCACTCTCACTGTTAAAGGTCACTCTCCTCTCACTCACACTGTTAAAGGGCACTCTCACTGTTAAAGGTCACTCTCCTCTCACTCTCACTGTTAAAGGGCACTCTCCTCTCACTCTCACTGTTAAAGGGCACTCTCCTCTCACTCTCACTGTTAAAGGGCACTCTCCTCTCACTCCCTCACTGTTAAAAGTCACTCTCACTGTTAAAGGTCACTCTCCTCTCACTCTCTCGCTGTGAAAGGTCACTCTCCTCTCACCCTCTCACTGTTAAAGGTCACTCTCCTCTCACTCTCTCACTGTTAAAGGTCACTCTCCTCTCACTCTCTCACTGTTAAAGGTCACTCTCCTCTCACTCTCTCACTGTTAAAGGCCAATCTCCTCTCACTCTCACTGTTAAAGGCCACTCTCCTCTCACTCTCACTGTTAAAGGCCACTGTCCCTTCACTCTCACTGTTAAAGGCCACTCTCCTCTCACTCTCTCACTGTTAAAGGTCACTCTTCTCTCACTCTCACTGTTAATGGTTACCCTCACCTCACTCTCTCACTGTTAATGGTCACTCTCCTCTCACTCTCTCTCTGTGAAAGGTCACTCTGACTGTTAAAGGTCCCTCTCCTCTCACTCTCACTGTTAAAGGTGAGTCTCCTCTCACTCTCTCACTGTTAAAGGTCACTCTCCTCTCACTTTCTCACTGTGAAAGGTCACTCTCCCCTCACTCTCTCACTGTTAAAGGTCACTCTCCCCTCACTCTCTCACTGTTAAAGGTCACTCTCCTCTCACTCCCTCACTGTTAAAGGTCACTCTCCTCTCACTCTCACTGTTAAAGGTCACTCTCCTCTCACTCTCTCACTGTTAAAGGTCACTCTCCTCTCACTCTCACTGTTAAAGGTCACTCTCCTCTCGCTCTCTTACTGTTAACGGTCACTCTCCTCTCACTCTCACTTTTCAAGGACACTCTGTCTCACTCTCACTGTTAAAGGTCACTCTCCTCTCCCTCTCTCACTGTTAAAGGTCACTCTCCTCACTTTCTCGCTGTTAAAGGTCACTCTCCTCTCACTCTCTCACTGTTAAAGGTCACTCTCCTCTCACTCTCACCGTTAATGGTCACTCTCCTCTGACTCACTCACTGTTAAAGGTCACTCTCCTCTCACTCTATCACTGTTAAAGGTCACTCTCTTCTCACTCTCTCACTGTTAAAGGCCACTCTGCTCTCACTCTCTCTCTCTTAAAGGTCACTCTCCTCTCACTCTCTCACTGTTAAAGGCCACTCTGCTCTTACTCTCTCACTGCTAAAGGTCACTCTCCTCTCACACTCTCACTGTTAAAGGTCACTCTCCTCTCACTCTCTCACTGTTAAATGTCACTCTCTTCTCACTCTCTCACTGTTAAAGGTCACTCTCCTCTGACTCTCTCACTGTTGAAGTTCACTCTCCTCTCACTCTCTCACTGTTACAGGTGACTCTCCTCTCACTCTCACTCTTAATGATCATTCTCCTCTCACTCTCTCTCTGTTAAAGGTCACTCTCACTGTTAAATGTCACTCTCCTCTCACTCTCACTGTTAAAGGTCACTGTCCTCTCACTCCCTTACTGTTAAAGGTCACTCTCACTGTTAAAGGTCACTGTCCTCTCACTCTCACTGTTAAAGGTCACTCTTCTTTCACTCTCACTGTTAATGGTCACTCTCCTCTCACTGTCTCACTGTAAAAGGTCACTCTCTCACACTCTCACTGTGAAAAGTCACTCTCCTCTCACTCTCTCACTGTTAAAGGTCACTCTCCTCTCACTCTCACTATTAAAGGTCACTCTCCTCTCACTCTCACTGTTAATGGTCACTGTCCTCTCACTCTCTCTCTGTTAAAGGTCACTCTCACTGTTAAAGGTCACTGTCCTCTCACTCTCACTGTTAAAGGCCACTCTCCTCTCACTCTCACTGTTAAAGGTCACTCTCCTCTCACTCTCTCACTGTTAAAGGTCACTCTCCTCTCACTCTCTCATTGTTAAAGGTCACTCTCCTCTCACTCTCACTGTTAAAGGTCACTGTCCTCTCACTCCCTCACTGTTAAAGGTCACTCTCCTCTCACTCTCACTGTTAAAGGTCACTCTCCTCTCACTCACACTGTTAAAGGGCACTCTCACTGTTAAAGGTCACTCTCCTCTCACTCTCACTGTTAAAGGGCACTCTCCTCTCACTCTCACTGTTAAAGGGCACTCTCCTCTCACTCTCACTGTTAAAGGGCACTCTCCTCTCACTCCCTCACTGTTAAAGGTCACTCTCACTGTTAAAGGTCACTCTCCTCTCACTCTCTCACCGTTAAAGGTCACTCTCCTCTCACTCTCTCGCTGTGAAAGGTCACTCTCCTCTCACCCTCTCACTGTTAAAGGTCACTCTCCTCTCACTCTCTCACTGTTAAAGGTCACTCTCCTCTCACTCTCTCACTGTTAAAGGTCACTCTCCTCTCACTCTCTCACTGTTAAAGGCCAATCTCCTCTCACTCTCACTGTTAAAGGCCACTCTCCTCTCACTCTCACTGTTAAAGGCCACTGTCCCTTCACTCTCACTGTTAAAGGCCACTCTCCTCTCACTCTCTCACTGTTAAAGGTCACTCTTCTCTCACTCTCACTGTTAATGGTTACCCTCACCTCACTCTCTCACTGTTAATGGTCACTCTCCTCTCACTCTCTCTCTGTGAAAGGTCACTCTGACTGTTAAAGGTCCCTCTCCTCTCACTCTCACTGTTAAAGGTGAGTCTCCTCTCACTCTCTCACTGTTAAAGGTCACTCCCCTCTCACTTTCTCACTGTGAAAGGTCACTCTCCCCTCACTCTCTCACTGTTAAAGGTCACTCTCCCCTCACTCTCTCACTGTTAAAGGTCACTCTCCTCTCACTCCCTCACTGTTAAAGGTCACTCTCCTCTCACTCTCACTGTTAAAGGTCACTCTCCTCTCACTCTCTCACTGTTAAAGGTCACTCTCCTCTCACTCTCACTGTTAAAGGTCACTCTCCTCTCGCTCTCTTACTGTTAACGGTCACTCTCCTCTCACTCTCACTTTTCAAGGACACTCTGTCTCACTCTCACTGTTAAAGGTCACTCTCCTCTCCCTCTCTCACTGTTAAAGGTCACTCTCCTCACTTTCTCGCTGTTAAAGGTCACTCTCCTCTCACTCTCTCACTGTTAAAGGTCACTCTCCTCTCACTCTCTCACTGTGAAAGGTCACTCTCCTCTCACTCCCTCACTGTGAAAGGTCACTCTCTTCTCACTCTCTCACTGTCAAAGGTCACTCTTCTCTCACTCTCTCACTGTTAAAGGTCACTCTCCTCTCACTCTCTCACTGTTAAAGGTCACTCTCCTCTCACTCTCTCACTGTTAAAGGTCATTCTCCTCTCACTCTCTCACTGTTAAAGGCCACTCTCCTCTCACTCTCACTGTTAAAGGCCACTCTCCTCTCACTCTCTGTTAAAGGTCACTCTCCTCTCACTCTCTCACTGTTAAAGGTCACTCTCCTCTCACTCTCACTTTTAAAGGTCACTCTCATCTCACTCTCACTGTTAAAGGTCACTTTCCTCTCACTCTCACTGTTAAAGGTCACTCTCCTCACTTTCTCACTGTGAAAGGTCACTCTCCCCTCACTCTCTCACTGTTAAAGGTCACTCTCCCCTCACTCTCTCACTGTTAAAGGTTACTCTCCTCTCACTCTCACCGTTAAAGGTCACTCTCCTCTCACTCTCTCACTGTGAAAGGTCACTCTCACCTCACTCTCTCACTGTTAAAGGTCACTCTCCTCTCACTCTCACCGTTAATGGTCACTCTCCTCTCACTCTCTCACTGTTAAAGGTCACTCTCCTCTCACTCTATCACTGTTAAAGGTCACTCTCCTCTCACTCTCTCACTGTTAAAGGCCACTCTGCTCTCACTCTCTCTCTCTTAAAGGTCACTCTCATCTCACTCTCTCACTGTTAAAGGCCACTCTGCTCTCACTCTCTCACTGTTAAAGATCACTCTCCTCTCACTCTCTCACTGTTAAAGGTCACTCTCCTCTCACTCTCTCACTGTTAAAGGTCACTCTCCTCTCACTCTCTCACTGTTAAAGGTCACTCTCCTCTCGCTCTCTCACTGTTAACAGTCACTCTCCTCTCACTCTCACTTTTCAAGGTCACTCTGTCTCACTCTCACTGTTAAAGGTCACTCTCCTCTCACTCTCTCACTGTTAAAGGTCACTCTCCTCTCACTCTCTCACTGTTAAAGGCCACTCTCCTCTCACTCTCACTGTTAAAGGCCACTCTCCTCTCACTCTCACTGTTAAAGGCCTCTCTCCTCTCACTCTCTCTCTGTTAAAGGTCACTCTCCTCTCACTCTCTCACTGTTAAAGGTCACTCTCCTCTCACTCTCACTTTTAAAGGTCACTCTCATCTCACTCTCACTGTTAAAGGTCACTGTCCTCTCACTCTCAGTGTTAAAGGTCTCTCTCCTCTCGCTTTCTCACTGTGAAAGGTCACTCTCCCCTCACTCTCTCATTGTTAAAGGTCACTCTCCCCTCACTCTCTCACTGTGAAAGGTCACTCTCCCCTCACTCTCTGATTGTTAAAGGTCAGTCTCCTCTCACTCTCACTGTTAAAGTTCACTCTCCTCTCACTCCCTCACTGTTAAAGGTTACTCTCACTGTTAAAGGTCACACTCCTTTCACACTCTCACTGTTAAAGGTCACTCTCCTCTCACTCTCACTTTTAAAGGTCACTCTCCCCTCACTCTCTCACTGTTAAAGGTCACTCTCCTCTCAGTCTCACTGTTAAAGGTCACTCTCCTCTCACTCTTACTTTTGAAGGTCACTCTCCCCTCACTCTCTCACTGTTAAAGGTCACTCTCCTCTCACTCTCACTGTTAAAGGTCACTCTCCTCTCACTCTCACTCTTAATGGTCACTCTCCTCTCACTCTCACTGTTAAAGGTCACTCTCCTCTCACTCTCTCACTGTTAAAGGTCACTCTCCTCTCACTCTCTGTTAAAGTTCACTCTCACTGTTAAATGTCACTCTCCTCTCACTCTCACTGTTAAAGATCACTGTCCTCTCACTCTCACTGTTAAAGGTCACACTCCTCTCACTCCCTCACTGTTAAAGGTCACTCTCCTCTCACTCTCACTGTTATAGGTCACTCTCCTCTCACTCTCTCACTGTTAAAGGTCACTCTCCTCTCACTCTCTCATTGTTGAAGGTCACTCTCCTCTCTCTCACTGTTAAAGGTCACTCTCCTCTCACTCTCTCTCTGTTAAAGGTGACTCTCCTCTCACTCTCTCAATGTTGAAGGTCACTCTCCTCTCACTCTCTCACTGTTAAAGGTCACTCTCCTCTCACTCTCTCATTGTTGAAGGTCACTCTCCTCTCTCTCACTGTTAAAGGTCACTCTCCTCTCACTCTCTCTCTGTTAAAGGTGACTCTCCTCTCACTCTCTCACTGTTAAAGGTCACTCTCCTCTCACTCTCTCACTGTTAAAGGTCACTCTCCTCTCACTCTCTCATTGCTAAAGGTCAGTCTCCTCACTCTCTCACTGTTAAAGGTCACTCTCCTCACTCTCTCACTGTTAAAGGTCACTCTCCGCTCATTCTCTGACTGTTAAAGGTCACTCTCCTCTCACTCTCTCACTGTTAAAGGTCACTCTCCTCTCACTCTCACCTTTAAAGGTCACTCTCCTCTCACTCTCACTGTTAAAGGTCACTGTCCTCTCACTCCCTCACTGTTAAAGGTCACTCTCACTGTTAAAGGTCACTGTCCTCTCACTCTCACTGTTAACGGTCACTCTCCTCTCACTCTGTCACTGTTAAAGGTCACTCTCCTCTCACTCTCTCACTGTTAAAGGTCACTCTCACTGTTAAATTTCACTCTCCTCTCACTCACACTGTTAAAGGTCACTCTCCTCTCACTCTCACTGTTAAAGGTCACTCTCCTCTCATTCTCTCACTGTTAACGGTCACTCTCCTCTCACTCTCTCACTGTTAAAGGTCACTCTCCTCTCACTCTCACTGTTAAAGGTCACTCGCCTCTCACTCTCTCACTGTTAAAGGTCACTCTCCTCTCACACTCTCACTGTTAAAGGTCATTCTCCTCACTATCTCACTGCTAAAGGTCACTCTCCTCTCACTCTCACTCTTAATAGTCACCCTCCTCTCACTCTCACTGTTAAAGGTCACTCTCCTCTCACTCTCTCACTGTTAACGGTCACTCTCCTCTCACTCTCTCACTGTTAAAGGTCACTCTCCTCTCACTCTCTCTCTATTAAAGGTCACTCTCACTGTTAAATGTCACTCTCCTCTCACTCTCACTGTTAAAGGTCACTGTCTCTCACTCTCACTGTTGAAGGTCACTCTCCTCTCACTCCCTCACTGTTAAAGGTCACTCTCCTCTCACTCTCACTGTTAAAGGTCACTCTCCTCTCACTCCCTCACTGTTAAAGGTTACTCTCACTGTTAAAGGTCACACTCCTCTCACTCTCTCACTGTTAAAGGTCACTCTCTTCTCACTCTCACTTTTAAAGGTCACTCTCCCCTCCCTATCTCACTGTTAAAGATCACTCTCCTCTCAGTCTCACTGTTAAAGGTCACTCTCCTCTCATTCTTACTTTTAAAGGTCACTCTCCCCTCACTCTCTCACTGTTAAAGGTCACTCTCCTCTCACTCTCACTTTTAAAGGTCACTCTCATCTCACTCTCACTGTTAAAGGTCACTCTCCTCTCACTTTCTCACTGTTGAAAGTCACTCTCCTCTCACTCTCTCACTGTTGAAGGTCACTCTCCTCGCACTCTCTCACTGTTAAAGGTCACTCTCCTCTCACTCTCTCACTGTTGAAGGTCACTCTCCTCTCACTCTCTCACTGTTAAAGGTCACTCTCCTCTCACTCTCTCACTGTTAAAGTTCACTCTCCTCTCACTCTCTCACTGTTGAAGGTCACTCTCCTCTCACTCTCTCACTGTTAAAGGTCACTCTGCTCTCACTCTCTCTCTGTTAAAGGTCACTCTCCTCTCACTCTCTCACTGTTAAAGGTCACTCTCCTCTCACTCTCTCACTGTTAAAGGTCACTCTCCTCTCACTCTCACCTTTAAAGGTCACTCTCCTCTCACTCTCACTGTTAACGGTCACTGTGCTCTCACTCCCTCACTGTTAAAGGTCACTCTCACTGTTAAAGGTCACTGTCCTCTCACTCTCACTGTTAACGGTCACTCTCCTCTCACTCTGTCACTGTTAAAGGTCACTCTCCTCTCACTCTCTCACTGTTAAAGTTCACTCTCACTGTTAAATGTCACTCTCCTCTCACTCACACTGTTAAAGGTCACTCTCCTCTCACTCTCACTGTTTAAGGTCACTCTTCTCTCACTCTCACTGTTAAAGGTCACTCTCCTCTCACTCTCTCACTGTTAAAGGTCACTCTCCTCTCACACTCTCACTGTTAAAGGTCACTCTCCTCTCACTCTCTGACTGCTAAAGGTCACACTCCTCTCACTCTCTCACTGTTAAAGGTCACTCTCCTCTCACTGTCACCTTTAAAGGTCACTCTCCTCTCACTTTCACTGTTAATTTCACTGTCCTCTCACTCCCTCACTGTTAAATGTCACTCTCACTGTTAAAGGTCACTGTCCTCTCACTCTCACTGTTAAAGGTCACTCTCCTCTCACTCTCACTATTAAAGGTCACTCTCCTCTCACTCTCTCACTGTTAACGGTCACTCTCCTCTCACTCTCTCACTGTTAAAGGTCACTCTCCTCTCACTCTCACTGTTAAAGGTCACTCGCCTCTCACTCTCTCACTGTTAAAGGTCACTCTCCTCTCACACTCTCACTGTTAAAGGTCACTCTCCTCTCACTCTCTCACTGCTAAAGGTCACTCTCCTCTCACTCTCACTCTTAATAGTCACCCTACTCTCACTCTCACTGTTAAAGGTCACTCTCCTCTCACTCTCTCACTGTTAACGGTCACTCTCCTCTCACTCTCTCACTGTTAAAGGTCACTCTCCTCTCACTCTCTCTCTATTAAAGGTCACTCTCACTGTTAAATTTCACTCTCCTCTCACTCTCACTGTTAAAGGTCACTGTCTCTCACTCTCACTGTTAAAGGTCACTCTCCTCTCACTCCCTCACTGTTAAAGGTCACTCTCCTCTCACTCTCACTGTTAAAGGTCATTCTCCTCTCACTCCCTCACTGTTAAAGGTTACTCTCACTGTTAAAGGTCACACTCCTCTCACTCTCTCACTGTTAAAGGTCACTCTCCTCTCACTCTCACTTTTAAAGGTCACTCTCCCCTCCCTCTCTCACTGTTAAAGGTCACTCTCCTCTCAGTCTCACTGTTAAAGGTCACTCTCCTCTCATTCTTACTTTTAAAGGTCACTCTCCCCTCACTCTCTCACTGTTAAAGGTCACTCTCCTCTCACTCTCACTTTTAAAGGTCACTCTCATCTCACTCTCACTGTTAAAGGTCACTCTCCTCTCACTCTACCACTGTTAAAGGTCACTCTCCTCTCACTCTCTCACTGTTAAAGGTCACGCTCCTCTCACTCTCTCACTGTTAAAGGTCACTCTCTTCTCACTCTCTCAATGTTAAAGGTCACTCTCCTCTCACTCTCTCACTGTTAAAGGTCACTCTCCTCTCACTCTCTCACTGTTAAAGGTCACTCTCCTCTCACTCTCTCTCTGTTAATGGTCACTCTCACTGTTAAATGTCACTCACCTCTCACTCTCACTGTTAAAGGTCACTCTCCTCTCACTCCCTCACTGTTAAAGGTCACTCTCACTGTTAAAGGTCACTGTCCTCTCACACTCTGACTGTTAAAGGTCACTCTCCTCTCACTCTCTCACTGCTAAAGATCACTCTCCTCTCACTCTCACTGTTAAAGGTCACTCTCCTCTCACTCTTTATGGTCACCCTCCTCTCACTCTCACTGTTAAAGGTCACTCTCCTCTCACTCTCTCACTGTTAACGGTCACTCTCCTCTCACTCTCTCACTGTTAAAGGTCCCTCTCCTCTCACTCTCTCTCTATTAAAGGTCACTCTAACTGTTAAATGTCACTCTCCTCTCACTCTCACTGTGAAAGGTCACTGTCTCTCACTCTCACTGTTAAAGGTCACTCTCCTCTCACTCCCTCACTGTTAAAGGTCACTATCCTCTCACTGTTAATGGTCACTCTCTTCTCACTCCCTCACTGTTAAAGGTTACTCTCACTGTTAAAGGTCACACACCTCTCACTCTCTCACTGTTAAAGGTTACTCTCCTCTCACTCTCACTTTTAAAGGTCACTCTCCCCTCCCTCTCTCACTGTTAAAGGTCACTCTCCTCTCAGTCTCACTGTTAAAGGTCACTCTCCTCTCATTCTTACTTTTAAAGGTCACTCTCCCCTCACTCTCTCACTGTTAATGGTCACTCTCCTCTCACTCTCACTGTTAAAGGTCACTCTCATATCACTCTCACTCTTAATGGTCACTCTCCTCTCACTCTGTTAAAGGTCACTCTCCTCTCACTCTCTCACTGTTAAAGGTCACTCTATTCTCACTCTCTCTCTGTTAAAGGTCACTCTCACTGTTCAATGTCACTCTCCTCTCACTCTCACTGTTAAAGATCACTGTCCTCACACTCTCACTGTTAAAGGTCACTCTCCTCTCACTCCCTCACTGTTAAAGGTCACTCTCCTCTCACTCTCACTGTTAAAGGTCACTCTCCTCTCACTCTCTCACTGTTAAAGGTCACTCTCCTCTCACTCTCTCATTGTTGAAGGTCACTCTCCTCTCTCTCACTGTTAAAGGTCACTCTCCTCTCACTCTCTCTCTGTTGAAGGTGACGCTCCTCTCACTCTCTCACTGTTGAAGGTCACTCTCCTCTCACTCTCTCACTGTTAAAGGTCACTTTCCTCTCACTCTCTCACTGTTAATGGTCACTCTCCTCTCACTCTCTCATTGCTAAAGGTCACTCTCCTCACTCTCTCACTGTTAAAGGTTACTCTCCTCACTCTCTCACTGTTAAAGGTCACTCTCCTCACTCTCTCACTGTTAAAGGTCACTCTCCTCTCACTCTCTCACTGTTAAAGGTCACTCTCCTCTCACTCTCTCACTGTTGAAGGTCACTCTCCTCTCACTCTCTCACTGTTAAAGGTCACTCTCCTCTCACTCTCACTGTTAAAGGTCACGCTCCTCTCACTCTCACTCTTAATGGTCACCCTCCTCTCACTCTCACTGTTAAAGGTCACTCTCCTCGCACTCTCTCACTGTTAACGGTCACTCTTCTCTCACACTCTTACTGTTAAAGGTCACTCTCCTCTCACTCTCTCACTGTTAAAGGTCACTCTCCTCTCACTCTCTCTGTTAATGGTCACTGTCCTCTCACTCCCTCACTGTTAAAGGTCACTCTCACGGTTAAAGGTCACTGTCCTCTCACTCACACTGATAAAGGTCACTCTCCTCTCACTCTCACTGTTAAAGGTCACTCTACTCTCACTCTCACTGTTAAAGGTCACTCTCCTCTCACTCTCTCACTGTTAAAGGTCACTCTCATCTCACTCTCTCCCTGTTAACGGTCACTCTCCTCTCACTCTCTCACTGTTAAAGGTCACTCTCCTCTCACACTCTCACTGTTAAAGGTCACACTCCTCTCACTCTCTCACTGCTAAAGGTCACTCTCACTGTTAAATGCCACTCTCCTCTCACTCTCACTGTTAAAGGTCACTGTCCTCTCACTCCCTCACTGTTAAAGGTCACTCTCACTGTTAAAGGTCACTGTCCTCTCACTCTCACTGTTAAAGGTCACTCTCCTCTCACTCTCTCACTGTTAAAGGTCACTCTCTTCTCACTCTCTCACTGTTAAAGGTCACTCTCCTCTCACTCTCTCACTGTTAAAGGTCACTCTCCTCTCACTCTCTCACTGTTAAAGGTCACGCTCCTCTCACTCTCTCACTGTTAAAGGTCACTCTCTTCTCACTCTCTCACTGTTAAAGGTCACTCTCCTCTCACTCTCTCACTGTTAAAGGTCACTCTCCTCTCACTCTCTCACTGTTAAAGGTCACTCTCTTCTCACTCTCTCACTGTTAAAGGTCACTCTTCTCTCACTCTCTCACTGTTAAAGGTCACTCTCCTCTCACTCTCACCGTTAATGGTCACTCTCCTCTCACTCTCTCACTGTTAAAGGTCACTCTCCTCTCACTCTATCACTGTTAAAGGTCACTCTCCTCTCACTCTCTCACTGTTAAAGGCCACTCTGCTCTCACTCTCTCTCTCTTAAAGGTCACTCTCCTCTCACTCTCTCACTGTTAAAGGCCACTCTGCTCTCACTCTCTCACTGTTAAAGATCACTCTCCTCTCACTCTCTCACTGTTAAAGGTCACTCTCCTCTCAATCTCTCACTGTTAAAGGTCACTCTCTCTCACTCTCTCACTGTTAAAGGTCACTCTCCTCTGACTCTCTCACTGTTGAAGTTCACTCTCCTCTCACTCTCTCACTGTTAAAGGTCACTCTCCTCTCACTCTCACTGTTAAAGGTCACTCTCCTCTCGCTCTCTCACTGTTAACAGTCACTCTCCTCTCACTCTCACTTTTCAAGGTCACTCTGTCTCACTCTCACTGTTAAAGGTCACTCTCCTCTCACTCTCTCACTGTTAAAGGTCACTCTCCTCTCACTCTCTCACTGTTAAAGGCCACTCTCCTCTCACTCTCACTGTTAAAGGCCACTCTCCTCTCACTCTCACTGTTAAAGGCCTCTCTCCTCTCACTCTCTCTCTGTTAAAGGTCACTCTCCTCTCACTCTCTCACTGTTAAAGGTCACTCTCCTCTCACTCTCACTTTTAAAGGTCACTCTCATCTCACTCTCACTGTTAAAGGTCACTGTCCTCTCACTCTCACTGTTAAAGGTCTCTCTCCTCTCGCTTTCTCACTGTGAAAGGTCACTCTCCCCTCACTCTCTCATTGTTAAAGGTCACTCTCCCCTCACTCTCTCACTGTTAAAGGTCACTTTCCTCTCACTCTCTTATTGCTAAAGGTCACTCTCCTCACTCTCTCACTGTTAAAGGTCACTCTCCTCACTCTCTCACTGTTAAAGGTCACTCTCCTCTCACTCTCACTGTTAAAGGTCACTCTCCTCTCACTCCCTCACTGTTAAAGGTTACTCTCACTGTTAAAGGTCACACTCCTTTCACACTCTCACTGTTAAAGGTCACTCTCCTCTCACTCTCACTTTTAAAGGTCACTCTCCCCTCACTCTCTCACTGTTAAAGGTCACTGTCCTCTCAGTCTCACTGTTAAAGGTCACTCTCCTCTCACTCTTACTTTTGAAGGTCACTCCCCCCTCACTCTCTCACTGTTAAAGGTCACTCTCCTCTCACTCTCACTGTTAAAGGTCACTCTCCTCTCACTCTCACTCTTAATGGTCACTCTCCTCTCACTCTCACTGTTAAAGGTCACTCTCCTCTCACTCTCTCACTGTTAAAGGTCACTCTCCTCTCACTCTCTGTTAAAGTTCACTCTCACTGTTAAATGTCACTCTCCTCTCACTCTCACTGTTAAAGATCACTGTCCTCTCACTCTCACTGTTAAAGGTCACACTCCTCTCACTCCCTCACTGTTAAAGGTCACTCTCCTCTCACTCTCACTGTTATAGGTCACTCTCCTCTCACTCTCTCACTGTTAAAGGTCACTCTCCTCTCACTCTCTCATTGTTGAAGGTCACTCTCCTCTCTCTCACTGTTAAAGGTCACTCTCCTCTCACTCTCTCTCTGTTAAAGGTGACTCTCCTCTCACTCTCTCACTGTTGAAGGTCACTCTCCTCTCACTCTCTCACTGTTAAAGGTCACTCTCCTCTCACTCTCTCATTGTTGAAGGTCACTCTCCTCTCTCTCACTGTTAAAGGTCACTCTCCTCTCACTCTCTCTCTGTTAAAGGTGACTCTCCTCTCACTCTCTCACTGTTAAAGGTCACTCTCCTCTCACTCTCTCACTGTTAAAGGTCACTCTCCTCTCACTCTCTCATTGCTAAAGGTCAGTCTCCTCACTCACTGTTAAAGGTCACTCTCCTCACTCTCTCACTGTTAAAGGTCACTCTCCGCTCATTCTCTGACTGTTAAAGGTCACTCTCCTCTCAATCTCTCACTGTTAAAGGTCACTCTCCTCTCACTCTCTCACTGTTAAAGGTCACTTTCCTCTCACTCTCACCTTTAAAGGTCACTCTCCTCTCACTCTCACTATTAAAGGTCACTGTCCTCTCACTCCCTCACTGTTAAAGGTCACTCTCACTGTTAAAGGTCACTGTCCTCTCACTCTCACTGTTAACGGTCACTCTCCTCTCACTCTGTCACTGTTAAAGGTCACTCTCCTCTCACTCTCTCACTGTTAAAGGTCACTCTCACTGTTAAATTTCACTCTCCTCTCACTCACACTGTTAAAGGTCACTCTCCTCTCACTCTCACTGTTAAAGGTCACTCTCCTCTCATTCTCTCACTGTTAACGGTCACTCTCCTCTCACTCTCTCACTGTTAAAGGTCACTCTCCTCTCACTCTCACTGTTAAAGGTCACTCGCCTCTCACTCTCTCACTGTTAAAGGTCACTCTCCTCTCACACTCTCACTGTTAAAGGTCATTCTCCTCACTCTCTCACTGCTAAAGGTCACTCTCCTCTCACTCTCACTCTTAATAGTCACCCTCCTCTCACTCTCACTGTTAAAGGTCACTCTCCTCTCACTCTCTCACTGTTAACGGTCACTCTCCTCTCACTCTCTCACTGTTAAAGGTCACTCTCCTCTCACTCTCTCTCTATTAAAGGTCACTCTCACTGTTAAATGTCACTCTCCTCTCACTCTCACTGTTAAAGGTCACTGTCTCTCACTCTCACTGTTGAAGGTCACTCTCCTCTCACTCCCTCACTGTTAAAGGTCACTCTCCTCTCACTCTCACTGTTAAAGGTCACTCTCCTCTCACTCCCTCACTGTTAAAGGTTACTCTCACTGTTAAAGGTCACACTCCTCTCACTCTCTCACTGTTAAAGGTCACTCTCTTCTCACTCTCACTTTTAAAGGTCACTCTCCCCTCCCTATCTCACTGTTAAAGATCACTCTCCTCTCAGTCTCACTGTTAAAGGTCACTCTCCTCTCATTCTTACCTTTAAAGGTCACTCTCCCCTCACTCTCTCACTGTTGAAGGTCACTCTCCTCTCACTCTCTCACTGTTAAAGGTCACTCTCCTCTCACTCTCTCACTGTTAAAGTTCACTCTCCTCTCACTCTCTCACTGTTGAAGGTCACTCTCCTCTCACTCTCTCACTGTTAAAGGTCACTCTGCTCTCACTCTCTCTCTGTTAAAGGTCACTCTCCTCTCACTCTCTCACTGTTAAAGGTCACTCTCCTCTCACTCTCTCACTGTTAAAGGTCACTCTCCTCTCACTCTCACCTTTAAAGGTCACTCTCCTCTCACTCTCACTGTTAACGGTCACTGTCCTCTCACTCCCTCACTGTTAAAGGTCACTCTCACTGTTAAAGGTCACTGTCCTCTCACTCTCACTGTTAACGGTCACTCTCCTCTCACTCTGTCACTGTTAAAGGTCACTCTCCTCTCACTCTCTCACTGTTAAAGGTCACTCTCACTGTTAAATGTCACTCTCCTCTCACTCACACTGTTAAAGGTCACTCTCCTCTCACTCTCACTGTTTAAGGTCACTCTTCTCTCACTCTCACTGTTAAAGGTCACTCTCCTCTCACTCTCTCACTGTTAAAGGTCACTCTCCTCTCACACTCTCACTGTTAAAGGTCACTCTCCTCTCACTCTCTGACTGCTAAAGGTCACACTCCTCTCACTCTCTCACTGTTAAAGGTCACTCTCCTCTCACTGTCACCTTTAAAGGTCACTCTCCTCTCACTTTCACTGTTAATTTCACTGTCCTCTCACTCCCTCACTGTTAAATGTCACTCTCACTGTTAAAGGTCACTGTCCTCTCACTCTCACTGTTAAAGGTCACTCTCCTCTCACTCTCACTGTTAAAGGTCACTCTCCTCTCACTCTCTCACTGTTAACGGTCACTCTCCTCTCACTCTCTCACTGTTAAAGGTCACTCTCCTCTCACTCTCACTGTTAAAGGTCACTCGCCTCTCACTCTCTCACTGTTAAAGGTCACTCTCCTCTCACACTCTCACTGTTAAAGGTCACTCTCCTCTCACTCTCTCACTGCTAACGGTCACTCTCCTCTCACTCTCACTCTTAATAGTCACCCTACTCTCACTCTCACTGTTAAAGGTCACTCTCCTCTCACTCTCTCACTGTTAACGGTCACTCTCCTCTCACTCTCTCACTGTTAAAGGTCACTCTCCTCTCACTCTCTCTCTATTAAAGGTCACTCTCACTGTTAAATTTCACTCTCCTCTCACTCTCACTGTTAAAGGTCACTGTCTCTCACTCTCACTGTTAAAGGTCACTCTCCTCTCACTCCCTCACTGTTAAAGGTCACTCTCCTCTCACTCTCACTGTTAAAGGTCACTCTCCTCTCACTCCCTCACTGTTAAAGGTTACTCTCACTGTTAAAGGTCACACTCCTCTCACTCTCTCACTGTTAAAGGTCACTCTCCTCTCACTCTCACTGTTAAAGGTCACACTCCTCTCACTCTCTCACTGTTAAAGGTCACTCTCCTGTCAGTCTCACTGTTAAAGGTCACTCTCCTCTCATTCTTACTTTTAAATGTCACTCTCCCCTCACTCTCTCACTGTTAAAGGTCACTCTCCTCTCACTCTCACTTTTAAAGGTCACTCTCATCTCACTCTCACTGTTAAAGGTCACTCTCCTCTCACTCTATCACTGTTAAAGGTCACTCTCCTCTCACTCTCTCACTGTTAAAGGTCACGCTCCTCTCACTCTCTCACTGTTAAAGGTCACTCTCACTGTTAAATGTCACTCACCTCTCACTCTCACTGTTAAAGGTCACTCTCCTCTCACTCCCTCACTGTTAAAGGTTACTCTCACTGTTAAAGGTCACACTCCTTTCACACTCTCACTGTTAAAGGTCACTCTCCTCTCACTCTCACTTTTAAAGGTCACTCTCCCCTCACTCTCTCACTGTTAAAGGTCACTGTCCTCTCAGTCTCACTGTTAAAGGTCACTCTCCTCTCACTCTTACTTTTGAAGGTCACTCCCCCCTCACTCTCTCACTGTTAAAGGTCACTCTCCTCTCACTCTCACTGTTAAAGGTCACTCTCCTCTCACTCTCACTCTTAATGGTCACTCTCCTCTCACTCTCACTGTTAAAGGTCACTCTCCTCTCACTCTCTCACTGTTAAAGGTCACTCTCCTCTCACTCTCTGTTAAAGTTCACTCTCACTGTTAAATGTCACTCTCCTCTCACTCTCACTGTTAAAGATCACTGTCCTCTCACTCTCACTGTTAAAGGTCACACTCCTCTCACTCCCTCACTGTTAAAGGTCACTCTCCTCTCACTCTCACTGTTATAGGTCACTCTCCTCTCACTCTCTCACTGTTAAAGGTCACTCTCCTCTCACTCTCTCATTGTTGAAGGTCACTCTCCTCTCTCTCACTGTTAAAGGTCACTCTCCTCTCACTCTCTCTCTGTTAAAGGTGACTCTCCTCTCACTCTCTCACTGTTGAAGGTCACTCTCCTCTCACTCTCTCACTGTTAAAGGTCACTCTCCTCTCACTCTCTCATTGTTGAAGGTCACTCTCCTCTCTCTCACTGTTAAAGGTCACTCTCCTCTCACTCTCTCTCTGTTAAAGGTGACTCTCCTCTCACTCTCTCACTGTTAAAGGTCCCTCTCCTCTCACTCTCTCACTGTTAAAGGTCACTCTCCTCTCACTCTCTCATTGCTAAAGGTCAGTCTCCTCACTCACTGTTAAAGGTCACTCTCCTCACTCTCTCACTGTTAAAGGTCACTCTCCGCTCATTCTCTGACTGTTAAAGGTCACTCTCCTCTCAATCTCTCACTGTTAAAGGTCACTCTCCTCTCACTCTCTCACTGTTAAAGGTCACTTTCCTCTCACTCTCACCTTTAAAGGTCACTCTCCTCTCACTCTCACTGTTAAAGGTCACTGTCCTCTCACTCCCTCACTGTTAAAGGTCACTCTCACTGTTAAAGGTCACTGTCCTCTCACTCTCACTGTTAACGGTCACTCTCCTCTCACTCTGTCACTGTTAAAGGTCACTCTCCTCTCACTCTCTCACTGTTAAAGGTCACTCTCACTGTTAAATTTCACTCTCCTCTCACTCACACTGTTAAAGGTCACTCTCCTCTCACTCTCACTGTTAAAGGTCACTCTCCTCTCATTCTCTCACTGTTAACGGTCACTCTCCTCTCACTCTCTCACTGTTAAAGGTCACTCTCCTCTCACTCTCACTGTTAAAGGTCACTCGCCTCTCACTCTCTCACTGTTAAAGGTCACTCTCCTCACACTCTCACTGTTAAAGGTCATTCTCCTCACTCTCTCACTGCTAAAGGTCACTCTCCTCTCACTCTCACTCTTAATAGTCACCCTCCTCTCACTCTCACTGTTAAAGGTCACTCTCCTCTCACTCTCTCACTGTTAACGGTCACTCTCCTCTCACTCTCTCACTGTTAAAGGTCACTCTCCTCTCACTCTCTCTCTATTAAAGGTCACTCTCACTGTTAAATGTCACTCTCCTCTCACTCTCACTGTTAAAGGTCACTGTCTCTCACTCTCACTGTTGAAGGTCACTCTCCTCTCACTCCCTCACTGTTAAAGGTCACTCTCCTCTCACTCTCACTGTTAAAGGTCACTCTCCTCTCACTCCCTCACTGTTAAAGGTTACTCTCACTGTTAAAGGTCACACTCCTCTCACTCTCTCACTGTTAAAGGTCACTCTCTTCTCACTCTCACTTTTAAAGGTCACTCTCCCCTCCCTATCTCACTGTTAAAGATCACTCTCCTCTCAGTCTCACTGTTAAAGGTCACTCTCCTCTCATTCTTACCTTTAAAGGTCACTCTCCCCTCACTCTCTCACTGTTGAAGGTCACTCTCCTCTCACTCTCTCACTGTTAAAGGTCACTCTCCTCTCACTCTCTCACTGTTAAAGTTCACTCTCCTCTCACTCTCTCACTGTTGAAGGTCACTCTCCTCTCACTCTCTCACTGTTAAAGGTCACTCTGCTCTCACTCTCTCTCTGTTAAAGGTCACTCTCCTCTCACTCTCTCACTGTTAAAGGTCACTCTCCTCTCACTCTCTCACTGTTAAAGGTCACTCTCCTCTCACTCTCACCTTTAAAGGTCACTCTCCTCTCACTCTCACTGTTAACGGTCACTGTCCTCTCACTCCCTCACTGTTAAAGGTCACTCTCACTGTTAAAGGTCACTGTCCTCTCACTCTCACTGTTAACGGTCACTCTCCTCTCACTCTGTCACTGTTAAAGGTCACTCTCCTCTCACTCTCTCACTGTTAAAGGTCACTCTCACTGTTAAATGTCACTCTCCTCTCACTCACACTGTTAAAGGTCACTCTCCTCTCACTCTCACTGTTTAAGGTCACTCTTCTCTCACTCTCACTGTTAAAGGTCACTCTCCTCTCACTCTCTCACTGTTAAAGGTCACTCTCCTCTCACACTCTCACTGTTAAAGGTCACTCTCCTCTCACTCTCTGACTGCTAAAGGTCACACTCCTCTCACTCTCTCACTGTTAAAGGTCACTCTCCTCTCACTGTCACCTTTAAAGGTCACTCTCCTCTCACTTTCACTGTTAATTTCACTGTCCTCTCACTCCCTCACTGTTAAATGTCACTCTCACTGTTAAAGGTCACTGTCCTCTCACTCTCACTGTTAAAGGTCACTCTCCTCTCACTCTCACTGTTAAAGGTCACTCTCCTCTCACTCTCTCACTGTTAACGGTCACTCTCCTCTCACTCTCTCACTGTTAAAGGTCACTCTCCTCTCACTCTCACTGTTAAAGGTCACTCGCCTCTCACTCTCTCACTGTTAAAGGTCACTCTCCTCTCACACTCTCACTGTTAAAGGTCACTCTCCTCTCACTCTCTCACTGCTAAAGGTCACTCTCCTCTCACTCTCACTCTTAATAGTCACCCTACTCTCACTCTCACTGTTAAAGGTCACTCTCCTCTCACTCTCTCACTGTTAACGGTCACTCTCCTCTCACTCTCTCACTGTTAAAGGTCACTCTCCTCTCACTCTCTCTCTATTAAAGGTCACTCTCACTGTTAAATTTCACTCTCCTCTCACTCTCACTGTTAAAGGTCACTGTCTCTCACTCTCACTGTTAAAGGTCACTCTCCTCTCACTCCCTCACTGTTAAAGGTCACTCTCCTCTCACTCTCACTGTTAAAGGTCACTCTCCTCTCACTCCCTCACTGTTAAAGGTTACTCTCACTGTTAAAGGTCACACTCCTCTCACTCTCTCACTGTTAAAGGTCACTCTCCTCTCACTCTCACTGTTAAAGGTCACACTCCTCTCACTCTCTCACTGTTAAAGGTCACTCTCCTGTCAGTCTCACTGTTAAAGGTCACTCTCCTCTCATTCTTACTTTTAAATGTCACTCTCCCCTCACTCTCTCACTGTTAAAGGTCACTCTCCTCTCACTCTCACTTTTAAAGGTCACTCTCATCTCACTCTCACTGTTAAAGGTCACTCTCCTCTCACTCTATCACTGTTAAAGGTCACTCTCCTCTCACTCTCTCACTGTTAAAGGTCACGCTCCTCTCACTCTCTCACTGTTAAAGGTCACTCTCACTGTTAAATGTCACTCACCTCTCACTCTCACTGTTAAAGGTCACTCTCCTCTCACTCCCTCACTGTTAAAGGTTACTCTCACTGTTAAAGGTCACACTCCTTTCACACTCTCACTGTTAAAGGTCACTCTCCTCTCACTCTCACTTTTAAAGGTCACTCTCCCCTCACTCTCTCACTGTTAAAGGTCACTGTCCTCTCAGTCTCACTGTTAAAGGTCACTCTCCTCTCACTCTTACTTTTGAAGGTCACTCCCCCCTCACTCTCTCACTGTTAAAGGTCACTCTCCTCTCACTCTCACTGTTAAAGGTCACTCTCCTCTCACTCTCACTCTTAATGGTCACTCTCCTCTCACTCTCACTGTTAAAGGTCACTCTCCTCTCACTCTCTCACTGTTAAAGGTCACTCTCCTCTCACTCTCTGTTAAAGTTCACTCTCACTGTTAAATGTCACTCTCCTCTCACTCTCACTGTTAAAGATCACTGTCCTCTCACTCTCACTGTTAAAGGTCACACTCCTCTCACTCCCTCACTGTTAAAGGTCACTCTCCTCTCACTCTCACTGTTATAGGTCACTCTCCTCTCACTCTCTCACTGTTAAAGGTCACTCTCCTCTCACTCTCTCATTGTTGAAGGTCACTCTCCTCTCTCTCACTGTTAAAGGTCACTCTCCTCTCACTCTCTCTCTGTTAAAGGTGACTCTCCTCTCACTCTCTCACTGTTGAAGGTCACTCTCCTCTCACTCTCTCACTGTTAAAGGTCACTCTCCTGTCACTCTCTCATTGTTGAAGGTCACTCTCCTCTCTCTCACTGTTAAAGGTCACTCTCCTCTCACTCTCTCTCTGTTAAAGGTGACTCTCCTCTCACTCTCTCACTGTTAAAGGTCACTCTCCTCTCACTCTCTCACTGTTAAAGGTCACTCTCCTCTCACTCTCTCATTGCTAAAGGTCAGTCTCCTCACTCACTGTTAAAGGTCACTCTCCTCACTCTCTCACTGTTAAAGGTCACTCTCCGCTCATTCTCTGACTGTTAAAGGTCACTCTCCTCTCAATCTCTCACTGTTAAAGGTCACTCTCCTCTCACTCTCTCACTGTTAAAGGTCACTTTCCTCTCACTCTCACCTTTAAAGGTCACTCTCCTCTCACTCTCACTGTTAAAGGTCACTGTCCTCTCACTCCCTCACTGTTAAAGGTCACTCTCACTGTTAAAGGTCACTGTCCTCTCACTCTCACTGTTAACGGTCACTCTCCTCTCACTCTGTCACTGTTAAAGGTCACTCTCCTCTCACTCTCTCACTGTTAAAGGTCACTCTCACTGTTAAATTTCACTCTCCTCTCACTCACACTGTTAAAGGTCACTCTCCTCTCACTCTCACTGTTAAAGGTCACTCTCCTCTCATTCTCTCACTGTTAACGGTCACTCTCCTCTCACTCTCTCACTGTTAAAGGTCACTCTCCTCTCACTCTCACTGTTAAAGGTCACTCGCCTCTCACTCTCTCACTGTTAAAGGTCACTCTCCTCTCACACTCTCACTGTTAAAGGTCATTCTCCTCACTCTCTCACTGCTAAAGGTCACTCTCCTCTCACTCTCACTCTTAATAGTCACCCTCCTCTCACTCTCACTGTTAAAGGTCACTCTCCTCTCACTCTCTCACTGTTAACGGTCACTCTCCTCTCACTCTCTCACTGTTAAAGGTCACTCTCCTCTCACTCTCTCTCTATTAAAGGTCACTCTCACTGTTAAATGTCACTCTCCTCTCACTCTCACTGTTAAAGGTCACTGTCTCTCACTCTCACTGTTGAAGGTCACTCTCCTCTCACTCCCTCACTGTTAAAGGTCACTCTCCTCTCACTCTCACTGTTAAAGGTCACTCTCCTCTCACTCCCTCACTGTTAAAGGTTACTCTCACTGTTAAAGGTCACACTCCTCTCACTCTCTCACTGTTAAAGGTCACTCTCTTCTCACTCTCACTTTTAAAGGTCACTCTCCCCTCCCTATCTCACTGTTAAAGATCACTCTCCTCTCAGTCTCACTGTTAAAGGTCACTCTCCTCTCATTCTTACCTTTAAAGGTCACTCTCCCCTCACTCTCTCACTGTTGAAGGTCACTCTCCTCTCACTCTCTCACTGTTAAAGGTCACTCTCCTCTCACTCTCTCACTGTTAAAGTTCACTCTCCTCTCACTCTCTCACTGTTGAAGGTCACTCTCCTCTCACTCTCTCACTGTTAAAGGTCACTCTGCTCTCACTCTCTCTCTGTTAAAGGTCACTCTCCTCTCACTCTCTCACTGTTAAAGGTCACTCTCCTCTCACTCTCTCACTGTTAAAGGTCACTCTCCTCTCACTCTCACCTTTAAAGGTCACTCTCCTCTCACTCTCACTGTTAACGGTCACTGTCCTCTCACTCCCTCACTGTTAAAGGTCACTCTCACTGTTAAAGGTCACTGTCCTCTCACTCTCACTGTTAACGGTCACTCTCCTCTCACTCTGTCACTGTTAAAGGTCACTCTCCTCTCACTCTCTCACTGTTAAAGGTCACTCTCACTGTTAAATGTCACTCTCCTCTCACTCACACTGTTAAAGGTCACTCTCCTCTCACTCTCACTGTTTAAGGTCACTCTTCTCTCACACTCACTGTTAAAGGTCACTCTCCTCTCACTCTCTCACTGTTAAAGGTCACTCTCCTCTCACTCTCTGACTGCTAAAGATCACACTCCTCTCACTCTCTCACTGTTAAAGGTCACTCTCCTCTCACTGTCACCTTTAAAGGTCACTCTCCTCTCACTTTCACTGTTAATTTCACTGTCCTCTCACTCCCTCACTGTTAAATGTCACTCTCACTGTTAAAGGTCACTGTCCTCTCACTCTCACTGTTAAAGGTCACTCTCCTCTCACTCTCACTGTTAAAGGTCACTCTCCTCTCACTCTCTCACTGTTAACGGTCACTCTCCTCTCACTCTCTCACTGTTAAAGGTCACTCTCCTCTCACTCTCACTGTTAAAGGTCACTCGCCTCTCACTCTCTCACTGTTAAAGGTCACTCTCCTCTCACACTCTCACTGTTAAAGGTCACTCTCCTCTCACTCTCTCACTGCTAAAGGTCACTCTCCTCTCACTCTCACTCTTAATAGTCACCCTACTCTCACTCTCACTGTTAAAGGTCACTCTCCTCTCACTCTCTCACTGTTAACGGTCACTCTCCTCTCACTCTCTCACTGTTAAAGGTCACTCTCCTCTCACTCTCTCTCTATTAAAGGTCACTCTCACTGTTAAATTTCACTCTCCTCTCACTCTCACTGTTAAAGGTCACTGTCTCTCACTCTCACTGTTAAAGGTCACTCTCCTCTCACTCCCTCACTGTTAAAGGTCACTCTCCTCTCACTCTCACTGTTAAAGGTCACTCTCCTCTCACTCCCTCACTGTTAAAGGTTACTCTCACTGTTAAAGGTCACACTCCTCTCACTCTCTCACTGTTAAAGGTCACTCTCCTCTCACTCTCACTGTTAAAGGTCACACTCCTCTCACTCTCTCACTGTTAAAGGTCACTCTCCTCTCAGTCTCACTGTTAAAGGTCACTCTCCTCTCATTCTTACTTTTAAATGTCACTCTCCCCTCACTCTCTCACTGTTAAAGGTCACTCTCCTCTCACTCTCACTTTTAAAGGTCACTCTCATCTCACTCTCACTGTTAAAGGTCACTCTCCTCTCACTCTATCACTGTTAAAGGTCACTCTCCTCTCACTCTCTCACTGTTAAAGGTCACGCTCCTCTCACTCTCTCACTGTTAAAGGTCACTCTCACTGTTAAATGTCACTCACCTCTCACTCTCACTCTTAAAGGTCACTCTCCTCTCACTCCCTCACTGTTAAAGGTCACTCTCACTGTTAAAGGTCACTGTCCTCTCACACTCTCACTGTTAAAGGTCACTCTCCTCTCACTCTCTCACTGCTAAAGATCACTCTCCTCTCACTCTCACTGTTAAAGGTCACTCTCCTCTCACTCTTTATGGTCACCCTCCTCTCACTCTCACTGTTAAAGGTCACTCTCCTCTCACTCTCTCACTGTTAACGGTCACTCTCCTCTCACTCTCTCACTGTTAAAGGTCCCTCTCCTCTCACTCTCTCTCTATTAAAGGTCACTCTAACTGTTAAATGTCACTCTCCTCTCACTCTCACTGTGAAAGGTCACTGTCTCTCACTCTCACTGTTAAAGGTCACTCTCCTCTCACTCCCTCACTGTTAAAGGTCACTCTCCTCTCACTCTCACTGTTAATGGTCACTCTCTTCTCACTCCCTCACTGTTAAAGGTTACTCTCACTGTTAAAGGTCACACACCTCTCACTCTCTGACTGTTAAAGGTTACTCTCCTCTCACTCTCACTTTTAAAGGTCACTCTCCCCTCCCTCTCTCACTGTTAAAGGTCACTCTCCTCTCAGTCTCACTGTTAAAGGTCACTCTCCTCTCATTCTTACTTTTAAAGGTCACTCTCCCCTCACTCTCTCACTGTTAATGGTCACTCTCCTCTCACTCTCACTGTTAAAGGTCACTCTCATATCACTCTCACTCTTAATGGTCACTCTCCTCTCACTCTGTTAAAGGTCACTCTCCTCTCACTCTCTCACTGTTAAAGGTCACTCTATTCTCACTCTCTCTCTGTTAAAGGTCACTCTCACTGTTCAATGTCACTCTCCTCTCACTCTCACTGTTAAAGATCACTGTCCTCACACTCTCACTGTTAAAGGTCACTCTCCTCTCACTCCCTCACTGTTAAAGGTCACTCTCCTCTCACTCTCACTGTTAAAGGTCACTCTCCTCTCACTCTCACTGTTAAAGGTCACGCTCCTCTCACTCTCACTCTTAATGGTCACCCTCCTCTCACTCTCACTGTTAAAGGTCACTGTCCTCGCACTCTCTCACTGTTAACGGTCACTCTTCTCTCACACTCTTACTGTTAAAGGTCACTCTCCTCTCACTCTCTCACTGTTAAAGGTCACTCTCCTCTCACTCTCTCTGTTAATGGTCACTGTCCTCTCACTCCCTCACTGTTAAAGGTCACTCTCACTGTTAAAGGTCACTGTCCTCTCACTCACACTGATAAAGGTCACTCTCCTCTCACTCTCACTGTTAAAGGTCACTCTACTCTCACTCTCACTGTTAAAGGTCACTCTCCTCTCACTCTCTCACTGTTAAAGGTCACTCTCATCTCACTCTCTCCCTGTTAACGGTCACTCTCCTCTCACTCTCTCACTGTTAAAGGTCACTCTCCTCTCACACTCTCACTGTTAAAGGTCACACTCCTCTCACTCTCTCACTGCTAAAGGTCACTCTCACTGTTAAATGCCACTCTCCTCTCACTCTCACTGTTAAAGGTCACTGTCCTCTCACTCCCTCACTGTTAAAGGTCACTCTCACTGTTAAAGGTCACTGTCCTCTCACTCTCACTGTTAAAGGTCACTCTCTTCTCACTCTCTCACTGTTAAAGGTCACTCTCCTCTCACTCTCTCACTGTTAAAGGTCACTCTCCTCTCACTCTCTCACTGTTAAAGGTCACTCTCCTCTCACTCTCACCTTTAAAGGTCACTCTCCTCTCACTCTCACTGTTAACGGTCACTGTCCTCTCACTCCCTCACTGTTAAAGGTCACTCTCACTGTTAAAGGTCACTGTCCTCTCACTCTCACTGTTAAAGGTCACTCTCCTCTCACTCTCACTGTTAAAGGTCACTCTCCTCTCACTTTCTCACTGTTAAAGGTCACTCTCACTGTTAAATGTCACTCTCCTCTCACTCACACTGTTAAAGGTCACTCTCCTCTCACTCTCACTGTTTAAGGTCACTCTTCTCTCACTCTCACTGTTAAAGGTCACTCTCCTCTCACTCTCTCACTGTTAAAGGTCACTCTCCTCTCACACTCTCACTGTTAAAGGTCACTCTCCTCTCACTCTCTGACTGCTAAAGGTCACACTCCTCTCACTCTCTCACTGTTAAAGGTCACTCTCCTCTCACTGTCACCTTTAAAGGTCACTCTCCTCTCACTTTCACTGTTAATTTCACTGTCCTCTCACTCCCTCACTGTTAAATGTCACTCTCACTGTTAAAGGTCACTGTCCTCTCACTCTCACTGTTAACGGTCACTCTCCTCTCACTCTCACTGTTAAAGGTCACTCTCCTCTCACTCTCTCACTGTTAACGGTCACTCTCCTCTCACTCTCTCACTGTTAAAGGTCACTCTGCTCTCACTCTCTCACTGTTGAAGTTCACTCTCCTCTCACTCTCTCACTGTTAAAGGTCACTCTCCTCTCACTCTCACTCTTAATGATCATTCTCCTCTCACTCTCTCTCTGTTAAAGGTCACTCTCACTGTTAAATGTCACTCTCCTCTCACTCTCACTGTTCAAGGTCACTGTCCTCTCACTCCCTTACTGTTCAAGGTCACTCTCACTGTTAAAGGTCACTGTCCTCTCACTCTCACTGTTAAAGGTCACTCTTCTTTCACTCTCACTGTTAATGGTCACTCTCCTCTCACTGTCTCACTGTAAAAGGTCACTCTCTCACTCTCTCACTGTGAAAAGTCACTCTCCTCTCACTCTCTCACTGTTAAAGGTCACTCTCCTCTCACTCTCACTGTTAAAGGTCACTCTCCTCTCACTCTCACTGTTAATGGTCACTGTCCTCTCACTCTCTCATTGTTAAAGGTCACTCTCCTCTCACTCTCTCACTGTTAAAGGTCACTGTCCTCTCACTCCCTCACTGTTAAAGGTCACTCTCCTCTCACTCTCACTGTTAAAGGTCACTCTCCTCTCACTCACACTGTTAAAGGGCACTCTCACTGTTAAAGGTCACTCTCCTCTCACTCTCACTGTTAAAGGGCACTCTCCTCTCACTCCCTCACTGTTAAAGGTCACTCTCACTGTTAAAGGTCACTCTCCTCTCACTCTCTCACCGTTAAAGGTCACTCTCCTCACTCTCTCACTGTGAAAGGTCACTCTCCTCTCACCCTCTCACTGTTAAAGGTCACTCTCCTCTCACTCTCTCACTGTTAAAGGTCACTCTCCTCTCACTCTCTCACTGTTAAAGGTCACTCTCCTCTCACTCTCTCACTGTTAAAGGCCAATCTCCTCTCACTCTCACTGTTAAAGGCCACTCTCCTCTCACTCTCACTGTTAAAGGCCACTGTCCCTTCACTCTCACTGTTAAAGGTCACTCTCCTCTCACTCTCTCACTGTTAAAGGTCACTCTCCTCTCACTCTCACTGTTAATGGTTACCCTCACCTCACTCTCTCACTGTTAATGGTCACTCTCCTCTCACTCTCTCTCTGTGAAAGGTCACTCTGACTGTTAAAGGTCCCTCTCCTCTCACTCTCACTGTTAAAGGTGAGTCTCCTCTCACTCTCTCACTGTTAATGGTCACTCTCCTCTCACTTTCTCACTGTGAAAGGTCACTCTCCCCTCACTCTCTCACTGTTAAAGGTTACTCTCCTCTCACTCTCACCGTTAAAGGTCACTCTTCTCTCACTCTCTCACTGTGAAAGGTCACTCTCCCCTCACTCTCTCACTGTTAAAGGTCACTCTCCTCTCACTCTCACCGTTAATGGTCACTCTCCTCTCACTCTCTCACTGTTAAAGGTCACTCTCCTCTCACTCTCTCACTGTTAAAGGTCACTCTCCTCTCACTCTCTCACTGTTAAAGGCCACTCTGCTCTCACTCTCTCACTGTTAAAGGCCACTCTCCTCTCACTCTCTCACTGTTAAAGGCCACTCTGCTCTCACTCTCTCACTGTTAAAGATCACTCTCCTCTCACTCTCTCACTGTTAAAGGTCACTCTCCTCTCAATCTCTCACTGTTAAGGGTCACTCTCCTCTCACTCTCTCACTGTTAAAGGTCACTCTCCTCTCACTCTCTCACTGTTGAAGTTCACTCTCCTCTCACTCTCTCACTGTTAAAGGTCACTCTCCTCTCACTCTCACTGTTAAAGGTCACTCTCCTCTCGCTCTCTCACTGTTAAAGGTCACTCTCCTCACTTTCTCACTGTTAAACGTCACTCTCCTCTCACTCTCTCACTGTTAAAGGTCACTCTCCTCTCACTCTCTTTCTGTCAAAGGTCACTCTCCTCTCACTCTCTCACTGTGAAAGCTCACTCTCGTCTCCCTCTCTCACTGTTAAAGGTCACTCTCCTCTCACTCTCACTGTTAAAGGTCACTGTCCTCTCACTCCCTTACTGTTAAAGGTCACTCTCACTGTTAAAGGTCACTGTCCTCTCACTCTCACTGTTAAAGGTCACTCTTCTTTCACTCTCACTGTTAATGGTCACTCTCCTCTCACTGTCTCACTGTAAAAGGTCACTCTCTCACTCTCTCACTGTGAAAAGTCACTCTCCTCTCACTCTCTCACTGTTAATGGTCACTCACCTCTCACTCTCACTGTTAAAGGTCACTCTCCTCTCACTCTCACTGTTAATGGTCACTGTCCTCTCACTCTCTCTCTGTTAAAGGTCACTCTCACTGTTAAAGGTCACTGTCCTCTCACTCTCACTGTTAAAGGTCACTCTCCTCTCACTCTCTCATTGTTAAAGGTCACTCTCCTCTCACTCCCTCACTGTTAAAGGTCACTCTCCTCTCACTCTCTCATTGTTAAAGGTCACTCTCCTCTCACTCTCACTGTTAAAGGTCACTGTCCTCTCACTCCCTCACTGTTAAAGGTCACTCTCCTCTCACTATCTCACTGTTAAATGTCACTCTCCTCTCACTCTCCCACTGTTAAAGGTCACTCTCCTCTCACACTCTCACTGTTAAAGGTCACTCTCCTCTCACTCTCTCACTGCTAAAGGTCACTCTCCTCTCACTCTCTCACTGTTAAAGGTCATTCTCATCTCACTCTCTCACAGTTAAAGGTCACTCTCCTCTCACTCTCTCACTGTTAAAGGTCAATCGCCTCTCACTCTCTCACTGTTAAAGGTCACTCTCTCACTGTTAAAGGTCACTCTCCTCTCACTCTCTCACTGTTAAAGGTCAATCGCCTCTCACTCTCTCACTGTTAAAGGTCAATCGCCTCTCACTCTCTCACTGTTAAAGATCACTCTCACTGTTAAATGTCACAGTCCTCTCACTCTCACTGTTAAAGGTCACTCTCCTCTCACACCCTCACTATTGAAGGTCACTCTCACTGTTAAAGGTCACTGTCCTCTCACTCTCACTGTTAAAGGTCACTCTCCTCTCTCTCCCTCACTGTTAAAGGTCACTCTCCTCTCACTCTCTCATTGTTAAGGGTCACTCTCCTCTCACTCTCTCATTGTTAAAGGTCACTCTCTTCTCACTCTCACTGTTAAAGGTCACTGTCCTCTCACTCCCTCACTGTTAAAGGTTACTCTCACTGTTAAAGGTCACTCTCCTCTCACTCTCACTGTTAAAGGTCACTCTCCTCTCACTCCCTCACTGTTAAAGGTTACTCTCACTGTTAAAGGTCACACTCCTCTCACACTCTCACTGTTAAAGGTCACTCTCCTCTCACTCTCACTTTTAAAGGTCACTCTCCCCTCACTCTCTCACTGTTAAAGGTCACTCTCCTCTCAGTCTCACTGTTAAAGGTCACTCTCCTCTCACTCTTACTTTTGAAGGTCACTCTCCCCTCACTCTCTCACTGTTAAAGGTCACTCTCCTCTCACTCTCACTGTTAAAGGTCACTCTCCTCTCACTCTCACTCTTAATGGTCACTCTCCTCTCACTCTCACTGTTAAAGGTCACTCTCCTCTCACTCTCTCACTGTTAAAGGTCACTCTCCTCTCACTCTCTCTCTGTTAACGTTCACTCTCACTGTTAAATGTCACTCTCCTCTCACTCTCACTGTTAAAGACCACTCTCCTCTCACTCTCACTGTTATAGGTCACTCTCCTCTCACTCTCTCACTGTTAAAGGTCACTCTCCTCTCACACTCTCACTGATAAAGGTCACTCTCCTCTCACTCTCTCACTGCTAAAGGTCACTCTCCTCTCACTCTCACTCTTAATAGCCACCCTCCTCTCACTCTCACTGTTAAAGGTCACTCTCCTCTCACTCTCTCACTGTTAACGGTCACTCTCCTCTCACTCTCTCACTGTTAAAGGTCACTCTCCTCTCACTCTCTCTCTATTAAAGGTCACTCTCACTGTTAAATGTCACTCTCCTC
Organism: Cetorhinus maximus; assembly: GCF_964194155.1. Taxonomy (NCBI): domain Eukaryota; kingdom Metazoa; phylum Chordata; class Chondrichthyes; order Lamniformes; family Cetorhinidae; genus Cetorhinus; species Cetorhinus maximus. The sequence goes on from NC_135884.1 coordinate 156,635,387, forward strand.
TCACTCTCACTCTTAATAGTCACCCTCCTCTCACTCTCACTGTTAAAGGTCACTCTCCTCTCACTCTCTCACTGTTAACGGTCACTCTCCTCTCACTCTCTCACTGTTAAAGGTCACTCTCCTCTCACTCTCTCTCTATTAAAGGTCACTCTCACTGTTAAATGTCACTCTCCTCTCACTCTCACTGTTAAAGGTCACTGTTCTCACTCTCACTGTTAGAGGTCACTCTCCTCTCACTCCCTCACTGTTAAAGGTCATTCTCCTCTCACTCTCACTGTTAAAGGTCACTCTCCTCTCACCCCCTCACTGTTAAAGGTTACTCTCACTGTTAAAGGTCACACTCCTCTCACTCTCTCACTGTTAAAGGTCACTCTCCTCTCACTCTCACTTTTAAAGGTCACTCTCCCCTCCCTCTCTCACTGTTAAAGGTCACTCTCCTCTCAGTCTCACTGTTAAAGGTCACTCTCCTCTCACTCTCACTTTTAAAGGTCACTCTCATCTCACTCTCACTGTTAAAGGTCACTCTCCTCTCACTCTCTCACTGTTGAAAGTCACTCTCCTCTCACTCTCTCACTGTTGAAGGTCACTCTCCTCTCACTCTCTCACTGTTAAAGGTCAATCGCCTCTCACTCTCTCACTGTTAAAGGTCACTCTCTCACTGTTAAAGGTCACTCTCCTCTCACTCTCTCACTGTTAAAGGTCAATCGCCTCTCACTCTCTCACTGTTAAAGGTCAATCGCCTCTCACTCTCTCACTGTTAAAGATCACTCTCACTGTTAAATGTCACAGTCCTCTCACTCTCACTGTTAAAGGTCACTCTCCTCTCACACCCTCACTATTGAAGGTCACTCTCACTGTTAAAGGTCACTGTCCTCTCACTCTCACTGTTAAAGGTCACTCTCCTCTCTCTCCCTCACTGTTAAAGGTCACTCTCCTCTCACTCTCTCATTGTTAAGGGTCACTCTCCTCTCACTCTCTCATTGTTAAAGGTCACTCTCTTCTCACTCTCACTGTTAAAGGTCACTGTCCTCTCACTCCCTCACTGTTAAAGGTTACTCTCACTGTTAAAGGTCACTCTCCTCTCACTCTCACTGTTAAAGGTCACTCTCCTCTCACTCCCTCACTGTTAAAGGTTACTCTCACTGTTAAAGGTCACACTCCTCTCACACTCTCACTGTTAAAGGTCACTCTCCTCTCACTCTCACTTTTAAAGGTCACTCTCCCCTCACTCTCTCACTGTTAAAGGTCACTCTCCTCTCAGTCTCACTGTTAAAGGTCACTCTCCTCTCACTCTTACTTTTGAAGGTCACTCTCCCCTCACTCTCTCACTGTTAAAGGTCACTCTCCTCTCACTCTCACTGTTAAAGGTCACTCTCCTCTCACTCTCACTCTTAATGGTCACTCTCCTCTCACTCTCACTGTTAAAGGTCACTCTCCTCTCACTCTCTCACTGTTAAAGGTCACTCTCCTCTCACTCTCTCTCTGTTAACGTTCACTCTCACTGTTAAATGTCACTCTCCTCTCACTCTCACTGTTAAAGACCACTGTCCTCTCACTCTCACTGTTATAGGTCACTCTCCTCTCACTCTCTCACTGTTAAAGGTCACTCTCCTCTCACACTCTCACTGATAAAGGTCACTCTCCTCTCACTCTCTCACTGCTAAAGGTCACTCTCCTCTCACTCTCACTCTTAATAGCCACCCTCCTCTCACTCTCACTGTTAAAGGTCACTCTCCTCTCACTCTCTCACTGTTAACGGTCACTCTCCTCTCACTCTCTCACTGTTAAAGGTCACTCTCCTCTCACTCTCTCTCTATTAAAGGTCACTCTCACTGTTAAATGTCACTCTCCTCTCACTCTCACTCTTAATAGTCACCCTCCTCTCACTCTCACTGTTAAAGGTCACTCTCCTCTCACTCTCTCACTGTTAACGGTCACTCTCCTCTCACTCTCTCACTGTTAAAGGTCACTCTCCTCTCACTCTCTCTCTATTAAAGGTCACTCTCACTGTTAAATGTCACTCTCCTCTCACTCTCACTGTTAAAGGTCACTGTTCTCACTCTCACTGTTAGAGGTCACTCTCCTCTCACTCCCTCACTGTTAAAGGTCATTCTCCTCTCACTCTCACTGTTAAAGGTCACTCTCCTCTCACCCCCTCACTGTTAAAGGTTACTCTCACTGTTAAAGGTCACACTCCTCTCACTCTCTCACTGTTAAAGGTCACTCTCCTCTCACTCTCACTTTTAAAGGTCACTCTCCCCTCCCTCTCTCACTGTTAAAGGTCACTCTCCTCTCAGTCTCACTGTTAAAGGTCACTCTCCTCTCACTCTCACTTTTAAAGGTCACTCTCATCTCACTCTCACTGTTAAAGGTCACTCTCCTCTCACTCTCTCACTGTTGAAAGTCACTCTCCTCTCACTCTCTCACTGTTGAAGGTCACTCTCCTCTCACTCTCTCACTGTTAAAGGTCACTCTCCTCTCACTCTCTCACTGTTGAAGGTCACTCTCCTCTCACTCTCTCACTGTTAAAGGTCACTCTCCTCTCACTCTCTCACTGTTAAAGTTCACTCTCCTCTCACTCTCTCACTGTTGAAGGTCACTCTCCTCTCACTCTCTCACTGTTAAAGGTCACTCTGCTCTCACTCTCTCACTGTTGAAGGTCACACTCCGCTCATTCTCTGACTGTTAAAGGTCACTCTCCTCTCAATCTCTCACTGTTAAAGGTCACTCTCCTCTCACTCTCTCACTGTTAAAGGTCACTCTCCTCTCACTCTCACCTTTAAAGGTCACTCTCCTCTCACTCTCACTGTTAACGGTCACTGTCCTCTCACTCCCTCACTGTTAAAGGTCACTCTCACTGTTAAAGGTCACTGTCCTCTCACTCTCACTGTTAACGGTCACTCTCCTCTCACTCTGTCACTGTTAAAGGTCACTCTCCTCTCACTCTCTCACTGTTAAAGGTCACTCTCACTGTTAAATGTCACTCTCCTCTCACTCACACTGTTAAAGGTCACTCTCCTCTCACTCTCACTGTTTAAGGTCACTCTTCTCTCACTCTCACTGTTAAAGGTCACTCTCCTCTCACTCTCTCACTGTTAAAGGTCACTCTCCTCTCACACTCTCACTGTTAAAGGTCACTCTCCTCTCACTCTCTGACTGCTAAAGGTCACACTCCTCTCACTCTCTCACTGTTAAAGGTCACTCTCCTCTCACTGTCACCTTTAAAGGTCACTCTCCTCTCACTTTCACTGTTAATTTCAATGTCCTCTCACTCCCTCACTGTTAAATGTCGCTCTCACTGTTAAAGGTCACTGTCCTCTCACTCTCACTGTTAAAGGTCACTCTCCTCTCACTCTCACTGTTAAAGGTCACTCTCCTCTCACTCTCTCACTGTTAACGGTCACTCTCCTCTCACTCTCTCACTGTTAAAGGTCACTCTCTCTCACTCTCACTGTTAAAGGTCACTCGCCTCTCACTCTCTCACTGTTAAAGGTCACTCTCCTCTCACACTCTCACTGTTAAAGGTCACTCTCCTCTCACTCTCTCACTGCTAAAGGTCACTCTCCTCTCACTCTCACTCTTAATAGTCACCCTCCTCTCAGTCTCACTGTTAAAGGTCACTCTCCTCTCACTCTCTCACTGTTAACGGTCACTCTCCTCTCACTCTCTCTCTGTTAAAGGTCACTCTACTCTCACTCTCTCTCTATTAAAGGTCACTCTCACTGTTAAATGTCACTCTCCTCTCACTCTCACTGTTAAAGGTCACTGTCTCTCACTCTCACTGTTAAAGGTCACTCTCCTCTCACTCCCTCACTGTTAAAGGTCACTCTATTCTCACTCTCACTGTTAAAGGTCACTCTCCTCTCACTCCCTCACTGTTAAAGGTTACTCTCACTGTTAAAGGTCACACTCCTCTCACTCTCTCACTGTTAAAGGTCACTCTCCTCTCACTCTCACTTTTAAATTTCACTCTCCCCTCCCTCTCTCACTGTTAAAGGTCACTCTCCTCTCAGTCTCACTGTTAAATGTCACTCTCCTCTCATTCTTCCTTTTAAAGGTCACTCTCCCCTCACTCTCTCACTGTTAAAGGTCACTCTCCTCTCACTCTCACTTTTAAAGGTCACTCTCATCTCACTCTCACTGTTAAAGGTCACTCTCCTCTCACTCTCTCACTGTTAAAGGTCACTCTCCTCTCACTCTCACTGTTAAAGGTCACGCTCCTCTCACTCTCTCACTGTTAAAGGTCACTCTCTTCTCACTCTCTCAATGTTAAAGGTCACTCTCCTCTCACTCTCTCACTGTTAATGGTCACTCTCCTCTCACTCTCTCACTGTTAAAGGTCACTCTCCTCTCACTCTCTCTCTGTTAATGGTCACTCTCACTGTTAAATGTCACTCGCCTCTCACTCTCACTGTTAAAGGTCACTCTCCTCTCACTCCCTCACTGTTAAAGGTCACTCTCACTGTTAAAGGTCACTGTCCTCTCACACTCTCACTGTTAAAGGTCACTCCTCTCACTCTCTCACTGCTAAAGATCACTCTCCTCTCACTCTCACTGTTAAAGGTCACTCTCCTCTCACTCTCACTGTTTAAGGTCACTCTCCTCTCACTCACTCTCTATTAAAGGTCACTCTCACTGTTAAATGTCATTCTCCTCTCACTCTCACTGTTAAAGATCACTGTCTCTCACTCTCACTGTTAAAGGTCACTCTCCTCTCACTCCCTCAATGTTAAAGGTCACTCTCCTCTCACTCTCACTGTTAAAGGTCACTCTCCTCTCACTCCCTCACTGTTAAAGGTTACTCTCACTGTTAAAGATCACACTCCTCTCACTCTCTCACTGTTAAAGGTCACTCTCCTCTCATTCTTACTTTTAAAGGTCACTCTCCCCTCACTCTCTCACTGTTAAAGGCCACTCTCCTCTCACTCTCACTTTTAAAGGTCACTCTCATCGCACTCTGTTAAAGGTCACTGTCCTCTCACTCTCACTGTTAAAGGTCACTCTCCTCTCACTCTCTCACTGTGAAAGGTCACTCTCCTCTCACTCCCTCACTGTGAAAGGTCACTCTCCTCTCACTCTCCTCTCACAATCTCACTGTGAAAGGTCACTCTCACTGTTAAAGGTCACTCTCCTCTCACTCTCTCACTGTTAAAGGTCACTCTCCTCTCACTCTCTCACTGTGAAAGGTCACTCTCCTCTCACTCTCTCACTGTTAAAGGTCACTCTCCTCTTACTCTCTCACTGTTAAAGGTCACTCTCCTCTCACTCTCTCACTGTTAAAGGTCACTCTCCTCTCACTCTCTCACTGTTAAAGGCCACTCTCCTCTCACTCTCACTGTTAAAGGCCATTCTCCTCTCACTCTCACTGTTAAAGGCCACTCTCCTCTCACTCTCACTGTTAAAGGTCACTCTCCTCTCACTCTCTCACTGTTAAAGGTCACTCTCCTCTCACTCTCTCACTGTTAAAGGTCACTCTCCTCTCCCTCTCACTTTTAAAGGTCACTCTCATCTCACTCTCACTGTTAAAGGTCACTGTTCTCACTCTCACTGTTAAAGGTCACTCTCCTCTCACTCTCTCACTGTGAAAGGTCACTCTCCTCTCACTCTCACTCTTAAAGGTCACTCTCCTCTCACTCCCTCACTGTTACAGGTCACTTTCCTCTCACTCTCTCATTGTTAAAGGTCACTCTCCTCTCACTCTCTCACTGTTAAAGGTCACTCTCCTCTCACTCTCTCATTGTTAAAGGTCACTCTCCTCTCACTCTCTCACTGTTAAAGGTCACTCTCCTCTCACTGTTAAAGGTCACTCTCCTCTCACTCTCTCACTGTTAAAGGTCACTCTCCTCTCACTCACACTGTTAAAGGTCACTCCCCTCTCACTCTCTCACTGTTAAAGGTCACTCTACTCTGACTCTCACTGTTAAAGTTCACTCTCCTCTCACTCTCTCACTGTTACAGGTCACTCTCCTCTCACTCTCACTGTTAAATGTCACTCTCCTCTCGCTCTCTCACTGTTAACGGTCATTCTCCTCTCACTCTCACTTTTCAAGGTCGCTCTCTCTCACTCTTACTGTTAATGGTCACTGACCTCTCCCTCTCTCACTGTTAAAGGTCACTCTCCTCACTTTCTCACTGTTAAAGGTCACTCTGCTCTCACTCTCTCACTGTTAAAGGTCACTCTTCTCACACTCTCTCACTGTTAAAGGTCACTCTCCTCTCACTCTCTCACTGTTAAAGGTCACTCTCCTCTCACTCTCTCACTGTTAAAGGTCACTCTCCTCTCACTCTCTCACTGTTAAAGGCCACTCTCCTCTCACTCTCACTGTTAAAGGCCACTCTCCTCTCACTCTCACTGTTAAAGGTCACTCTCCTCTCACTCTCTCTCTGTTAAAGGTCACTCTCCTCTCACTCTCTCACTGTTAAAGGTCTCTCTCCTCTCACTCTCACTTTTAATCGTCACTCTCATCTCACTCTCACTGTTAAAGGTCACTGTCCTCTCACTCTCACTGTTAAAGGTCACTCTCCTCTCACTTTCTCACTGTGAAAGGTCACTCTCCCCTCACTCTCTCACTGTTAATGGTCACTCTCCCCTCACTCTCTCACTGTTAAAGGTCACTCTCCTCTCACTCTCACCGTTAAAGGTCACTCTCCTCTCACTCTCTCACTGTTAAAGGTCACTCTCCTCTCACTCTCACCGTTAATGGTCACTCTCCTCTCACTCACTCACTGTTAAAGGTCACTCTCCTCTCACTCTATCACTGTTAAAGGTCACTCTCTTCTCACTCTCTCACTGTTAAAGGCCACTCTGCTCTCACTCTCTCTCTCTTAAAGGTCACTCTCCTCTCACTCTCTCACAGTTAAAGGCCACTCTGCTCTTACTCTCTCACTGTTAAAGGTCACTCTCCTCTCACTCTCTCACTGTTAAAGGTCACTCTCCTCTCACTCTCTCACTGTTAAATGTCACTCTCTTCTCACTCTCTCACTGTTAAAGGTCACTCTCCTCTCACTCTCTCACTGTTGAAGTTCACTCTCCTCTCACTCTCTCACTGTTAAAGGTCACTCTCCTCTCACTCTCACTCTTAATGATCATTCTCCTCTCACTCTCTCTCTGTTAAAGGTCACTCTCACTGTTAAATGTCACTCTCCTCTCACTCTCACTGTTCAAGGTCACTGTCCTCTCACTCCCTTACTGTTAAAGGTCACTCTCACTGTTAAAGGTCACTGTCCTCTCACTCTCACTGTTAAAGGTCACTCTTCTTTCACTCTCACTGTTAATGGTCACTCTCCTCTCACTGTCTCACTGTAAAAGGTCACTCTCTCACTCTCTCACTGTGAAAAGTCACTCTCCTCTCACTCTCTCACTGTTAAAGGTCACTCTCCTCTCACTCTCACTGTTAAAGGTCACTCTCCTCTCACTCTCACTGTTAATGGTCACTGTCCTCTCACTCTCTCTCTGTTAAAGGTCACTCTCACTGTTAAAGGTCACTGTCCTCTCACTCTCACTGTTAAAGGTCACTCTCCTCTCACTCTCTCATTGTTAAAGGTCACTCTCCTCTCACTCCCTCACTGTTAAAGGTCACTCTCCTCTCACTCTCTCATTGTTAAAGGTCACTCTCCTCTCACTCTCACTGTTAAAGGTCACTGTCCTCTCACTCCCTCACTGTTAAAGGTCACTCTCCTCTCACTCTCACTGTTAAAGGTCACTCTCCTCTCACTCACACTGTTAAAGGGCACTCTCACTGTTAAAGGTCACTCTCCTCTCACTGTCACTGTTAAAGGGCACTCTCCTCTCACTCTCACTGTTAAAGGGCACTCTCCTCTCACTCTCACTGTTAAAGGGCACTCTCCTCTCACTCCCTCACTGTTAAAGGTCACTCTCACTGTTAAAGGTCACTCTCCTCTCACTCTCTCACCGTTAAAGGTCACTCTCCTCACTCTCTCACTGTGAAAGGTCACTCTCCTCTCACCCTCTCACTGTTAAAGGTCACTCTCCTCTCACTCTCTCACTGTTAAAGGTCACTCTCCTCTCACTCTCTCACTGTTAAAGGTCACTCTCCTCTCACTCTCTCACTGTTAAAGGCCAATCTCCTCTCACTCTCACTGTTATAGGCCACTCTCCTCTCACTCTCACTGTTAAAGGCCACTGTCCCTTCACTCTCACTGTTAAAGGTCACTCTCCTCTCACTCTCTTACTGTTAAAGGTCACTCTCCTCTCACTCTCACTGTTAATGGTTACCCTCACCTCACTCTCTCACTGTTAATGGTCACTCTCCTCTCACTCTCTCTCTGTGAAAGGTCACCCTGACTGTTAAAGGTCCCTCTCCTCTCACTTTCACTGTTAAAGGTGAGTCTCCTCTCACTCTCTCACTGTTAAAGGTCACTCTCCTCTCACTTTCTCACTGTGAAAGGTCACTCTCCCCTCACTCTCTCACTGTTAAAGGTTACTCTCCTCTCACTCTCACCGTTAAAGGTCACTCTTCTCTCACTCTCTCACTGTGAAAGGTCACTCTCCCCTCACTCTCTCACTGTTAAAGGTCACTCTCCTCTCACTCTCACCGTTAATGGTCACTCTCCTCTCACTCTCTCACTGTTAAAGGTCACTCTCCTCTCACTCTATCACTGTTAAAGGTCACTCTCCTCTCACTCTCTCACTGTTAAAGGCCACTCTGCTCTCACTCTCTCTCTCTTAAAGGTCACTCTCCTCTCACTCTCTCACTGTTAAAGGCCACTCTGCTCTCACTCTCTCACTGTTAAAGATCACTCTCCTCTCACTCTCTCACTGTTAAAGGTCACTCTCCTCTCAATCTCTCACTGTTAAAGGTCACTCTCCTCTCACTCTCTCACTGTTAAAGGTCACTCTCCTCTCACTCTCTCACTGTTGAAGTTCACTCTCCTCTCACTCTCTCACTGTTAAAGGTCACTCTCCTCTCACTCTCACTGTTAAAGGTCACTCTGCTCTCGCTCTCTCACTGTTAAAGGTCACTCTCCTCACTTTCTCACTGTTAAACGTCACTCTCCTCTCACTCTCTCACTGTTAAAGGTCACTCTCCTCTCACTCTCTTTCTGTTAAAGGTCACTCTCCTCTCACTCTCTCACTGTGAAAGCTCACTCTCGTCTCCCTCTCTCACTGTTAAAGGTCACTCTCCTCTCACTCTCACTGTTAAAGGTCACTGTCCTCTCACTCCCTTACTGTTAAAGGTCACTCTCACTGTTAAAGGTCACTGTCCTCTCACTCTCACTGTTAAAGGTCACTCTTCTTTCACTCTCACTGTTAATGGTCACTCTCCTCTCACTGTCTCACTGTAAAAGGTCACTCTCTCACTCTCTCACTGTGAAAAGTCACTCTCCTCTCACTCTCTCACTGTTAATGGTCACTCTCCTCTCACTCTCACTGTTAAAGGTCACTCTCCTCTCACTCTCACTGTTAATGGTCACTGTCCTCTCACTCTCTCTCTGTTAAAGGTCACTCTCACTGTTAAAGGTCACTGTCCTCTCACTCTCACTGTTAAAGGTCACTCTCCTCTCACTCTCTCATTGTTAAAGGTCACTCTCCTCTCACTCCCTCACTGTTAAAGGTCACTCTCCTCTCACTCTCTCATTGTTAAAGGTCACTCTCCTCTCACTCTCACTGTTAAAGGTCACTGTCCTCTCACTCCCTCACTGTTAAAGGTCACTCTCCTCTCACTATCTCACTGTTAAATGTCACTCTCCTCTCACTCTCCCACTGTTAAAGGTCACTCTCCTCTCACACTCTCACTGTTAAAGGTCACTCTCCTCTCACTCTCTCACTGCTAAAGGTCACTCTCCTCTCACTCTCTCACTGTTAAAGGTCACTCTCATCTCACTCTCTCATCGTTAAAGGTCACTCTCCTCTCACTCTCTCACTGTTAAAGGTCAATCGCCTCTCACTCTCTCACTGTTAAAGGTCACTCTCTCACTGTTAAAGGTCACTCTCCTCTCACTCTCTCACTGTTAAAGGTCAATCGCCTCTCACTCTCTCACTGTTAAAGGTCAATCGCCTCTCACTCTCTCACTGTTAAAGATCACTCTCACTGTTAAATGTCACAGTCCTCTCACTCTCACTGTTAAAGGTCACTCTCCTCTCACTCCCTCACTATTAAAGGTCACTCTCACTGTTAAAGGTCACTGTCCTCTCACTCTCACTGTTAAAGGTCACTCTCCTCTCTCTCCCTCACTGTTAAAGGTCACTCTCCTCTCACTCTCTCATTGTTAAGGGTCACTCTCCTCTCACTCTCTCACTGTTAAAGGTCACTCTCCTCTCACTTTCTCACTGTGAAAGGTCACTCTCCCCTCACTCTCTCACTGTTAAAGGTCACTCTTCTCTCATTCTCTCACTGTAAAAGGTCTCTCTCCCCTCACTCTCTCACTGTTAAAGGTCACTCTCCTCTCACTCTCACCGTTAATGGTCACTCTCCTCTCACTCTCTCACTGTTAAAGGTCACTCTCCTCTCATTCTCTCACTGTAAAAGGTCACTCTCCCCTCACTCTCTCACTGTTAAAGGTCCGTCTCCTCTCACTCTCACTGTTAACGGTCACTCTCCTCTCACTCTCTCACTTTTTAAGGTCACTCTCCTCTCACTCTCTCGCTGTTAAAGGTCACTCTCCTCTCACTCCCTCACTGTTAAAGGCCACTCTCCTCTCACTCTCTCACTGTTAAAGGTCACTCTTCTCTCACTCTCTCACTGTTAAAGGTCACTCTCCTCACACTCTCTCACTGTTAAAGGTCACTCTCCTCTCACTCTCTCACTGTTAAAGGTCACTCTCCTCTCACTCTCTCACTGTTAAAGGTCACTCTCCTCTCACTCTCTCACTGTTAAAGGTCACTCTCCTCTCACTCTCTCATTGTTAAAGGTCACTCTCCTCTCACTCCCTCACTGTTAAAGGTCACTCTCCTCTCACTCTCTCATTGTTAAAGGTCACTCTCCTCTCACTCTCACTGTTAAAGGTCACTGTCCTCTCACTCCCTCACTGTTAAAGGTCACTCTCCTCTCACTCTCACTGTTAAAGGTCACTCTCCTCTCACTCACACTGTTAAAGGGCACTCTCACTGTTAAAGGTCACTCTCCTCTCACTGTCACTGTTAAAGGGCACTCTCCTCTCACTCTCACTGTTAAAGGGCACTCTCCTCTCACTCTCACTGTTAAAGGGCACTCTCCTCTCACTCCCTCACTGTTAAAGGTCACTCTCACTGTTAAAGGTCACTCTCCTCTCACTCTCTCACCGTTAAAGGTCACTCTCCTCACTCTCTCACTGTGAAAGGTCACTCTCCTCTCACCCTCTCACTGTTAAAGGTCACTCTCCTCTCACTCTCTCACTGTTAAAGGTCACTCTCCTCTCACTCTCTCACTGTTAAAGGTCACTCTCCTCTCACTCTCTCACTGTTAAAGGCCAATCTCCTCTCACTCTCACTGTTATAGGCCACTCTCCTCTCACTCTCACTGTTAAAGGCCACTGTCCCTTCACTCTCACTGTTAAAGGTCACTCTCCTCTCACTCTCTTACTGTTAAAGGTCACTCTCCTCTCACTCTCACTGTTAATGGTTACCCTCACCTCACTCTCTCACTGTTAATGGTCACTCTCCTCTCACTCTCTCTCTGTGAAAGGTCACTCTGACTGTTAAAGGTCCCTCTCCTCTCACTTTCACTGTTAAAGGTGAGTCTCCTCTCACTCTCTCACTGTTAAAGGTCACTCTCCTCTCACTTTCTCACTGTGAAAGGTCACTCTCCCCTCACTCTCTCACTGTTAAAGGTTACTCTCCTCTCACTCTCACCGTTAAAGGTCACTCTTCTCTCACTCTCTCACTGTGAAAGGTCACTCTCCCCTCACTCTCTCACTGTTAAAGGTCACTCTCCTCTCACTCTCACCGTTAATGGTCACTCTCCTCTCACTCTCTCACTGTTAAAGGTCACTCTCCTCTCACTCTATCACTGTTAAAGGTCACTCTCCTCTCACTCTCTCACTGTTAAAGGCCACTCTGCTCTCACTCTCTCTCTCTTAAAGGTCACTCTCCTCTCACTCTCTCACTGTTAAAGGCCACTCTGCTCTCACTCTCTCACTGTTAAAGATCACTCTCCTCTCACTCTCTCACTGTTAAAGGTCACTCTCCTCTCAATCTCTCACTGTTAAAGGTCACTCTCCTCTCACTCTCTCACTGTTAAAGGTCACTCTCCTCTCACTCTCTCACTGTTGAAGTTCACTCTCCTCTCACTCTCTCACTGTTAAAGGTCACTCTCCTCTCACTCTCACTGTTAAAGGTCACTCTGCTCTCGCTCTCTCACTGTTAAAGGTCACTCTCCTCACTTTCTCACTGTTAAACGTCACTCTCCTCTCACTCTCTCACTGTTAAAGGTCACTCTCCTCTCACTCTCTTTCTGTTAAAGGTCACTCTCCTCTCACTCTCTCACTGTGAAAGCTCACTCTCGTCTCCCTCTCTCACTGTTAAAGGTCACTCTCCTCTCACTCTCACTGTTAAAGGTCACTGTCCTCTCACTCCCTTACTGTTAAAGGTCACTCTCACTGTTAAAGGTCACTGTCCTCTCACTCTCACTGTTAAAGGTCACTCTTCTTTCACTCTCACTGTTAATGGTCACTCTCCTCTCACTGTCTCACTGTAAAAGGTCACTCTCTCACTCTCTCACTGTGAAAAGTCACTCTCCTCTCACTCTCTCACTGTTAATGGTCACTCTCCTCTCACTCTCACTGTTAAAGGTCACTCTCCTCTCACTCTCACTGTTAATGGTCACTGTCCTCTCACTCTCTCTCTGTTAAAGGTCACTCTCACTGTTAAAGGTCACTGTCCTCTCACTCTCACTGTTAAAGGTCACTCTCCTCTCACTCTCTCATTGTTAAAGGTCACTCTCCTCTCACTCCCTCACTGTTAAAGGTCACTCTCCTCTCACTCTCTCATTGTTAAAGGTCACTCTCCTCTCACTCTCACTGTTAAAGGTCACTGTCCTCTCACTCCCTCACTGTTAAAGGTCACTCTCCTCTCACTATCTCACTGTTAAATGTCACTCTCCTCTCACTCTCCCACTGTTAAAGGTCACTCTCCTCTCACACTCTCACTGTTAAAGGTCACTCTCCTCTCACTCTCTCACTGCTAAAGGTCACTCTCCTCTCACTCTCTCACTGTTAAAGGTCACTCTCATCTCACTCTCTCATCGTTAAAGGTCACTCTCCTCTCACTCTCTCACTGTTAAAGGTCAATCGCCTCTCACTCTCTCACTGTTAAAGGTCACTCTCTCACTGTTAAAGGTCACTCTCCTCTCACTCTCTCACTGTTAAAGGTCAATCGCCTCTCACTCTCTCACTGTTAAAGGTCAATCGCCTCTCACTCTCTCACTGTTAAAGATCACTCTCACTGTTAAATGTCACAGTCCTCTCACTCTCACTGTTAAAGGTCACTCTCCTCTCACTCCCTCACTATTAAAGGTCACTCTCACTGTTAAAGGTCACTGTCCTCTCACTCTCACTGTTAAAGGTCACTCTCCTCTCTCTCCCTCACTGTTAAAGGTCACTCTCCTCTCACTCTCTCATTGTTAAGGGTCACTCTCCTCTCACTCTCTCACTGTTAAAGGTCACTCTCCTCTCACTTTCTCACTGTGAAAGGTCACTCTCCCCTCACTCTCTCACTGTTAAAGGTCACTCTTCTCTCATTCTCTCACTGTAAAAGGTCTCTCTCCCCTCACTCTCTCACTGTTAAAGGTCACTCTCCTCTCACTCTCACCGTTAATGGTCACTCTCCTCTCACTCTCTCACTGTTAAAGGTCACTCTCCTCTCATTCTCTCACTGTAAAAGGTCACTCTCCCCTCACTCTCTCACTGTTAAAGGTCCGTCTCCTCTCACTCTCACTGTTAACGGTCACTCTCCTCTCACTCTCTCACTTTTTAAGGTCACTCTCCTCTCACTCTCTCGCTGTTAAAGGTCACTCTCCTCTCACTCCCTCACTGTTAAAGGCCACTCTCCTCTCACTCTCTCACTGTTAAAGGTCACTCTTCTCTCACTCTCTCACTGTTAAAGGTCACTCTCCTCACACTCTCTCACTGTTAAAGGTCACTCTCCTCTCACTCTCTCACTGTTAAAGGTCACTCTCCTCTCACTCTCTCACTGTTAAAGGTCACTCTCCTCTCACTCTCTCACTGTTAAAGGTCACTCTCCTCTCACTCTCTCACTGTTAAAGGTCACTCTCCTCTCACTCTCACTTTTAAAGGTCACTCTCTTCTCACTCTCACTGTTAAAGGTCACTGTCCTCTCACTCTCACTGTTAAAGGTCACTCTCCTCTCACTTTCTCACTGTTAAAGGTCACTCTCCCCTCACTCTCTCACTGTTAAAGGTCACTCTCCCCTCACTCTCTCACTGTTAAAGGTCACTCTCCTCTCACTCTCACCGTTAAAGGTCACTCTCCTCTCACTCTCTCTCTGTTAAAGGTCACTCTCCTCTCACTTTCTCACTGTTAAAGGTCACTCTCCTCTCGCTCTCTCACTGTTAAAAGTCACTCTCCTCTCACTCTCTCACTGTTAAAGGTCACCCTCCTCTCACTCTCACTGTTAAAGGTCACTCTCCTCACTCTCTCACTGTTAAAGGTCACTGTCCTCGCACTCTCACTTTTAAAGGTCACTCTCCTCTCGCTCTCTCACTGTTGAAGTTCACTCTCCTCTCACTCTCTCACTGTTAAAGGTCACTCTCCTCTCACTCTCTGTTAAAGGTCACTCTCCTCTCACTCTCTCACTGTTAAAGTTCACTCTCCTCTCACTCTCTCACTGTTAAAGGTCACTCTCCTCTCACTCTCTCACTGTTAAAGGTCACTCTCCTCTCACTCTCTCACTGTTAAAGGTCACTCTCCTCTCACTTTCTCACTGTTAAAGGTCACTCTCCTCTCACTCTCTCACTGTTAAAGGTCACTCTCCTCACTCTCTCACTGTTAAAGGTCACTCTCCTCTCACTCTCACTGTTAAAGGTCACTCTCCTCTCACTCTCTCACTGTTAAAGGTCACTCTCCTCTCACTCTCTCACTGTTAAAGGTCACTCTCCTCTCACTCTCTCACTGTTAAAGGTCACTCTCCTCACTCTCTCACTGTTAAAGGTCACTCTCCTCTCACTCTCTCACTGTTAAAGGTCACTCTTCTCTCACTCTCTCACTGTTAAAGGTCACTCTCCTAGCACTCTCACTGTTAAAGGTCACTCTCCTCTCACTCTCTCACTGTTAAAGGTCACTCTCCTCTCACTCCCTCACTGTTAAAGGTCACTCTCCTCTCACCCCCTCACTTTTAAAGGCCGCTCTCCTCTCACTCCCTCACTGTTAAAGGCCCCGCTGCTTCACTCTCATTCTCTCATTATAAATGGCCCTGCTGTTTTTCACAAGATGAGGAGAAATTCATTATCCTTGAAATTCTCTTCCACAGAGATCAGTGGAAGCTGGGTCATTGAATATATTGAAGGCCGAGGTAGACAGATCAAGGGTTATGGTGAACAGGCAAGAAAGTGCAGTTGAGGTCATGAACATATCAGCCATGATCTCATTGAATGATGGATCAGGCTCAAGAGACCACGTGGCCTCGTTCTGCTCCTATTTATGTCCACCCCAGCCCCACCCACCCTCCCCCACCCGGCCAAATTGCTGTGCGTGCTGCCCCAGGTGTTAGATTGGGGACGATTCATCCACACAGTCCACTGCTGACAGTCATTGGGAACACATTCAACTCCATCCCTTTTTCTCTGTGTTGCCTTGACAGCTGCTGGCCACCAAAGTGAATGTTGGCCTCTCCCTGGCAGAGCAGAGCCTCCTGTCTGTCCTGGGCAATCCCTACACGATCATCCCTGACGTTCTCCTCACACTGATGCAGCGAATCCGACAACAGCAGAGTCAGGATCTGAGCGGTGAGTTCAACAATGGTTTTGCCTTTTGCTGTATCCTGTCTTGGCTCTCAGGAGTTCAGGAGGGTGTGATGTGCTCTTACTGGGTTAATAAACTCTCTCGATCATTATTTCAAATCCCACCGTGGCCAGTCTGAGAATTCGTGCTTAGTTTAAAAAGTCTGGAAATAAAAATCTGGTCTCTGTAAAGGTGACTGAAACCCACTGGTTCACTAAAGCCCTTTAGGGAAGGAAACCTGCCATCATTACCAGCTCTGGGCCTGTATGTGACTCCAGTCCTACATCAATGTGGTTGTCTCTTAAATGTCCACTCACTGAAGTGACCTAACAAGGCCCTTAGTTGCATCCATACCTCCAGACATACTCGTGGAGCACTCTTCACGCTAGCCCAGACACATGGAACTGGCTTCCCTGCCAATGCATTTGAAGGCAGGCAGAGTACATAAAACCCACTGGGTGCCATGCCTGCCACCTATCCCCACTGCAGTTAAGGGAGACTGACCACTCTTGGATCTATTGAGCCTCAGAGCCTCATCCTCTCATTTTTCTCTGCCATCTCCCTATTCCCCATTATGAATCCTCCTGACCCTGCCTGCAATGTCTTACTCAAACAATTCCGTTTTATACACCTATAGAAGCTTTTACAGTCCATTTTGATGTTTTTTGCTAGTTTACATTCAAATTCAATTCTCCCTTTATCAATTTCTTGGTCCTCATTTGCTGTGTTCTAAAATCCTCCCGATCCTCAGGTTTGTTACCAATTCTGGCAATTTATAAGCCTTTTCTTTTAATCTTATACAATCCTTAACTTTCTCTGTTAACCACAGTTGACTGACTTTTCCATTTGGGTTTTTGTGCCTTGAAGGAATGTATAATCACTGTAAACTATGTAATAATTCTTTAAAGACTATCCATTGCCTCTGTATGGTCATACATTGTAATGTATTTTCCCAATCCACCTCAGTCAATTTGTCCCTCATACCTTCAGAATTTCCTTTGTTCAAATTTTACACCCTGGCTTCAGATTGAACTACCTCACTTTCTAACATAAAGTAAAATTCTATCATATTATGGTCACTCATCCCTAAGGTTCTCTTACAACAAGATTATTAATTAGCCCTTTCTCATTACATAATATTAGATCTAAAATAACCTGTTCTCTAGTCAGTTCCTCAACATACTGTTCTAGAAAACCATCCCTAACGCACACATCCTCCACAGCATTAGTGTTCATTAAGTTTACCCAGTCTATATGCAGATTGAAGTCACCCATGTTCAGATAAACAACTCCTACCACTGTCTACTCCCCTTTGCTGTTTCTTAGCTGCACTCAAACATATTCTACACATTGTTCTTCCCATCTGAGATCTTCCCTTACTAATGCACTGATCCCATGCCTTATTATCAGCGCAACACCACCTCCTTTTACTTTTTGCCTGTCCTTCCTAAATGTCGAATATCCTTGAATATCCAGCTCCCAGTCTTGGGGCAGAATTTTTCCGTTGGCGATTTGGGGGCGGGGTCTGCTCACCGATACAGGATGATGTTGGGAGGAACCCCCGAGTCATCCTGCCCCATTTAAATATTCAGGAAGGCGGGAGCACAGCGAGATCAGCTGTCTGCCCACCGACCTGTGAATGGCCAATTGAGGCCATTGACAGGATAGTTAAATCAATGAAAGACCCTGCCCGTCCAACCTTAAGGCTGGTGGGCAGGCCGGGAGCCCCAGCGGGCTTCTGAAAAAACATGAAACCTCATCCACTAGCCGGATGAGGCTTCATGTCCGTTTTAAAAAACTTTAATAAAGTTTCTGTGATGTTTATTAACATGTCCCATCTCGTGTGACATTGTCACATGAGGGGCACATGTTAATAATTTTTTTATTTTTCTATTTTTAAACTTTCAAACACTGTCAGCGCTCTCCCTGAGACAGCACTCTCCCTGAGACAGCACTTAGTCTCAGGGAGCAGTGCGCACCCTGACAGTTGGAGAATCCCTCCCCCCCCACGCACAGGGAGCGTATAGCGCTTCCCGTCGGGTGGGCCTTAATTGGCCCGCTCACTTAAAATGGCGGCGGGGCTCATTTTGGTGGCGGTGATCGGCTGCCCACCCACCGCCGAGCTGGTGGGACCCACCTGTCCATCAAGGGCAAAATTCTGGCCTTGGTCACCCTGTAACCATGTTTCTGTAATGGCAATTAGATCATACCCATTTACCTCTATTTGTGCCTTTAAATCATCTTGTTGTGAATGTTGCGCACATTCAGGTAGAGTGCCCTTAACTTTGTCTTTTTGACATTATTCTGCATTCTAAAGTTAGCTGTTGCTCCTCCTTGTTTCTCCTGCCTTCTAATTTCACTTGCCACTTTTCTACTTCCTGTTACCAGCTTTACTTCCTTCCAATTTGAGCTGCCCCATGGGTTCCCATCCCCTTGTCAACCTAATTTAAACCCTCCCCAACAGCACTAGCAGATCTCCCTGCGAGGATATGAGTTCTGGTCCTGCTAAGATGCAGCCCATCCATCTTGTACAAGTCCCACCTGCCCCAGAACCACTCCTAATGCCTCAGAAATCTGATGCCCTCCCTCCTACACCAATTCTCCAGCCACATGTTGAATCGCCCAATCCTCCTATTCTTACGCTAACTAGCATGTGACACTGGGGGTAATCCTGAGCTTACTGCTTTTGATGTCCTGCTTTTTAATTTCCTTCCTAACTCCCTAAAATCTGCTTTCTTCCTACCTATGTCATTCGTACCAATGTGGACCACAACCTTTGGCTGTTTATCCTCCGTAGAAGGATGTTCTGCAGCCTCTACGTGATATCCTTGACCCTGGCACCAAGGAGGCAACACACCATCCTGGAGTCACATTTACAGCCACAGAAACACCTGCCTGATCCCCACTCTTCTTTCTCCCCTCCTGTGCAACTGAGCCACCCGTGGTGCCATAGACTTTGATCTGGCTGCACTCTCCTGAGGAACCATTGCCTTCACCAGGATCCAAAATGGAAAACCGATTAGCAAGCAAGATAGACACAGACTTGGGGGACTCCTACAGTACCTGCCTGGTTTTCTTAGACTGCCTGGCGGTCATCCATTCCCTCTCTGCCTGCACCCTCCTAACCCGCGGTGTGACCACCTCTCTAAGCATGCTATCCACATAGTTCTCTGCCTCGTGGTTGCACCACAGTGATCCCAGCCGCTGCTCGAATTCCGAAACCCACAGCTCAAGCTTCTGCAGTCAGTGACACTCCCTGCAGATGTGTTAGTCTAGGACATGTGTGATGTGTCCATGACTTCCCACATACCACAGGATGTACATGCCGCTCGACTAAGCTGACCTGCCATACCGTAACTTTAAGAAGTATTTATTACAATTGGAATAAGTCGAACTACTTACCAGTTACCAAAAAACCAGTGCCCTCCACTGCACTGAAATAAGAAGAAAAAGCGACCACCTCCTTCCTCCCCCCCCCCCCACCAAACTCCCCACTCACCAAACTCGTATCAGCTCACTCTGCTTGCAATCTGCACTCCGTTTGCTGGGAAAGTCTAGAGGGAGCTTCACTCTGTATCTAATCCCGTTCTGTACCTGTCCTGGGAGTGTTTGATGGTGACAGTGTAGAGGGAGCTTTACTCTGTATCGAACCCCGTGCTGTACCTGTCCTGGGAGTGTTTGATGGGGACAGTGTAGCAGGACCTTTACTCTGTATCTAACCCCGTGCTGTACCTGTCCTGGGAGTGTTTGATGGGGACAGTGTAGAGGGAGCTTTACTCTATCTAACCCCGTGCTGTACCTGTCCTGGGAGTGTTTGATGGGGACAGTGTAGAGGGAGCTTTACTCTGTATCTAACCCCGTGCTGTACCTGTCCTGGGAGTGTTTGATGGGGACAGTGTAGAGGGAGCTTTACTCTGTATCTAACCCCGTGCTGTACCTGTCCTGGGAGTGTTTGATGGGGACAGTGTAGAGGGAGCTTTATTCTGTATCTAATCCCGTGCTGTACCAGTCCTGGGAGTGTGTGATGGGGACAGTGTAGAGGGAGCTGTACTCTGTATCGAACCCTGTGCTGTACCTGTCACACTGACCATCTTGACTTTGAGCATAAAACTTGCCAAACATGTTAAGAGGCACAATTCCAAAGCACTGATGATTTGATGAAACATGTAAATATATATTGTTTTAGATCACAGTCGGAGTGAGACACATTCTGGAATTCCCACGATCAGCTCCTCAATAAAAACTGTCCTGAGTGGAGGCCACTGTACAGGAGCAGAGCGAAGAACCCCCGAGCCCCAACAGAATGGAGGAGGGCCAGGCCATGGCAATGTGAACCATCAGGCAGAGTGGAGAGAGGAGATAACAGAGTCCTGGCTGGGAGTTCCACTCCCTGAAATAGGACATGAAGCTGAGGAATCTGTGAACCAAAATAAAATGAGCACAGGAGGTGTCACAGAGACTGGCCTGAAGCTGAACGCCCTGAGAGATGGGGGATTGGCTGCAGCATGCACAGGGAGGGAGGACCATGGGGAGATCCATTCCCAATTGGCTCAAGGTCAGAAATTGGCCTTCTTTGCTCTACAGTTTGACCAGTCATATGATGAACATTTTGAGGACCATTTGAATCTAAAGCTGTCTCCTCCTGACCCACTGCAATCTCAGGTTAACCTGAACAGCACCAGCCCAGTGACAGCCTGGACCTCCCTCCAAACCCAGGCCACTGAGTCCCAGTCTCAACCTGTCAATCCCCCAGAACTGGAGTCAAACATTGATCTTTTTGCCAGTAAAACCCCCTCCGGTACAGTTTCAACTGGCCAAGATCATCCTGGCTGCATGTCTGAGTCATATTCACTGTCACCAAACCAGCCTCCGGGACACAGTATCGACCTGAAGTTATTGGCAGCAGCTCCTCTCTCTCTGGCGGTTCAAGAGACACTTCTGCATTCTCCATTGTTCCAGCCCAAGGTTTTCCTGCTGAGACTGACTGCTGGACACAACACTCAACCAGCAGTGCCCAAGAGATGGGGATTAGAGAGAGATGATTCAGGTGGAGATCGGGACTATTTGCCAGTTGGTGAGACAGATAACTGCCCAGAGCAGAATCCACGCACCTTTCCATGGAACCTACGTAAAAGACCCCAGCAAACTCCTTATCAGGCTTTTGAGGAACAGTTGATGCTGCACAACAGCGCCGAAAGAAGCCTTTTCTTTTCCAGTGAGGAATCCTCTCAATCGGACACCAGTGACTCTGAATACTTCCCATTCTGCAGCCAGAGTAAACACTCAAGCAAGCAGAAGAGATACCAGAGGAACTCAATCGGGCAATTTATTGGGTCCAAAGGCTTGTTGGCCTTTTATAACTAGAGAGCTACAGTGTAAAGGAGGGACAAAAACAGAAACAGAAATACCTGGAAAAACTCAGCAGGTCTGGCAGCATTGGCGGAGGAGAGCAGAGTTGACGTTTCGAGTCCTCATTTGCCAGAGCTATATAAGTGCTATGTTGCTGTGTACAATCTAGGCACTGCACCTCAGGATACATTGGCCTTGGAAGGAATGCAGTGCAGATTCACCAGAGTATGACCAGGGTTCTAAGGGTTAGATTATGGGGAGACATTACTTAGACTTTAATTAAAAACATAAAATGCTGGGAAAACTCAGCAGGTCTGGCAGCATCTGTGGAGAGAGAAACAAAGTCAATGTTTAATTTTCCCGCACTTTGTTTTTGTTTCCAGCATCTGCAGAAGTTTGCTTTTAACTTAACTTTCTATATTCCAAGGAAAGAGTATAAGAGTGTTTTGATTGTAGTTTTTAGGATCTTGAATTGATAACGTAACTCAATAATCTCTTCCTATTGGCCAAGACTCTAGGACAAAGAACATATCCCTAACATCAGAGCCAGATCATTCAGGACTGAAGTTAGGAAACACTTCACAAAGGGTGGTGGAAATATCAAAGTTGCTCTTGCATAACGCAGTAGATGCTAGCTCAATTAATAAGTTTAAATAATTGATTGATAGATTCTTGTTAGTCAAGGCTAGTAAGAGATCTGGAGCCAAGGCGGGTGGATGGAGTTAGGATACAGATCAGCCATGATCTCACTGAATTAGTGGAACAGGCTCAAGGGGCGAAATGGCCACCTCCTGTTCCTGTGGGACTTTGTGCCCTAGCTGTCCTGCCAGCTGACTGCTGTGCCTGGGGTGTGGTGTGGAGCAGGTAAAGAAGCTGCGACCCCAGAATTGTGCCATCACTCTGCAGGCTTCACTCTAAGGTGGGTACAATTTATACTTACTGTAAAACAAGGTGTATAAATCACAACTGCATGTACTTACATGCCTTGCATCACTGAATCCTTCAGCCCATCGTATTCAGCCTATGCTGCCTCTGAAAGAGCTGTTCAGTTAATCCCTTTCCCCCTTCAGGTATTTATCCAATTCTTTCAATTAGCCAGGGTTTAATGTACAAGTGAAGGATTTAACATTTACATGGAACTGGTTAACTGTTAGAATAATACATTCACAATCAGCAGTTTGCTACTGGAAGTTAAGGCACTTGGTTTCTTCTGCCTGAAGGTGATGGGTGAAGTTATTGAATGTGTAACTTATTTATTGAAATTCAGGAGTTCTCACCACAGGAACTTGAGACTGATTATGATCTTAATGTTTGTCAGAAACTGAACTACACAGTTGAAAATATTAAACTCGTAATGTTTTTATTACTAAATTATTGTATACAGAAATCTATCCAGTGTTCTGTCAACTCTGTCCTTCCAACAAACTTTGATCCTTTTAATAATGGTGCTCTCATTTAAACTGATTCCCATCCATAGTTTCACAGCTTCTGCTAGTTTTGGTTGTTTTCCTTTCTCCCTGAAACTCCTGTCCTCATTAAATGCACTGACAGATGTTTCCAGTCTGAGCTGTTTGTTGCTTTCACCCAGTGCTCTGCACGGCTTACCCTGTACCAACTTCACCCTCCAAGACCTTTACCCACATCACAGGAGCCACAGTCCATCCAGAACTTCCTGTCTATAAGAATCACATAGGAGCAATGTGCTGATGTGTTTGCCACTCTGTACTACAGAACTGTATCCTTGGAGAGTGGAGGGGGGGTGGAGTTACTTGTATCTTGAGGGTGGAGTGAAGAGACAGAGAATTTCACTACTGTAAAGAAAGCGCCAGATTAGCTTTGATAATCCAGCATTTTACAGACTTTACATGACCTTGGCTCATTTGACCGAGTGTGGCATCAAGGAGCCGTATCAAAACTGGAGTCAATGGGAGTCAGGGGGAAAGTCTCTGCTGGTTGGTGTCACACCTAGCACAAAGGAAGATGGTTGTGGTTGTTGGAGGTCAGTCATCTCAGCTCCAGGACATCACTGCAGGAGTTCCTCAGGGTAGTGTCCTCAGCCCAACCATCTTCAGCTGCTTCATCAATGACCTTCCTTCCATCATAAGGTCAGAAGTGGGGATGTTCGCTGATGTTTGCACAATGTTCAGCACCATTCACAGCTCCTCAGATACTGAAGCAGTCCATGTCCAAATGCAGCAAGACCTGGACAATATCCAGGCTTGGGCTGACAAGTGGCAAGTAACATTCACACCACACAAGTGTCAGGCAATGACCATCTCCAACAAGAGATAATCCAACCATCACCCCTGATGTTCAATGGCATTACCAGCACCGAATCCCTCAATATAAACGTCCTGGGGGTTACCATTGACCAGAAACTGAACTGGACTAGCCATATAAATACTGTGGCTACAAAAGCAGGTCAGAGGCTAGGAATCGTGTGATGACTAACTCACCTCCTGACTTCCCAAAGCCTGTCCACCATCTACAAGGCACAAGTCAGGAGTATGATGGAATACTCCTCACTTGCCTGGATGAGGGCAGCTCCCACAACACTCAAGAAGCTTGACATCATCCAGGACAAAGCAGCCCACTTGATTGGTACCACATCCACAAATATTCACTCTCTCCACCACCGGCACACAGTAGCAGCAGTGTGTGTGCCATCTGCAAGATGCACTGCGGGAACTCACCCCAAGGCTTCTTAGGCAGCACCTTTCAAATCCACGACCACTACCACCTAGAAGGACAAGGGCAGCAGATAGATGGGAATACCACCACCTGGAAATTCCCCTTAAGTCACTCACCATCCTGGCTTGGAAATATATCCCTGTTCCTTCACTGTCGCTGGGTCAAAATCCTGGAACTCCCTGCCTAACAGCACTGTGGGTGTACCTGCGCCACAGGGACTGCAGCGGTTCAAGAAGGCAACTCACCACCACCTTCTCAAAGGCAACTAGGGATGGGCAATAAATGCTGGCCCAGCCAGCGAAGCCTACATCCCATGAATGAATTTTTAAAAAAATTTCCAAGTCAATATTCCGAGTGTCTATGACACACTTAGAAGAGATGGGAGTTTCCTGGTGTCCTGACCAATATTTATCCCTCAACCAACATCACGAACACAGATTATCTGGCCATGATCACATTGCTGCTTGCGGGATCTTGCAGTGCACAAATTATCTCCTACAACTTTGACATTAGTGTTCAAAGAAAGTACTTAATTATAAAGTGTTTGGGACATCCTGAGATCATGATGGGTGCTATGTAAATCCAAGTCCTTTCTTTTGAATCTAGGGCTGTTGGGACCCCACTGCCTGGAGTGGAGGTGCGCATTGCAATGGAAAACTCCACAAGGAACCAATCTGCCTACACTGTCATTGCTGAGGGGAACAGTAGAGAGACTAAGGTAAAGACAATATGAGCTCTCAGTAAGACTGTGGAGTGCACACATGTATAAAAGTTGGTAAATATTGGCACTTGTCCAATTTTGTCAGAGCCATTTCCATCACAGAACTATCCAAATTGAAATTTCCTAACTAGAATGCAAAGTTTTATATGTCAACAGTGCATCTGTCAACAGTGCATCTGTCAACAGTGCATCTGTCAACAGTGCATCTGTCACAGTGCTGTGTAATATATCTGTTGGTGACTGAATCTGGTCTATGGTTCTGTTATGGCACATTTACATTGAATTATATGGAATCTACAGCCCAGAAACAGGTCATTCATTTATGGTCACACACCAGTTAACAATTTTCCCACCTACCTGTCCTGACAAATACGGGACAAGGAAATAAATGTGAAAAACAAATTCCCCTCCAGTAGTTCAATGGGAGAGAAATGGAAATTTATTCAAAGTTTCACAGAGTTGTAATTTAATACACCCACGGCAGGCACATGTACACAACAGTCATTTAAAACAAGCTATCCCACACTATTTCACAATAAGACTGGCTGATGACAACTCTGCTCCACATTTAAGACAATCTTGCATTGTTCCTGTTGGGCTCAATCTTGGTAACACTGTCATGTTGCAGATCCTGAAAGATACTTTCTTGAATCAGACCATCTCCCTTTAACAGGAGCCTGGCTGGCGAGGATAACAGAATGGTTACAGCACAGAGGGAGGTTATTTGGCCCATTGTGTCTGGGCCTGCTCTCTGAAGGGGCAATTTACCTAGTATCACTCCTACCTTCTCCCCATAACCCTGCACTTTCTTCCTTTCAGATAATTCAATTCCCTCTGGAAAGCCTCTACTGAATCTGCCTCCGCCACACTCTCGGGCAGTGCATTCCAGATCCTAACCACTTGTGTGAAAAAATCTGATCAGTCAGCTTTGTCCTCTCCCCATCCTCTGCTTTCATAATTTTTCAAACATTCCCTTGGCTGTCAGTGTTCATTTGCCACTTGCTGTGGCTTTTGTTTCCTCATCTTTCTGTTCTGTCCTTTTCTAGGGTTGCTCCACTTGCAGAAGTAACAGCAGCTCAGACTTTGTCCAATGCACAGAGAGCAAACCCCATGGCACCAATGCCAACAGGAGGAGGAGGAGGAGCACTCCCGCTCTGTGGGCAGGTCTCTCTTTGCCTTGCTAGGATGACACCCCCCCACCCCACCCCAATATCACTGAGAGTGATAAGCACTGTGTCAGATAGCAATGCTTAAAAAGGTGTAAATTCCTTCTGGGAATAAAGCTGGATACAGGAGACATAACCAGCACCTTTCATCTACATGATGCCACCTCACCCTGTGCTCGATATGGCTGTCACTGTAAAGGGGTGGGGTGAGCTGCAGACACCACTCAGTTTGAAGGGGAAAATTTTAATGAAAATCCACAAAGGATTTGCTAAATTGATTCTGGGTTGGTTTCTGTTTTCCCTTACTGCATTAGTGATCACAATCCACCAATTAGCAGCTCCAAGTCAGAGAACTAAATGCTACATCCTCGCTAGCTATCAAGAGGGTGTGGCTTATACCCTGGTAACTTAGAGCAGGGTTTTGTAGTGTGTTCATTCATTTTTGTGCACAAGAAATTAACTTGACAGCGTGGCTTAACCAGACCCTCTCTCGCTGGGCACATGCTGCTTGTGACCACATGACCCTACACGATGTGTGGTACTCAGGTACTGTGCTCTTATACTTGTTCCTAAAGCCAGATAAGGTTGAGAATGACTGCTTCCCTTACACACAAGGCCACTGAGAATAACCAGCATTGAAAGTTCACATCTGGCTCTGAGTGGTACATGGAAACACCAAGGAGCTATCCAAGGACCTGCTCCTATACATCACTAATAGGGAGTGCAGCTCATACAGTACATTACACACCAAGTGGCAGCAAAATCTCCACCATCATGATGCAAACAGCAGAGGATTGAGCCAGCAAGTTATTAAGAATCATCTGCCTTCAGCTTAGCCTGGAAAATTCACCATTAAAACTCTAACTAAAGATAACTCTGTCCAATGGAGAATGGGTTGATTCCTTTAAAAAGTGACAATTTGCACAAAAATCCTAGTTCAGTAACTGCTATTCCTCTTCCATGCAATGTATTTTGGGAAGCATGATCCCACCCATTGCCTTGGTTTTGGTTTTCCTATAGAAATAATATGGTGCTGGCAGGCTCGAGAAGCAATAACATCAACTAGTGTTGAAAAAGAGATGTTGCAAGCTGGGATTTCTCCTGAAGCTAACTCAGACCCATAAAGACTAGTGCCGTTGTTTAAAGGAAATCTGATTCCATGAAACAAAGTTGTACTTTACCAGATGTGCATACACTGAGGAATGGTCTGCGGAGCACAGCATCTACTGAGCTGCATTGCAGGTGGTGCAGGAGTGGATCCTTTGGCAGTTTACCCACTAGGGAGCCAATAGAACCTTCCAGGAGGAGTCATCCCAGTTTACTGTCTAATATAAAGACATCAGCAGTGATCAGCTCTGGTCTCAGGGCAGGAATGAAACAGAGCGAGAGTAAACCCCATCTGATCCTCCAAAGATTTGGCCCCTCACATTTAAAACTTATGGATATTTCAAATAAATCAGCAACAGGTACAGAAAACAACACTCAGATACTGACAGAAATGTAAACATTACATGACAGATACCAACACATTAAACAGAATACACAGGTAGATAAATAATCAGGAGATAGGTTAATAAACCTCCCAATCCTCAGCATTATGAGGGGGAAGGGTAACAATTATCCTGGGACAGTGAGCATTCCTTTAAGGCAGGACACAGTTGGGTGGGATTGGGAAATTGGTGGATCCAGATGTCTATGTTTAGGAGCTTCCACTAAGCTCAAGGACTGAAATACTGGTGATTGTGATCCACTCTGAGGTCTTCAATCTTTGTATAACTGGCAACTATTGGGAGATCATCGTTTGATCAACATTTAAACTACAGTGAGAGGTTTCCAAGCTTACACCTTCATTGCATTGTGAAACTGGGGCCTCAGTTGCCAACTGGATGCAAGAATAGTCCAATGTGATGGCCTCCATACCCTCCAAGCCACAGTCCCACATCCCAGAGGCACAGCAACTATGTTAATAGGATAGAGGGGTTCAGTGGAAAAAAAACAAGTTAGTGGGCTTGAGAAAGTAGTCTGTTCTTCCCCAAAATTTCACAAAACGAGAGGATGTTTAATGAAAATGGCCATACACTCAGTCCCTGATCCCTAGAGTTAATCCCAGTCCCAATCCAACTGATGGAAACAAACGCTCTCTTACAAGCAAAACCTCACAAACAGACACACATACAACCTTAAAACATCGAGGCAGAAACCTGGTGACATGGTGGATACATATTTCCCATGGTGTAGCACAGGCCGACATGCCAACGTGCTCCTCAGCATCTTTACAGCTTTTTTACTCAAAAATATTTGCATCATCCTTTCTCTTGAGAGGGTTTAACACAACCAGATAGTGGCTACAATATTCACTGTGGATCCAATACTGTTCTCTGGTAACCGGTGTTTTGAGATGGGCTCAGCTAATGAAATGGTCAGTTGTGTCAGTCTGCCAGCAGAGTACACAATAAACAGACACAATAGGAGGCGCCCTACAGAATGGAATTGATGCTGTAAAGTAAGTCAGATACATTGGCACATCCACCCCACGTAACCACAGTAACTACGATGATCTCATTGCCAGGGTTGCCACTGGTGCAAGACAGAGGTTCGAAGGACACTAGCTTAAGATGGAGACTCCTGGCTGTTCCGTGTGTTGAACACAGTGCCTTGTTTCTGCACTTCACCCCACCGTCATCTGTTCAATATGGTCACAGAGCAACTTGTACTGCTCTGGAAATATAAATACATACAAGAAAATTGGTTAGTCCAAAATTCTACTCATCAAACACTCCCAAGACAGGTACAGCATGGGGTTAGATACAGCGTAAAGCTCCCTCTACACTGTCCCCATCAAACACTCCCAGGACAGGTACAGCACAGGGTTAGATACAGAGTAAAGCTTCCTCTACACTGTCCCCATCAAACACTCCCAAGACAGGTACAGCACGGGGTTAGATACAGAGTAAAGCTCCCTCTACACTGTCCCCATCAAACACTCCCAGGGCAGGTACAGCACGGGGTTAGATACAGAGTAAAGCTTCCTCTACACTGTCCCCATCAAACACTCCCAAGACAGGTACAGCACGGGGTTAGATACAGAGTGAAGCTCCCTCTACACTGTCCCCATCAAACACTCCCAGGACAGGTACAGCACGGGGTTAGAAACAGAGTAAAGCTCCCTCTACACTGTGCCTACCAAACACTCCCAGGACAGGTACAGCACAGGGTTAGATACAAAGTAAAGCTCCCTCTACACTGTCCCCATCAAACACTCCCAGGACAGGTACAGCACAGGGTTAGATACAGAGTAAAGCTCCCTCTACACTGTCTCAATAATCCAACATCAGCATTCATCTTTTGTGTGCATCTCACTTTTATTTCACTCTCTTTGATCTGTTCCATTTTTGAGCAGTTGGATTTGGAACAAAGAGACTCTCATCCCCTTTAGTCTGAACTGGGATAAAACCCAGGTCCCAGAGTTGGATGGAGAGCACAGCAGAGTCAAATCCAATCCACAGCCCCTGCTTGCTTCATTCCTCTCACCTTGGTTCAGGTTCCCAATCACCGATTGCTTCTTCAGGAAGTCATTGCACAGTTTCTTGCTCAGTCCAAATGCCAACATGTTGTGTGTGAAAGTCCTGCAGCAGAGAACAGAACAAATCCTGGATCAGCATCGTCAACAGCAGCAGGGATTTATCTCAGAGTCTGGCATATTCTGCCACACAACCCCACAGCCAATGGCCAGCTGTTATCCTCCCCAGCACGCCCCCATGCTCACCCACCCCAGTTGTCCGAAGGCGATGTTCTCGTTAAATCGATGGCTGTCATCACGCTCCTCTGCAGTCATATGACACCATTTCTCCCTGTCAGGGTAGAATTAACAAATTAAATCCAGTGTTAACCTGATCAGTTTGTGGAACAGCCTGAACTCTCTCCTCCACTTCTCTCAGGGGGTCAATATTTACCCCACACAGAGTGTGGACATCATGAAATGTGACTCTAACTTGCTGCATTCCATGCCATTCTGCCATTATAGTGTGTTTCGAAGAGCCAGCAGATAACTTCATTATAATATTAAAATCAAATCTCGCTCAATGCAGTTGGAAGCCTGATTTAAATTTAACACTGGCCGAGTTTCCCACTGTTCAGAAAGTCCAATGTCAAAACGGAGACAGAAGCAGCGATAAAGTGGCTAAGTGATTTTCCAGCACTGCATGTGGGACAAGAGGAGTAAGACAGCTTCCCCCACTCCCCAAATAAACCCACCAATCATCCTCTCCTCAGTTTTGAAACCCTGTGAGCTCTGATCTCTCCCCTTTCTTATAATCAGCTGGAACTCTCACCCATACCCCTGCCATCCTTCTGATTTCCAGTCTCAGACTGCAGCCGTCTGTTACTGGTCCTGCTGCCTAGTGACTGTTTGTTAATCTGGCCATTGCCAGGTGAGAAATGGAATAAATAATTCACAGCGAGGCCCTTGAACTCCATTGGATGTTCGTGTGCCAGGATTTCTGAGTCCTTCCCCATATGTATCTCAGACTAAGGAGCTGCCGGCTCTATTATTTATACCAACCTCGTCTCCTATTTCTCTACACCAGACTTTAAATAATGAAGTTTTATTAACAGCACCCGAGTCAAACTCACCATTCAAACTCCCCTGATGCTTGGGTAGGTAAATATACCAAGCGGTCTCACTGAGCCAGACAATGGAGATTTCCAGCTCCATCACTGTCTGATGTTTAGCAAACTGATCTCAGCCATGGCAAACAGGTAGGGTGGGGGAGTAATTAAGCAGCCATGGATCCATCTATGGATCATGGATCTAGATGATCATCCAATGACCCTCAGCAACACACTAAACACCCCTCACTGTGTTAGTCTGGAACATAGTGCTGTTCACCAGCTTCCCCTAATTGTGACCTTAGTTCTTTGCCCTGGCCCCGGTGGATGGCGAGTGAGAGAGAGGGAAGTATTAAGCTCATGTAGTAAGTGTGAACATTAAGCAGGGCCTGTCCCATACCTGGTAGTTGGCGATCGCTTCCTGCGCTCACAGTGGACCGCATCAAAGAAGGCAGCATTCCAAAACCTCAGGGTGTGCCTGACACAGGGGAGGACAAACATTCAGTCTAGACAGCTCAAACTAACTCACCTATTCATGCAACAGGGATTGAAAGAGAAACTGGATTTAGTTACTGACTCACTTGTGTAAGTTAAAGGACATTGTAGAAACGTCTCATTAGCACAGAATCTGTTAAAAATTAAACAGTCTTTCTTTTTCAGCTCCCGACATACCTGTCGGGTCCCACAAGGATCTATGTTGGGGCCTCAAATATTCAGCATGTTTATTAATGACTGGGATGAAGAGATAGAAAGCCACATGTCCAACTTTGCCAGTGACACAATGATAAACAGCATTACAAGTTGTGTAGATGAAAGCATAAAATTACAAAGATTATTAAACAGAGTAAGTGAAAAACTATGGCAAATGGATTTCAATGTAGGCAAATTTGAGGTCACCACTTTTGATCAGGAAAAGATAGAACAAGGGTTTTTTTAAATGGCAAAAAGCTAGAAAAGGACAGTCCGAAGAAACTTGGGGTCCATGTATATATATCAAAGGCCAAGGTTTAACTAATTTGGTTGAGTTTTTTAATGAGATACAGCGAGGGTTGATGAGGACAATGCAGTTGATATGTTGTACATCTCACTTCCAAAAAGCATTTGATAAAATGCCACATAACAGGTTTGTCACCAAAGTAAAGCCCATGGAATGAAAGGGACAGTAACAGCATGGGTATGAAATTAGCTGAATGACAGGGAACACAGTGGAGTGGTAATCATTTGTTTTCGGACTGCAGGTAGGTTTCCCAAGGTTCGGTACTAGGACTCCTAGTTTTCTTGAGCGATACTAATGCCCTAGACTTGGGTATATAGGGCAGAATATTAAAATCTGAGGATGACACAGAACCTGGAAGTATTGTCAACTGTGAGGACAATAGTGATAGACTACGAGATAACACAGACAGGCTGGTGGAAAGGGCAGACACATAGAAGATGAAATTTAATGCACAGAAGTGTGAAGTGATACATTTTGGTAGAAAGAACAAGGAGAAGCAATATAAATAAGGATACAATTCTAAAGTTTGTGCAGGAGCAGAGAGACCTGGGTAGAGATGTGCACAAATCGTTGGAAGGTGGCAGGACAGGTTGAGAAAGTGGTTAATGAGGCATACTGGATCCTCAGCTTTATAAAGAGAGGCAGAGAGTACAAAATTCATACCCGAATCTCTGCTCCCCCACCTGATTCACCAGTGGCAATCTGCTGAGCCGAATTTCAAACTCCATATCTGCCCTATCCCGTTTGTACCTCCAAAGCACTGCCTGTCTGCCTCTACCCCAATTCCAGTTAAACCATCATCCACATCACTGACTTTTCCCCAAGAACTTCCTGACCCCTTTCCCAATGCAAAAACTCTGCCGCTCACATACTATCCAGGACCAAATCCAACTCGCCCATCACTTTGTCCTCACTAAGCTGCACTGGGCCTCCATCTAATCTTACAGAATTTCACACCCATCGACCTCCTCCAGCCCTAATCACACTTTCTGTTGCTGTTACTCAGCTGTATATTCCCCATTAACAGCAGTCTTTAGGCACAAGCCCCACTTGAGAATTCTGTTCCTAAACCCCTCCCTTTTATTATATCTTTCCCAGCTTCAATCCCATTTTCAGTCACACTAGGTAAATATTCTCAAGATGTTCATTATGTTAATAGTTAACATTGCTCTGGCCATCACACAGTTTCACTAAGTTAGGGGTGTTAACTCATTCTGAAGCTAGTGTGTCAAGTAGGAAACCAGACATCAGTCTTTTTACTTAAAAATATTTATTTACAGTATGTAACATTATGTATGTCTATCAGCTCCCTAACCAACACCCAGTGTCCCACAAGTCTCTCTTTACACTCTGATTAAACAAATAATCAAGTGAACAAATCAACCCCCATAAAGAGACACTTCCAGATTATTGTAACAAAAATAAAAATCATGTAAGGAAATTTATCAAATTTCCAGCATCCAGCCCCTGCAGTGCCCACCAATTTTGGAAGGCTTCAAGCATACCAATGGACACTGCACGCTCCATGGGTTCAAGTCCCACTCCAGGACTTGAGTACGAAAATCAAGTTGATAGTCCAATGCAGTACTGAGGGAGTGCAGCACTGTCAGACGTTCTGATGAAATGTTAAACCGAGGCCCTGGCTGCCCTCTCGGGTGAATGTACAAGATTCCATGGCACTATTTCGAAAAAGAGTGCAATAGATTGCCTGGTGTCCCAGCCAATATTTATGCCTCATTAAATATCACAAAACAGATTATCTGGTCATTATCATGTTACTATTTGTGGGTGCTGTGTCCAAATTTCCTACATTACAACAGTGACGACACATCCAAAGTACTTCACTGGAGGTTAAATGCTTCAGAGCGCCCAGTAGTTGTGACAGGCATTGTGGAAATGCAAATCTATCTTTTTCTTGTGTTGAGCCTAGATGTTTGATCTGATTGAGGTGTTTAAAATATTAAAAGAAGTTGATGAGGTTACCCGCCAAGTCACTCACCATCTTGACTTGGAAATATATCGCCGTTCCTTCACTGTCGCTGGGTCAAAATCTCTGGAACTCCCTCCCTAACAGCACTGTGGATGTACCTACACCACATGGACTGCAGCGGTTCAAGAAGGCAGCTCATCACCACCTTCTCAAGGGCAATTAGGGCTTAGCCAATGACACCCACATCCCATGAATGCATAAAGAGAGAGGAAGAGAAACTATTTTCTCTGCTAGTAGAATCCAGAAGATGGGGGAAGAACCTTAAAATTAGAGCTACCTCTTCACAGAAACAGTGGTAGAAATCACGAGTGTGGCTCCTGTGAGGTCAGTTGCAATGCTTCAGACTGTGATTGATAAGGGTTTTTGTCTTTTTTTATTATTCTTTCAGCGGTTGTGGGATAGCAGTTTTGTTGCCCATCCCTAATTGCCCTTGAGAAGGTAGTGATGAGCTGCCTTCTCGAACTGCTGCAGTCCATGTGGTGTAGGTACACCCACAGTGCTGTCAGGAAGAGAGATCCAGGACTTTGACCCAGTGACAGTGAAGGAACAGCGATATATTTCCAAGTCAGGATGGTGAGTGACTTGGAGGGGAACTTCCAGGTGGTGGTGTTCCCATGTGTCTGTTGTCCAGGTCTTGCTGCATTTGGACATGGACTGCTTCAGTATCTGAGGAGTTGCAAATGGTGCTGAACATTGTGCAATCATCAGTGAACATCCCAACCTCTGATCTTATGATGGAAGGAAGGTCATTGATGAAGCAGCTGAAGATGGTTAGGCCAAGGACACTACCCTGAGGAACTCCAGCAGTGATGTCCTGGAGCGGAGATGACTGACCTCCAACAACCACAACCATTTTCCTTTGTGCTGGGTATGACTCCAACCAG